>NC_138588.1:851855-1199153 GCF_964289735.1 Phaethon aethereus
AATAATGAGGTAATTAAAAATGTAACACAGACTGCGGCAGCAGGGTTACTGGAAGAATTGCTTTGAATGTATCGTGAGTTATCTGCATCCGTTTCAATGCGGTGATCTCTACCAATTTTTTAATTAAAGAATAACAACACTTTACAGCTTCAAAGCATGGTACAGATACAAACTAATTGATGTTTAACAACTGTGTGAGGAAGTTTAGGAAAATACTGAATTCCTCAAACACCGAGAGCTGATACTGTATCAAAGACCAAGGAAATTCTTGCAATTGTCCCATTTCCTAAAGATTTCAAATGCAAAATTACAAAAGCAAAACACCTATATACTTTGCATAAATAACCAAACTTTAAAAACCCTAATTATAAAAGGCTATACTTTAAAAGCACTCACAAGTCCATGTAAATGAATGCTGTGATGCCAAAAATATTTTGCCCAAGGTTAAACTGAGAAAAAACATATTCCTAAGTCATTTTTGATCAGCAAGTGATTGCAGTACTTTGTTTTTATGCCCAGCCCTGAAGAGAAATCCGAGTTGAAGAGACATTAGCATACAAATGGGATATGAACTTTCAAAGCTTATGCAACTGTTACTCCATTACAGACAGCTCAAATCAATTAGGTTGTTAGAAATCAGAGAATAAATCTTTGTTTCAGTTTAAAATATGAGTACTCCTTATACCTCAGAGACATACATGAAATTTGAAGCTGGTAAAAACTGAGCTTGTTGGGGTGGGGCTGGGGGAACAGAATTCACTTAATGTTGTCTCTGCCACTGTTATTTTCCTCCCTCCCCTCCTCCTTACTTCAATGTTCCTTTCCCTCTCTCCCCCCAGGAAAACGGATGGAGAGAAGGAGACTGAATTCTCCCTTAGGATGATTTGATTCAGTCTTCAAACCTAGTAAGTGTGTAACCAGAGGTGTGTTTATCCTGCTTAGTGGGGGAAAAAACTCAGCATAGCCATGACTACGTAAATTCCAAGTACCTCTGTAACGAACAGAAGGAAAACAATTAACAGTAAGCTGAAGACTTTGCTGCCAAGCCTGAAGGATGATAAATATGAGAAATGCAGACACCTACAATGAACAGCCAAAGAAATAATTTATTCTAGTTAGTCCCAACTGTCCAATTTTGTAGGTTTTTAGTAAACAGGCTTTGCCAAAGCTTTCTCAAACTTACAAGGATCCCACAAAAGCTAAGACTCACTGGTGAACCTATTTTAGTTTAAACATCAGGAAAACCAAAGAAAGCGATGGGTAGTGTCTCACCAAAAGATACAAAATGTCCCTATATGAAACATATTAAAAATAACCACATTTTTCAGAATTTTAATAGCCGCATTCTGCTTGAAATACTTTGAAGACTAAAGTGACAAGATGAAAACAGATACTAAATAACTAATGATGTATATATTTTATTAAATGTTGTCATTTTACATTTTCATCTAGACAAAATCATAAACAGTAAAAAAACTGCAGAACAAAGGATCTCTTGTAAGCAAGTATTTTGCAATAGAACATTAAATGTTTTTGGTGAATCACAGCATGATTTGCCTGGAAAATACACAAGGTTGACTAGACTTTACACACATGGTCATGCACTTCTGCTTCAGTTTAATGTTAATACATGCAGTAGACCATCTGCGTAATTTCTGAAAACCTCAGTTATTAAAATGCTACATTAAATCTCCCCCCACAATTCAATATATGACCTGCTAAAGGCCAAAGCAATACTTGAAGAGAAAGAGAAGCCAGGTCTTATCTGTCACTTTATGGTACATCCACTAATCAGGCACTTTTCTGCACACATAACCATTTACTGCTCACTTCAAACTCTCGTGGATTTGCCTGAACAAATACAAGTGTGGGGTGTACTGGGGGTATGTGGAGAACTTGCCTCCACCCCACAAGTTCACACTTTCCCAAGTATCTTACAGCAACTAAAGAATTTACATCCCTGCACATACCCCAACAAAGCATAAAAAAAGCACCTTCTTCAACTTCCATATGCCACAAGAAAAGCCCGAATTTTGTTTGAACTCATGATAATTTATCACCCCAAAACTGTTTTCTCAGGTAGCAACACTAAAATTGTTAGTACAGGCAGTCCATTATTAACCTTGCTCAAAACATCGTGTGCATTATCAACATTGGTTGCATATCCTCAAAACAGTGAATCAACAAAACTGATTATCAGCTGTCAACATGTTCTTACATGTTCCCAAGGCAAAGAAATCTATGGAATGGAGTATATAAAAGGTTTTCTTCTACACTAATATATTTAATACCACTATTTCGTTTGCATATTGGAGAAAAGCTGGATTGAAAAATGCTATTTTACCTGAAGCAAGGTTTCTGAGGTCCTGAGTTCTTAGCAGAATCCATTTCACTGTTCAACACCAGTCTCTGAAGAAATCCTGTATCTGACAATTCTCTGCTTTATTATGGAGAATTTCAGCAGGCCATAAATCTAGCTGTCAAGTGCAATCCTTATTCCAGGATACATACAGAACTTTAAGTAACCTGGGACCCAAGTACATTAACTTCAAGTTAAAGTTTAAGTAACCTGAGACCCTTCTTTCTGGAGAAAAACCAGAATATTTAATAGGATCAAAAATCTTGCTGCAATAAACTAGAAAATGTGCAACTGGGTGCTTTACATCATTGTGGAGAAACAGCACCATGTTCTGCACTAGCTAGCGCTTTCCAGCTGACTCCAGGACTAAGGAGACTAAGGAGACCGTATTTCTCTAGTACAGCAGTGGTTTAAATAAAATATGAAAAAACCCACAAACAAACCAAAAACAACTGGGGGCATATATACCTATTTATGAGAATGTAGTGGAATTTTCAAGCCAGCCAGAAGCAGGGTAATGATATTTATGCAAGAACTTCATGCCAATACAGAAACCATAATACTTTAATTCCTCGATCTGTAACACACTCTCCTCATGTAGCCACAATGGGATTGCCAGTATGGATACTCTATAGTTTAACTTCCTAAAACTGGACTTGACCACTTGTGGTATTTCTATCCCCAGAGGATTGTTTCACGACAACCTTCAATGATGTGCTGTGCTACATCAGACAGACATAAAGGTTCATTTAAATTTGCACTTGCCTTTGTTTCTGCAGGGGGATACAGTACCACATGAATTCTGATTCCTGTCAGCTGAAGCGTCAGCAGCGAGAAAGCAAGTCTATAAGCTGTTCCCGGACAGACTGGATCGCAGACGTCTAGGCATGAAGGAGCAAGCATAGCCTGGTAGCTGCTTCTCATTTCAGTCAAGTGCATGGTTCCGTTTACCTCTTAAAGAAAATTTACTCCCTTCAGATAAGCAAAAGACACAACAAGTACTGGAAATAGGTAATTTAAAAAATATAAACCCAACCAAGAATTGTTTTGTTTGTACAACAACAATCTCTCAGTCACGTCACTGTTGTTTTCACTTCGGCAAAATAAACTAGATCGAACTGCTGTGCTCAGGGTACCAAGTGGTATCTGGGGGTGTGTTCTCCTTTATCCAGGGAGTTAAACCCTTTCCCCCTGAAAAAGGAAAGCCCACAAGGCAAGATTTAGGATTTTAGCTTATGAAACAGAATTCTGATGGATGACCTGATCCCTACATGTGGGTCCTGACACATGAAAGGGGAACTCCCAACAGTGCATGACTTTTGAATCTTGCTGAGAAGTGTTAGATGCAGTAGACGGAAGTTAACACTCAAACCTGAAACAAAATACAACCCCTAACTGCAGATAGTTGAAACAGCTTACCAAGAGAAACTGGTGGACTCACCAATACTTAATCTCCACAACAAATACAGAAGCCACTCTAAAGCACGTAATTTTAAATAAGCATATAAACACAGAGCTAATGGATCAGCAAGACTTAGGGGAAAAAAAAAAAAAAAAAAGAGTTGGAAGGAAATCATAGAATATGGAGAATGGCCTTTCAAATGAACATTCAGAGTATAACTTTTCAAAAATGTGCAACATTCTGGCAACTACTTATTTTTTTTCCTTCAATTTCTCTGTAAAGTGAAGAAAACATGCACCTAGAGTATCTCAGTCTGACAGAGTGCCTGAAATCCACTGTCGGCGAAAAACCCGCTGCTGTCAATACATGAGCCTTTTCGCGTTCAAAGCTGTGAATGCTTCATGAGTACGCAGGCAGACACAGCATTATTTAGTGTTTTTACATTTTACATGCACACAGAGCTAATGCTCTTTTCATGGTATACATTATAATGTGGGGAACAGGTTACAGCAGGTGGACCTTTGAACTTTTGCCTTCACAGCAATGTCAATTAGCAATATGATTTTACATATTCCCACCTGACATGTGGCAAAGCTCACAATCCTGCTGGTCCAATAGCCCCTCCCTGACACAGCTCAGAACCAGGTAACTCGAGGACAGCCCACGACCACTGTGGAAAACATATTTTAATATTCTGTACCACAGAAAAATAGAGTTCTCATTCCCATAAAGATTAGTTTGAACCCTGAGTCATATGCTTTAATCTCTCTTCTAAATGTTTTTTTGGCTTTCATTATAAAGGCACTAGACCGTTTTGGTATTCATACAAATATCTGCTTGCTTTCAATCTTGGTGAATGACTTCCACTGGCAGCTAGCTTCATTCTAATTACATGGTTTGAAAGAGTATTTACACCTACGATTTTTCAAAACTCCCCCTTTCTAAGTATCAGTGAAGGTCCTTTTCGGCTTGTTCTATGAGACATCACAAAGTTATCTTGCCATACTAGTTCCTTTTAATGAACTGACAAACAATCTTAATTAAGTTTTAACATGTCCAAGCTAACCTTTTTCACAGCTGATCATACAAAAAATATTCAAGTACTATGGTTAATAAGTGTGTTTAGAAATACTTTAATGCTCTAAAGGAATAAGGCTACCTGTTCTGAATGAGGGCTACACTGTTTTCACTGCCTTTTTATTACCTCTTTTCTTAAGAAACTATGGTAAAATTAGCTTTATTATGTCTTCTGCTAAAGAATGCTAGAGTCCTGTGATAGAATTCTAAAACAAATCTTGGCTTCACAGCAGCAGATGCGGTTCAGTTTAACAAGTCAATAAATACTTCAAGTGACTAGAGAGCTGGGATTTTTATAATATGACCCAGGTTTAAAAACTAAGGAGGGAGTCAACAGGTAGCAAAAAAAAAAAAACCCACACCATACCTGTGTGGGTTTCTGCCTACTGTTAAATTAGAGAACGTACATACAAGCTACTTTTATAAACACATTTGATTTTGAGCAATACCTTGAGAAGTTATCCTAATGTCATAACACATATTAACCTGAGAACTGAAGATTACTGTTTAAAGAGCTTGGTGGATAAAAGTGATCACCAACAGAAGGAAAAATTAGATACAGAAGTTCATTAGGATGCAAATTACAACTCTAACCTCGCTACATCCTCTTAAACTTTTCTGCATGAGATGGTCAAGCTGCTTCATTAAGTCATTCAAATACTGAAGCACGCAGCATCCTCAACATTTCACACCAAAAGAGGCTGCCGGAAAATAAAAAAAGAGAAACTGGAAATAAAACTTCAGACTAGACTCCACAGGCATCTTGAAACACAAAGTCAAACCACCGAACCAGCACTGCCGTAAGCTTTGCAAAAGGAAAAGCTACCTAAGCCCAGCCACCCAAAGCACGGCAGGCCAAGCGGGAGGGCAGCACGGAACAGGGCGCTGCCATCCACGGGCGGGGAGCCGGCAGCCTCCCACAAAAGGCCCGACTGACCAGCCGAGGGCACCGTTCTGAGGCGACCAGCTCGCGGGCTGGGCGGCCAGAGCGGCGACTGAGCCGCGGCGGGGAGCGCTTGTCGAGGTCCGGCCGCCCCTCGGGCTGCAGCAGCGAAACCTCCCCGGACCTTCCTGCCGCGCCGCTTCCTCCCCGGGGAGCGCAGGAGAACGCTACTCCCGGCAGCAACCGCCCCCCGCTCCGGGGGCAACGGCTCCCTCCCGGCCGCAGAGGGAGAGGGCTCTCCCGAGGCGCCCGGCTCCTCCTCCGCAGCGCAGGGGGGAGAGCCCAGCCGGCCCGCGGGCGGCCAGTCCGGACCCCGGCTCACCCCCGGCCAGTGCCGGCGCTCCCCAGCCAGCAGGGCCCCGGGGGCCACCGCGACCCGTCCCGGGCGCGATGGTCTCCGCAGCCAGGCACCCCTCGATCCGGGCCGCCAGCGGCGGGTTCCCCCCTCACTTCGCGGTCCTCGGCAGCCCCCCCGCCCCGCCTCACCTCACAGCTCCCCGCTCCCCCCTCCCCCCCCTAGAGCTCGGCGGGACCCTGCACCGCTCGCGCCTGCCCCCGCCCCCGCCCTTCTCCTCACAGTTCGCCCCTCGCCTCACCTCAGGGCGCGGCGGGCCGGCGGTCGGCCCGGCCCGGCCCGGCGCCAAGAGTGCGAGGCGGCCGCTGCCTCCTCCGCCTGAGGCACACTCGGTCCCGGCGCCTCAGGCGCAGCCTCCCGCCCCTGGCGGCGGCTCCCGGCCCAGGGAAGAGACGGCTGGGCCCCCTCCCGCAGCCCGGCTGCGCCTCTGCCCCGTCGCTCTCCGCCCGCCGGGCCCGCCGCCTCGGGGCGCCGCTCCCCGCGCCAGGCCCCGGCTTCCCTCCTTCCCGGCCTGCCCCGGCGCCGCCGTCCTCAGGCCCCCCTCCCCCGGCCGGGCTGCGCCTGCGCGGCGGCCCCTCTCCCCATCCGGGTCCCTCCGTGCGGTGTAGCAGGTCGGTAGGCGGGAAATGGCGACTGGCTGCTGAGCGGCTGCGGAGCGCGGAGCCCCGGCGGCGGTGTAAACACAGCGGCGCCCGCCTGGCCCGGCCCAGCCCGGCCGGCCGCCGGGGACCTGGACACCGGCGGCCCGGCACCCCGGCACCCCGCACCCGCAGGTAACTGACGCGGCGGCTCAGCCAGCGCGGGGTCCCAGCCCGGGATCAGGTGGGCAGGCAAGGGGTGGCCGCTCCGGAGTGACCGGCGGGAACCTCCCCTCAGGGCCTGCCCCGCGGCGGGCCCCGGCGCCCCCGGCCGCCCGCCCGCCGGGCTCCGCGCCCCGCTGCGTGCGGAGACACCCCGTCCCTCCCCGCTCGCCTGCTCTCCCCGGCCGCGGAGGCCAGCCAGCCCCGGCCGCGCCGGAGCGGGGCGCAGCCTCGCCGGGCCAGCCCCCTGCCCCCGGGGGAGCGGGCGGCGCGGCTGTCACCCCCGCGCTGACACCCCCCACCTCCCCCTCTAGGCCGAGGCCTGCGGTGTGTCTCCGCCGCCCGCCGCCCCCCGTCCCGCCCGCGCCGTCCCGTCCCGCGCCGCGGGGGCTGCGCTGCGCGCGGCGGGGGGCGGTGGTGGGGGCGCGTCCCGGGCCGGGCTGGCTCAGGGGGCGTAGCTCTGCGGGCGCATCCCAGCCCCGGCTACCCACGGGCGGGCCGTGCCCGGCGCTGGCCCCGCGGAGCGCCGCGCAGGACGCGCCTGTTGCTGGCTGCGCCTGTCGCCGCACTGGGGCAGCAGCGCCGGTCGCGCCTGTCGCCGGCTCCGGGGTGGGACAACACGGGACAGGGGCCGCCGCCGCCCCGCTGCCTCCCCGGCGGATGCCGCAGGCTGCCCGGGCAGGGATCCCGGGCGGCGAAAGGCTGCTGCGGAGGATGTCGGCGCGGCTGGGCGGGGGGGGGGGGGGGTGTGACACCAACTTTCTCTGCTGTCACTTGTGGCGGCGGGACGGCGGCCGTAGCGCGCCGGACCACCGCCATCTAAACCCGTTATGGGCGCTGCCTGCCAGTACCGGCAGCGCGGCGTGAGGTGCCAGCGTGTTGCGTACCACATTGATTATCTGCTCGCTTCTGTGTTACTGAAGAGTACTGCACGAGCCTGTTGCTCAATTTTATGGTACTTGGGAGCACATGAGAGGACAGGTCGTCTTATTCCTTTGCGACTGCTTTGGTGAGCTCTAGCCTGGATCTGCCTAGGAGATTTCTTCCTCTTTCATGATGATGGCACTTGTTCTGATCCCAAGCCTGTTGTTTCTGGTAGGGGTTTTTCATAGTCTTCCAGTTGCTTACGGTGCACTTTTAAAAGTAATTTTGAGATCGTAATTATTGACTTTGCCTTTCTTGATAAGTTTCTGCTGTTACAATACAGTAGTTCATGAAGATCTCTAAGTATAACTATTACTTTGTTGCCTTGGGCAAGTCACAACCTCTTTTGCCATTTCTCCATCACTAAAATGGGGATAATAATACCTCAGAGAGTTGTTACAAGAAGTAGTTAATGTTTGTAGAGGGCTTAAAAGACCTAAGTGTTATTAATTAAGCCCCATGACACATTAAGGTAAGAGTTAGCGAACCAGGTTTACACATGGATGAACTGAGGCAGGAAGAGATTATGATTTACCTAGAGTAACATATTGGATCTGTGACAATAGCAGAAAACAAGTTGTAACTACTTCATGCTGTAGGCACAAGCGAACAGTTCTATGTAACAGATACGCTTCCAAGTTTATTTGCCCCTCCCTCACCACCCCCCTTTCCAGTTTCAAGCTTTTCTGCTTCAGGAGGTTTTGCCTGTGTGACTTCCAGTTGACTAGATAGCTCCAAGGACACTTGTGGCTTGCCCACTTAAAAGTGTTTCAGCAGTTTTCATAACAAGATATATGTTCTAGGATGCAAGCCAAATCCCGACTTAAATTCCATAAAACATTCTCCACTTTTCCCCTGAAAACATTGTGTGGAACTTAGTTAAGACTTGATCCCGTTCCAGTCAGTGGAGTATGCACTAAAGCTGACACTCCTGTTTCATCTGAGAAAGTTCTTTCATTAAAGAAAAAATTTTCTTGTCAGTCTGTCCCAGGGATTTAATGATACAGTTAGATCATTTTTCTAAAGATGTAAACATTCCACATATGCTAGAGCTGTACATGCATTTTCATAATTTAAAGGTAATTTTCTATCTTCAGACTTCCACTGCAAGTGTTGATAACTTCCTTCACTATGTTGATTCCCCAGCACACTGACATGACACTATTGTAGGATGAATAGCATTAAGCAGTTTAAAAAAAACTCTACTGAATTCAAAAGGAAACTTAGTCTTCATCTTACAAAGTTTTTCCATACTGCATTGGCTTTTATTTTCTTTGATCACTTGTAATGCTGCTGAGGTTGACACCAACAAAAATAGTGTTTGCAGAAGACTTTAAGAATCACGTTTTCTCTTCTGACAGTTTTCTATGGAAATATTTCATTCCCATGGAAGAAACTTTTTCATAGGTATAAGTGGAGTAATAACTTGGAGTACTTGCACATTTTTGTAAGAACCAACACTGAAAAATCAAACTGAACTATTTTGGCAAGAGCTTGCAAGAAATGCTTGAGCAGGGGGTTGGACAAGATGACCTCCAGAGTTCCTTTCCAACCTCAACCATTCTGTGAGTCTGTAACAGCAGGATGTATCAAGTAGGACTGGAATTTGGCAGAAATTTAAAATTAATGTGCATTTCTAGACATATGTATACTCTGAGAGAAGCTGGAGACTTCTTGCCCTTTTGAAGGGGTAACTGAAATTCCAGAACATCATCATGATTATTTCAAGATCACAGCTGAAGCCAGTGTAATTGTATAACTCTGAAATTGCCTTTTCCATTTTATGGGTTTGCAGCTTTTTCCCCTATTCAAACCCTGTACAAGTTCGTCCCTATACCGTGTGTTTTCAGCCTGGTCTCCCTAGGGGAGCCAATTCCTAGGTATCATGGGTTTTGGGCTTTGATAATGTCAGCATAGGCCTATTAGGATTATCCGAGATTTAAAGGCTGTTGTGACCCCCTACTCCCCTTGTGACTGCATCCTTATTCTGTACTTTCTCAGGAGCATCCCCCTCGGACAAGTGCCTTTCCGATTCATGACTGTGAGTAGATCAGATATGGTGGTTCTTACTCTTACTAGCCCAGAAAGTAAAGGACTAAGTCTGAATGAAATTCTTTCACTTGCTGGCAGCTTACATTGCCACCAAAGTGTTGGCACCAATCTCTTGTAAATTTTATAATAGAAGCTTGTTTTTAATCTATTGTATATGAAGAGTTCGCTTGGTGTTTATACATCCCAGTTAAGTCTTCAAAAATGCAAATATGCACCATAAGTGCATGGTTGATTAATCAAATTCATAATGGATTACAGTTTTTAGGGGGCAGACTATTTAAATTGAATCATGCTGCTCTGATCCTGGGAAGGAACAGTAAGCTCTTTACAAGCTTGTTTAAAAAGAGTAGCTATCTCAGGCAGGGATTTTGAGTGTCAGGCCCTATAGAGTGCTTTAAACATAGGTTAATTTGCTGAAGTGCAGCATTAGTTGCAGTGCAGTGTATCTCTTCTGATTGCATGTAGGAGAAACTCACATACTGGCTTTCAAGTATCTCAGTGTGTAACATGTTGTTTACATGCTGAGTTGCCTAGATAGCCATTATTTAGTATTTTAGAAAAATAAATATTTTTACATTCACAGGTGAAGACATTTTCAATAGCACTTGAAAAGTTAAGTGTGAAATCATCCACATCTAAAGCAATCAGTTTCAGAGGTTGGATAGTACCTTCACAGTTGGCAGTCTTAACTTTTTCTACATAGATTACTTTCCAATCAGATCAGTTGCAGTAATTACTTTGATTAAAGTCCTCTTAACTACAGAAAATAAGTTCTTTCATCATACCTCGTGATCCAAGGAAAACACTTGTCAGGACAGTCTGGTATAAGAAAATAGTGAGTTGAGTATGAGCTTGAAGTGTATTTTCACCTTTGCCAACGCTGGCAGATGTGTGATCTGACAGATGTCCTTTGTTGCCTCAGTTTCCCTATCTGATGGGTTAGTATTTATGGTAAAACTGGGAGCTGCGGCCAAGCCAGTGGGAAGGAAATGCGCAGCCGCTGGTGGACAGGATTAACTCAGCCGCTGCATTGATCTCTGCTGTATTGTGGCATAAAAAATACAGCTCCCTGTGGGGAAAGTTTCATGACAGTCCAGCCCCATCAGATTTCTATGCATCTAGCTAAAAATAACCCTAAAGCCAACATTTAGGAAGCTGCCTATCTGTTGCCTTAGATCTAATGAGGATCCTCTGTCCACTAAGTGATGGGGATGCCAGAGTTGCATATAAAAGAGACGATGAAAATTGAAGTTATCCCTAACAGTCCTAACTCCTGTCTGAATTCAGAATTTTTTTGCTTTAGTGAGGAATCTAGTTAGAAGACATACAACACTTAGTTTTGAATTCATAATATTTATTATAGTGGTGCAACTTTAAGTATAACATTATCAGGAAAATAAGTTTAACTGAAAGGAGCTGTTAACTCCACAGCATCTGGAAAATAAGCTATGCATACTTAAAGTAGCACAGTGCTAAAAAATATATTCTACTATTCATTGCCAATATACCAAGTGTAAATAGGAGAATAAGGATGTAAAACTCTAAAACATGTAGATTAGCATTTACCTATAAATAAATTATTTTATATATATAAACCCACACAGTGGCAGCACAGCAGGAGTGCCATTATTAGTGGAGTAAGGCTAGGAAGGTGATACTGTAGGGCATGTTATCATCCTTGAAGCCTCATATGAACAAAAAGGAATCTGTCCTTATTTAGGCTATGTTTAGGAATAGCTAATTTAAGTTAATAAATTAACAGGAACTCAGATCAAATCAGAGCAGTTGTTCTAAGCAATTTGGCTTTAGCTGCACTGATTCAGTCTAAATCATAACTCAGTTTACTTTAGGCCATTCTAAAACATGATTGCTTTGATTCAGTCTATATTTTAGGAGGCGCTAATTAGAGGAAGGTAGGTAATTCAATCTAAGGATTAGACTATACCACAGAGGACTTTATTGGCACAGCAATACCAGCCTAGCTAGTGGTAAAACCCCTACACAAAGGGGTTCCTTTTGCCAGCACGAGTTGCATTTGCACTTACTAGGAGGCTTGTTACCCTAGTTGTATTTGTCTAGGGAGAAAATAGTGCATTCACATTTCTAACAGCTGGTATTGTACTGGTAAGCTTCTGGTTTAGACACAGTCTAACATAGATTTCCTTAGTCTGGATAAAGCTTCAAGGGTACTCCGTATCTTCTGCTTAGTATACAGGGACTGAAGGCGCTGGAGCAGAGAGTCTAATACAGGTATATTTATTTCTTACCCCCTGTGGTAGGATTTTGCTTCATCCGTTGTAGCTTCCTCTACATTCACTCTTCTGTAGTTTACATCCCATAGCTGGTATTTTTGAAGTATTCACTATTTCAGGAAGGAGTGGGCTGAACTTGAGGTAACAGCTAGATTCTATAGTCTCCTTTGTCCTCACATCATTTTCCAGCACCCTTTTCATATGAGATAGCACAACCTGAGTTGCTTTTCTTTTCTCCCTTTCCCAGGAACTTCTCACATTTTACTATCTCTAGGGGAGCTCATTTAGGTGCAGCAGGCTGCCTTTTATATGAAATAATTCCTTTGGGCTGTTGTGTGATGCCTGGTCACCTGATTCAAATCCATCACCTGGGAGGGAGATAAATCCTATAGGTGAGGGCTGAGTTCATTCTCTTTTGAAAATGTGGCTGACTGTGACACACTGCTTGTATGGCAGTCCTGTGCCTGTTGTCTGTGGGGTGCGTGCATATGTGTCTGAGAAACAATGAAGAAGAATGTCTGTCAGGAGTTAAGAAATAAACAGAGAGGCTTAGAGAAAGCTAGTTATTAGTAGTTATATGGGCAACAGTTATGTTGTTTCTGTGTTTGCCAAAGAAAAGCATAATGTGAACTGAAGTTTTAAGGCTTGTTGGGGCGGGGGGGAAGTGTACAAGAAGTAAAGGAGGTAGTTTATAAATAGTAGAAATATCTACAAGAACGTCAAAGGTACTTACAGGCTTTGTGTACACTAGATTTAAATACAGTATATTTGATTGAATTACCTAGCTCAATTTATTTGACACCTTAAACTCTTGTGAAGACCAAGAGGTTGTAATGAAATCAATTTAAATATGTTTGGAAAAGCTAGTTTATTTTGCTTATCAAGACAGAACCAATGAATGTTAAAGAACAAAACACGAGCGAGAAGTTAGTGTAATCTTGATATTTTTAATTTATGTTCTTAAAAATGTAGATTTGGAAGAAACTTTTGAAGACTTGAATGTAGCTAAAGTGATATTCTTCAACAACTGTAATTACTGGATTTAGAGTTCTATGGTTTTGCTTAGGGACTAGAAAGCTTACTAGCACTCTTAAGAGAAAATCTTTGAGAGCTCAGTTGGAAAAATGGGCTGTATAGATAGTTTCAGGTGAAGAGGTGTCATGCTTAATTACCCTGTTGGACTTATTTGAAGATAATTCTCTTTTGATAGTAGATTGGTTTACCTGGAAAACATTTGATAATGTCCAATCTCAAAAGATTTATAGTTAATATAAAAATTTCCAGAGTCAATTAACATAAAAGGGTTCCGAACCATAAATTAGTATTAGATTAGAAAATAAAAATTTGTCATCAGTGGTCCCTGCTTTCAAAATTAAAAAGTTATTTCAAGAAGATTGCTCTTTGCTCTTTCTCCTTTTTATGTCTTTTCTGTTCTCTTTTAGTTCAGGTGCTGTAAGGTTGGACGAGTATGTGTAGCTGTTAATGTGCCATTTACTTTGTTGCTGGGAATGTGAAAGACTCTATGCCTGCATTTGCAGATAGCTGATATTTTGTCAGAATTACTAGAGTAAAGGGCTTTTGTTTGTTTGCTTGACAGTTTAGTTTTATTTTCAAACTGAAGTAAATATGCTGATAAACACACTACTGTTGTATCTGCTTAACTCAGACTGTTGGCAGCCTTCATCTGTATTGTCAAATAGTGTGGTGCAATAGGAGCAGACCTGTAGAATGAGGTTGTTGGTGTTGAGGACTTGATGCCCATGTTGTTTGCATTTCTGGAGGTTTTAGCTTGCTCTGGCCCCATGTCCTTTAGTGGCTGAAGTGTATCTTCCGGTTTAGTTTCAGTCGGAGGACTCCAGTTGGTATGCTCTGAGGCTGCTTTGTTATGTGAACCCAAGCACTATAAACGGGATGATGAGATCTGTTTCAAAAGCTCGCACCAGATCCAAACTAAAAAACTGGTGCAGATTTATATTAACATCTTGCCTTACGAGAAGGCAGAAGATGCCATGCCACCTCTAAAGTTTTTGTTTGTGTTAAGCTCCTTGTGAAAGGAGTGAGAAGCATGCAGCAGTTGATAGAAGGGACAAATCTGATGTGAAAAGGCTGTAAAAGAGGGTTAAGAGCCTTCAGTCAACCATCACAGGATAGAATCAAATCACGTAAAATCTGTACAAAGTTTTCTGAATGTCTGAACAGATGCTTTTTCACCTGTTACTTGAGTTCCATAGCTTAGCTCTACTCTTTTCCCTGTGGCTAGATGGAGACTCCTCACCTGCTTCTGCACAAAGTCTGATGAATTAACTCGGTTTGCAATAGATGGTTGTTTAAGCCAATCTGTCTGGACTTTTGTTTATCCTCTGTGTTCAAAGAGAGTTTAAAAAACTAAGTTCTGTTTTATAACAAACATGGTATTAAAAGGATGAGGAGAGAATGATTCCCCCCATTAATGTGCAGGTTTTAAAATATTACTCTGTAGGAATTTTGATCCACTGTGGTGCTCAGGGACAAAAGATACTAACCATTTACATGAGTGGTGTGCTTACCGTTTTTCTTCAAACCTATTTCCGAGTTATTTTATTACCATGTTGCAAGTGTTATAAATGAGGATACTTACTAATAAGATAATCACAAGTGCAAGCTAAAATAATCCAGTTAGTTATATGTTGTTTCTTGAACAGCAGAATTGATAAGGTCTGTTTTCCCACAGGCTCATATCTTTTTGTGCCTTCCTCTCGTCTCGTGTAACACCTCCAGGCTCTCCATCCACAGTATTTCAAGTATCCCCACCTCCAGTCAGAGTACCTCCTTTTTGCTCTCCCTCCTGGCGTCTGAAGTGCCTGCGCTGGGGTTACTGGCTGGCTAAACTGGAGGCAGAACGCATGGTTGTTCATTCACTGCCGTGCCTCTGCTGAGGACCTGACCTTTTTTTCAGGGATAGGCTAGGAAAGGAGACAAGGTGGCATGTGTCTGTGTGTAGCCAGAGTGGATGTGGGGTAAGGACTGGGCTGGGGCCATCTTTTGCTTTTGGGGATGCTAGAAGGGTCTGTCTCACCTACATAGCTTTCGATTTTCAGAAAACTTGTAGGAACTTAGTATGTTTGAAATTTCCCTCCGTCTGTGAAATTGGATCGATACTGGTCAGTGTGTTCCGCATTTAGTGGGAGAGGACTGACAGACACACAGGCAGTTGTGGACAGTGCAATTGTATAAGCTTTATTTTCTCTAGAAACCAGGCTGTAAAAACATCAACTGTAATAGGAAAAGCTTATCGATGTTTATGCTAAAGATTACAGCCCTTCAAAGACTACAGTAAGCAAATGAAACCCATGACGTAAAAATACTGTTGCTTTAAAAATTTGTGACTGGATGGTCTTTGTTAAAATAACATGCCAGAAGAGAAAAGGAAAATTTTAAACCCGAATAGTTTCGGTGATCACATCAACAGAAAAAAAACAGCCTCACAGCTGATGCTGGAGCAGCTGAGGCTGTGGTTCCGCAGCAGCTTCGAACAGTCTCTTGCCTGCTGCTGACCAGTAAGTGAGGTGGGCCGGGATGTGTCCTTTGGCCTTGAGAGCAAGCGGGGTGCGCAGGTTGCATCCTCCCAGCGAAGCTCTTGCCATCCAAAACAGGGTGACCTCCCCTGCCCTGCCTGTAGGGAACAGCCCTCTCACACTATTGCTCTGAGCTGTTCCTGAGCTCCCTCCAGGAGAGCGCTGTGCCATTGATACCGTCCGTGGCTGTGCCAGAGAGCATGCTGACAGCTAAACAGGCGTGTTACGTTATACACGGGTGATCACGGTACAGTGCTTTAACCCCATGCCCTGGGCTTGCTGGTTTACTACCATAGCTGTCCTTTCCCCTGCCAGGAGTTGTATGTTTTTATTCCACCCCTTGCTCCTGTGATTCTGTGTTGAAACATTTCAGTTTACTAAGCTGGCCTAAAAATATGGCTAAATGGAGGGTTAGCTGAGTGCCAAAGCTGCCTCGGGGAGGGTGCAGGAGTACAGCGGCAATTAGATTGGCTTAGGCTGTTACGGAGCTGCAGCCTGTCAGAGCAGCAAACTCTTATCATGCGGGTGAGAGTGAGCTGTGCCGGAGAAGGGGAGGCTGGAACTGGAACTCCCTGCGCCAGCTGCTCTGCAAAAACTAGCGTCTTGCAGCTACGTGCTGAAAGGCAGCAAACTGCATAGTGAGTGGAAGAGTGAATAGCTTCTTAAATTGACTTTACTGTTGGGAGAAAACATCACTGAACAGTAGCCTGCCCTTTCTTTCCCTCTCCCCCTACTCCCCTCCTTGGTCACAACGCACAATGAAAAACCACCTCCTGAGCTGGGATGCCGAGGAAGGAGGTATGGAAGTTAGAAAGCATTTCTTCTGCTTTCATTAAAATGTTTATAAGTATCAAGAATACTCTTCCATGATTTTGCTAAATTTTTTCTTCGGTGCTTCTAGTGAAAAGTATTGTGTGCTCTGCCGTATATACTCTGTGGCACAAAGGTGACAACTAACTTTCTTCCAAGTATTTGTTTGGTACTTACGTTAACTTGCATTAAGTTTGGTATTTAACTCAAATTAGGTCTCCTCAGCATCTGGAAAATTCTCCCAAATTATAATGTAACTGCTTTGTAATGTAATAAATTAACCACTGTCAAGAAGACTTGCATTGCTTTGGAACATGGCATGGCCATTTCTTACTCTGGGGGATTGCTGATGGAGAGGTGAGGTGTATTCCCAGTACTGGGGAATGATTTGAAAAAAATCCAACAACCGTGCGAGTCATAGGTAATATCAGCACCTTTTGCTCTTGCTGGTTTCTCTGTTTTAAAATCTACAAGTACAGCATTATGGGCTGAGTGTGGAGATAGCGGACTTTAGCCGCCTTGGTTCCATGCAAATTTACCAGCGTGGCATATGAATCCATGCCCCGTGATAGAGATGCGCAGCCTCCCGTTTCTCTGACTCAAAGTCTCTCAGGTTGCCAGGCATACTAGAGTCCTGGCTGCTTTTGAACATTTTTTCTTAAGAATGTAAACCTGTACCATACGGCATCAGTAACAGTAGTATTAATAGTTCTCTAGCTCCTACCTTTTTCTCATGCATAACTTTCCAAAATAAGGCACTAGACAAACACTATCTTCTCACTCAACAGAGCAATTCCCTGCTTGTTTACAGAGCCATATATGCAACTTTACAGCAATAAAGTTATTATTTCATTACATCTCGCAGATGATGGCAGAGATATGTTAGACCAAACTGGAGGCAATTAGCTTGTGAAATAAATAAGTGAAGTTCAGGATAGAATCAAAGAAGAATGGAGGCATTATCGTGTGTCTGCAGATCAGTTTTGGCTTACAAAACTTTTGTTGCTGTTGGTAACTTCTGCCTATTATACTTTGTGTTATTGGAATAATGACCAGAAAGTTCCTATAGCTTTCCACTGAGTAGCCAGTGAGGTTTGTTTATTCTTGTGGATTCTTCACCCAAAATAAAGTAGGGGGGAAAAAATTAATGAAAGAAAATAAAATGTGTAAAATAGCCTTGTGATGCAATCAGACAGGTCTCTGAAACTAATCTAAGTTTTTGAAACTGAATGAGATTCAAGTGAATAATGTCTCAATGTTATGTTTTTAAGGTTATATGTTAAAGCATAATACCACTCACAAACCAGTAAAGCTGTTAAAACTTTACCACTTATTTTCATACCAGCTTTAACTTAGGTACATGCACAAATCAGCAAATTAATCTCAGAGACTGAAATTTATAAGAACAAAGATTTCTGTGCAAAAAATAGACCAGAATAGGCTATGAAAAAGTCATATTTAAAATCAGCATGTATATGTAATGGAAAATGTTTAGTTCAAAATTTGTGTGGACATTAACTGATAAAAATCTGGACTGCGATGGCATTTTCCCCATTTTTAACAACGGAGTGGGTTGATTTTTTTATTTTTAAATCAGGAAAGCCAGGTGTGAGAAGAGCATAGTAGCAGCCTCTTACAAGGTAGAGGGCACAGCTTAAACTGTTTTTGAAGGTTTTGAAGCTATATAGTGTACCGAGGAAAAATGTTTTCCGGGGCAATAAGAATCATATTATCATTTAAAGAGCTTTTATCCTACAATAAAAATAATCTGCTATTTTTAAGGCCAAAGGAGCAGCCAAAGACTTTATCTAGCCTTTTAAAAGATAGCAACCTGACAAAGTCCTGTGTAATATGTGATTGTGGTTCTGATCCCACAGGAAGATTAAGGTGAACTAGAGCAAGATTAAGTTTTCTGGTGAAGTTAAGCAAAATGCAGCTCTCTTGTCTGTGTAGACCTTGCAAAAATTATTAGCTTGTCATAACAAACACAAGAGTTACTCCATCGTTTCTGTAGTCCAGCACAGATTTACTTGGTCTTATTAATCTTGATTATTTATTCTTTGGTTGGGTGGGTTTTTTTAATTAAAAAGATAACTAATATGAATGAGATGAACAATTAAAAAAAGTAACTAATTAGGATTTTTTTTTGATCAGACGACATCCTGGAAGGTCCGCTCAGGAAGTGTTTAGCAACTTGTCTGTGCCACGGGTTGTAACAAGAGGGAGATGACTTCCAAAAATAGGCTCCCTGTGTGCCTAGCAGCATGGATTAAATGTCCAGAGAGCCTAATATGTCTAAAGACAGCTGGTCCGTTCCAGAATCTCAACAGGAACAGTGCTGGTTCTAGTGGAATTTGTTATCCACTCGTCTAAAACTCAAGTACTGCAAACTTTTATTCAAAACATCTCAGCTATTGGTGAGCTCCACAATATCTAAAGATGACTAATGTAAAATTTTTGTCTCTGCAACATCAGAGACTGTAAGTAGTGTCTTTCTTCGGCAGCAGATTTTGGGGTTCTGTTCTGAGGTTAACTCTTCTACAATTAACCCAGCTCTCCATTTTTCTTTGTTGGTTAGTAGTCTAACCCAAACTGAAAAGACTGAATTAATTATGAGCGTGTACCCTCAGTTGCAAAGAGAAAAATGTCTTGGCCAGGAGGGAATAAACTTTCCGTTCCAAATGCATGTAGCACAATCAAAACAAAGCCTCACTAGCAAAACAATGGTGCCTAGAAATATGATTGCTAGAGCAGAAAAATACAGTAACAGAATTTTTTTTTTTTCTGTTAGGGCCAATTATAAAGAGTCGCCTTCATTCTTTGGCAAAATCTTTCTAAGAAAATGTTTCTTTTCGGGGAGTTGCTTAAGCTTTGGGAGCATAGAATTGTACATGTGAGCCCAAGGCAGATGTCTTGAGGAATCATGGTTAAAACAGGGGGACTGAAGACCAGGGTTTCTGAGCATGGTTTTCTTTCAGACTGAAATGACTTAGTAACCTCAAAGGTAGGGAGAAGAAAAGGTGCTTTCAACGAAAAAAAGGAAAATTTAGAGGTACCATTTGCATTGAGTCTTTGATAGTTATAATTGCTAGCTATTGTTTTGATGGAACTTGTGGTTTCTTTATACATTTATCCAGATTTTATAACCAAGCACCAATATTTGAATAGTACATCTTGTGTATTTTGCTGTTTTTATAAATCATTGTCATTTTATTTTGCTTTTACCAACTCTATACTAGCACTACTTCCAGACGACTTTGAATCATGGTTTCCTAGTTAATAGTTGTCTCTCTAAGAGGTGGTTGCAAAAAACCATGATTGAACACATGAGAAGAATGACAAGTAATACAGTATGTTGCAAAATACGAAATACATCATCTGGAATAACATGAAATTGCAGTAGTTTTCTAGGGAAGGAGAGTAAGTTGGTTAAAGAAAGGCCAAGAGTCTTTGAGGGGGAAAAATCTCGACATCTTTGAGCTAACAAAAACCATTTCCTTGAAGTTTGTAAAGTGCTTTAGGGCCTGCCTGGGTGAAAGACTTTATCTGTAAGTCATTTTCCTTGACCTTGCTGTGAGTCCAGACAGGTATATCATTACGCTAGGGTTATCATTTGTCCCATATTTCTCTCTCCCCACCAGACATAGGCTTATCAACTTTTTGCCCGTTTCCCCTGGTGACTCAGGCTTCTTTGTAGGCTAGCAGAAGATCCTGCGTTTTTTGAAAGCATCACTAGTACGATGCGAATGGACTTCAGCCAGCTCAATGAACACGTCTTCTTGTTGGGATGTTTCTTCACACTTGAAATCTGGGTCATGTCGCAGTGATGAAATTGCTGATGAAATATGACTGGTATTATTTGTTTAAAAAGAAATTGAAGAAAATATTTGTTCTTGGTTCCTCTTTCTGTGGATCTGCCACTGTGATCCAGCTTGTATGTCCAGAAATATTTGAATGAAATGAACACTTGTTCTCAGCAGTGAGGTCTGCATTATCTGAGCTGGTTGATAGTGGGACGCTGAACCTGCCCCTGATAGCTCACAAGTTCAAACCCAGGCATCAGTTGTCACAGCTGTTAAATTTGGTGACAATTCACAGCTTTGTGTGTGTTGGTCACGTGTCTGTCTGGACCTACAACATAAACAGCATGCATTGATACTCTTGCTCAAAATCTAAAAAAAAAAAAAAAAAAAAAAAAAAAAAAAAAAAAAAATTACAGCCACCTTGGCTTTGTGTAAAGAATGTTTCCAGAAATGCTGTGGACGTAATGCAGGAAGAATATTGTAGTTGTTGAAATCAGATTTATTCCACAAAGTTTTTCAGTATGCAGTATGAATTTTTCATACTCACTGGTCATCAGCTCAATGGCAAAAACTAATGTATGAGCACAGTTACTCTGAGGGAAGGGGATGTTTTTTGGCTTACTTCTGTCATTTGGAAGAGAGCTGTACTGTGGCAGCAGAGAAAAAAATATTCTGTCAACATAGGCTGTGTCCACAATAGGAGGTTAATATAATCTATAGCGGCAGAAGCTCTGTTGTGTAAAAAACGTTCAGGATCCCAACACAGCTGACACAAGTTTCATCCCTTCCTCTCCTCTTACCATCTCACCTCTTTGGAGAAGCTCATGGTCTCCCTCCCAACGCCAGGGAGGCTCGCGAGCTCTCTCCAGCTCTGTACATCCCCTTCTGCGGCGCTGGGCAGAGCGCGGTGCTCTGAGGTCCAGTGAGGATTCACAGCATCTGTCTGACCTGCCCAGGGAAAGCCTGGGCGTTACACTGGGGTGCAGTAATTACACTTACTCTGCTTTCTATCTCTCTCAGAGACTGATGAGATAGAAAGAAGCCAAATAAATTAAAAAATCACCTAACGTGTTCCTGTCGCTCACCAAGTTACGCACGCCGAAGTGCGTTCAGTTGTCTTAATCTTCTAGAGCTCTTGTCGGGTTCGGGCTTGAAATATGTAGTCTTCAGTGGTGGCAATGCAGTGTTATTACTGAGTGCCAAATTAAACGTAGAAGTTGGTCAACACTATAATTTAAAATTTTCTTGTCAGTTATCTCTTCCTGTTGTTCGTCACTATTGTTCTTTCTACCATCTTAAACTTTTTCCTGCATCAAAAAGCCTTAGACCCTGTAATTATATGTGCCTCACCTAATTTTTCTGTTAATAGTTTTGGGAAAAACAGATAGAACAGTATGTGGTGGGAAAACAAATCATCCCTAACTGAAAATTTCATGGAGGTATGCACTTATTTAGAAATATGAGTCATTCACAGGAATTTCTTTCCTGTAGGTACACCCTACCTGTGCCATGGAATAACAACAGTATTTACAGGGTAGTGAGCCTGACAGCTTAGTGTGCGGGGACTCAGGAAAATGGGGAATTCATTGCAGCTGTAGCTTGTTCAGCTGCTGCTTTTTAGTAGCTCCTTCATTTCTTATTTTCCTGTCTCTCAAATTGTTTAATGAGAATTCCATTTAGTCTCTCTTTGCCGTGTATTTCTCTTTTGAAGAATGAGGTTTTTCCTCTACCCCCCCCCCCCCCGGTTTATTGTAGATGTAGAAGGAATTCAAGGAAGAAGGGATTTTTGAGAGTTTAAAATATGACATACATATAGTGCAGAAACTTGTCCCGAGTCTTTAAATGTTCAGTACATGTGCTGTTAATGTATTTAGTTGACTTTGGGTCCATGATGTTGCAGTACTTCAGTATCAGCTTTTGGTGATGAGAAGGAATTACACTATTGCACAGAGAGAGGATTTTGAGCTGCAAGCTCCTGAAGGAGAATCTGCTGAAAAGAGAATTAAAGTACAAAAATTGCTTAGGACTGTGTAGCGTAATCCCACATGCAGCCGACTGTACGACTGTTCGCTTCGGTCTTAGCGCACCTCCCTGGCGCGACCGAGGTTGTGGCTGAGCGTGGCCAAGTGAGGTACTTGGTTACACCGTCGTTTAGTCAGGCTCGTCGCCGGCCGGCGCGCTGTGGTGAAATCCAAATTGTACGTGTTTGAGGAAGGAAATTCATGTACGTGTTTAGACTTGATTATTTTGACTGAGAGAGTGTGTTAAGTATTGTAGTCTGGTTTATGCTTGTTTCAGAACAGAAACACGAATATAATTCAAGTGAAAACTGTTCGCTGCCAAATGTATCAAGCATTAGGAAAGCAAACTTCTGTCACTGAGAGGATTGTAGGTAACTGTTGCTAAGTCCATTAGAGATATTTATAACCCCAGCCTTGATACCCAGGATGTGAAACGAGCCAAATAACTCTCTGGCAATAGTGTACAGATGAGTTGAATGGTTCCTTGCTGGATAAATGTATATCCACCATTGTCAAACATTAAATTGGCTCATCTTTTGTCTGCCTAATACTTGTTTCGATTCTAGAAAAATCAGGCAACTTGTAGCATAGCAAATTTTAAGCAATATTTTCATTCTCAAATTGGAATTTCACTAGTGTCAGTCTTCTTTCAATGGTTTACAATTTTTGTCTAATTCCTTTTTATACACATTTGGTTTTAGTATAGTCTTGTTTAATTCCTACCCAGGAAATTGCAGTCATCTTAGATTTCCCACCAGAATATTTTAAAAGACTGCTTAAAGTCACATTGCAGGATGTTTCCCAGTTTTTCAAAATGAATAAGTGACATTTTAATGAATGTAGTTTACATCTTCGAATATACTAAATCCCATTAATATTTTAGGTCATTTACTTAATTCCTAATTCCCCATGGTAAATGGTTATCCACTGTCAATCAAAAATTTGAATTAGTTCAGTGTAGTAACTCTCTTCTTACCTTTCAGAGTTTTTTGAACTAGATAAATGAGAATTAAGAATCTCACTTGTGTGTATGTTTATATAGTCAACCTATATGTTTTAGGGAGTCCTGACTATTTCAGTTCTGTGTAATACACCCTTTCCTTCCTACATCACTCACGAGGTGTGCTGTGTATTCTTCTCCAGCACCTGCTCTGTTGCATTATTCGGATGCCCATTGATTCCCTTTATAAACTGATTTAACTGGCATAAAAATGAAGGAATTTTCTTTTTCCTCTTAGCTCAGTGAGCTAACGTGGTCTCTGAGGAGGAGACAAACTCTGAAATGAGTGGGGAAGAAAGGAGGAAGCAGGAGCAAGTCACTAGGTTCCCTGATGTCTCCTACCATATCTTAAAGTACCTTTAAAAAGTTTGCTCTGGTGATTACATATTCTTTTACCTTTTTTCCTATACCTTTCTGATTTTATTCCCCTTTTACCACTTCTCCTCAACTTCCCAGCTTAAAGTTTCCCATACCCAAGGGACCATCACGGGTATAGGCTGCCTCGTTGCTCTGTTCCTGTGCCTGGCTTCCAGGGCTTCCTGGCAGGAAGGATTGCAAACAGAAATCCATTCAACCTGTGGAATACAAAACCGAGTGGTTAGTTGTTGTGGGTGGCACAGGGCTGGCTGGCATGCCGGAGACGTGCCAGAGCCTAGCGTGCTGGGGCTCTTGATACCCACTGGAACCCCATTGAAGCTGGCGTGGTTGAAGTGTTCATGACTCCTCTGCTCACTTCTCTGTCCTAGAGATTACTGTCTGTGATCTAATATGTGTCTCCTTGCAATATACAGATTGAAGAATTTCAGAGAGTTGTAATTCAACCAAATTAATTTCTAAACAGGTTGATAATACTGCTGATAAAATTCCCATTTTCAAAGCATGGAAAGACTACAGCTCCTTGGAGAGCTTTGAGAATGTTTTTAACATGGCAAAACAGTGTTGTTTTTCTCTAACTTCATTCCAACAAATTGCTAACTGTTTAACTTGAAACATTGATATATTTAAGCTATTTGGTTTAAAATTTAAATGGCCATTTTCTGTTTCTAGACTGTATTTCCTGCTAGGGTTGTGAATTAGTTCATCTCCCACATAAAAGAACACCGAGAAACCTTAAATGTCATTGTTCTTTTTCAGCCACCTAGGATAATATGATTTTGGTAAGTCATCCTAACTTAAAATACATTATTAAATCCACACAATGTTGATAAAAAACAGTGCTTTCCTCAATATTTCTGAAGTGAAAATACATTACAGGTTTTAAGGTATCTTTGGACCATCCTGTCCATTGATGTTTGATAACTTCTTCAGTTTTATAATTAGGTCCTCCTGATTTGTACAGAAGTACAATAGGAGCATATGTCTATTGTTGTGGATCCTTTTCACTATAAATTATTCCCAAAAAATTAATCTGATAGCAATTTGTAAGAAACAAAAGTCGAGATGCAAGTTCTAATAACAGGCATATTTATTTTACATCTTGGTATAGGAATGTTATTTTTATCTTTTTATTTTTCTAGTGGCAAGGAGTAGGAACAGAAAATTGGATTAAAAACTTTTGGGATTTTAAGATTTTTTTATTATTTCTCTGCATTACTATTTTACACATACAGTAGGTTCTTTTAAACTTCAGTCATTTAAGAATCTTGACTTGTCCTTTTACCATCTGTAAATAGTTGTTGTATTAACCGCTCATGGAAAATGCTGGACATATATGTATGTATGAAAAATGAAATCACATGTTTCCTGGCAGTTAAAACAAATGTTATATGTAACTAAAATATCTCTCTTGACAATGCCAATTGAGTACTTTTTTTGCTAAGTCTCTAAAAATAGTGTCAGTAGCTAGTTATTCTTCATTAGCCGGAACACCTTTCGTTTGAGATTTATCTAACTGCAAACAAATGCAACTGTGTACAGTTTTTGGACTGTTTTTGAAAAATATGATCACAGTATTTCTATGTCTGGGAATCATACCAGTGCCACCGTTGCCTTTTCCTAAACAAGATAGCTGTTGTGACATTATTTATATTTTAAATGTTATAGATTATTTATTCTGCCTATTCAGCAATGATACATGCTAAATGAACTTCAGAAAAGCAGATACTGATTCCTATCATGATAAGCACATGCTTTTCTTTTAAAAAACACGCTTTTTGTCATGACTTCAGCTGGGAAATGCGTATTGCTCTCTTACCAGTATTTCTGTGCATTACAACTCAAATGGCTTTCTTGCTACTTCTTTTGTCTGCTCCTGATCCAGTATATGCATAATTTGAAGCACATGAGTAGTCCCATTCAGATCAACCCAAGTATGAACTTCAGTCAACTGAAGAAGGCATATCCCTCAGTCCAGAAGAGCAGTTACATTTATGCACAAATTTGACTATACCAGCAGTCCTGTTGAAGGTTGGAGATAAATGGGACACATTCCCTGGAATGACCTTTTACTCTGCTTTAATAAATACTGCCCTTGCATGAGTCTTCCTGTGGTCTAATCTTATTCCCAAATACGGTTGTATTGAAGATCAATCTTAGGTTCCTTTGTTGAGCTGCTATATCCTCACCTGTCTTGAATGCATTGTCTCATTTACGATTTCTTCTTCTGTGAATGCCTGACACGAATTTAGATTTATGCGTCATCTCAAATTTAATGTAGAGACTTAAAATGACATATTGTGAGGAACACCAGAGCTGGAAAGAACTGCCTAGGTCATTGAGTCTAGTCATTTGATGCCGAAGACACCAGGCACCATACAATCCTTTTCATCTTAAAAGCAGGTAGATTTTTTGTTCCTACTACTCGTATTG
Organism: Phaethon aethereus; assembly: GCF_964289735.1. Classification (NCBI taxonomy): domain Eukaryota; kingdom Metazoa; phylum Chordata; class Aves; order Phaethontiformes; family Phaethontidae; genus Phaethon; species Phaethon aethereus. Next base: position 878,016 of record NC_138588.1, read on the forward strand.
GAAGGTTATGCAAAAACCTCATTGATCTAATGGTTAGATGTATCCATGGCCAGATTATATTCATTTATTCTTCTACCAGTGTTATGCTTTAACTTAAATAGCTCTTCTCTTTGATTTAAATTAAGCCATATATATGGATGTAAAAGCTCAGCGCATCAGAACACTGTCAGTGTTATATAATTTTTTGAATTCATGATCTGAAGCTTAATACATTTCTTCAATGACTAACTCTTGTTTTTTCCTTTTATAGCTTTACATGTGGTACACATGAAAATGAGGCTGAGAACGCGGAAAGCTTCTCAGCAACCGAATCAAATTCACACACAACGTGCTTTGAGGGCAAAGAGGAAACATTCAGAGGTGGAAGACAGCTTACCTGTTGGCGGAGGAAAACCACAGAAAAATGAAACTGGCTTGTTGTCTTCAATCAAAAAGTTTATTAAAGGAAGCACACCCAAGGTACACAATCAGTGGGTTTCTTCTGTTGTTTTTTAATTGGGTCATATTCAGTTAAATTTGATTTAAAACCATTTCTAGTAAGAATTAATAAAGATTTGTAATGTGGTGGAACCAAAACATTCTTGCAAAGAATTGGAAGGCAAGAAGTACCTGATAGTTGTGTCAGTTAACAGATTTAAAAAAGAAAAAAAAAACCCCAGACTTTCAACTCCACAGCAGTCAATTGTAGGCATATGTAAGACAATCCAGTAAATCACAGGATTTATTACCCAGGTATTTCTTTGCAAAAATGTTGACTAATAAATTCACTAGATTTTTAATTTCTGTTTTAAGGATTCCTTGAATTTGGGAATTACCAGTACTGGCAACTAAGAAACGCAAGTCTGTAAGCATAGATTTGCCAAAGATTTTTAGCGTTTTTATTCAAAATTATTTAGATGTCCATCAATCAATAAAAGTCAAACCTTGCAAATTCAACTACCGTGAAATTGATATGACTTCTCAGTGTATTGTTGCAGTGAACGCTGCCCTCGCTTAGTAGGTCAAATTCAAACATTGTCAGGGCTAAACCACTAAATCTCATCTCTCATGATCCAGACAGAAATCTGAACTTTACTAATCTTTACATATTAAAACCTGCTGCATCTGTGTTTTGAGGGTGAATTTTATACCTGTATATTACTTTGGTAGGCTGAATGTCGCCTTGTGGTCGCTTCAAAAACTTTTTTTTCTGTAAAGGGAGGCCAGTTTAAAAAAAAAAAATCAATTCTTTTAGTCCCAGCAGTCCAGATATTGACCTTATGTAGCTATAAATTTTAAAGAAGAGTAGCCAAGAAGTCATAACTAAATTGAAATGTATCCCAGGTTAACTGTATGATAAATAAAAATATGATAAAAATTCAGAAGTATTTTCTGGGTTTTGAACTCAGTTTTGAAATTTTGTAACAAGCTGAAGTTGAAATAATTTTAATTAAAGTAACAATATAGTCTTAAATTGTCAAGAATATAGTGAAATTTAATATTTCATGGCATGTATTAATTATCTATCATAGAAACACTGAAGTACCAACAAAGAAATATTTCAGTAAAAAAAATGGTTAAATCTGCTTACATTTTGTTTTTAATTAAACCAGGACAATTAATCTATTTTACATTCAGCATCTATATTGTAGCTCAATAATGCAACATTTTGGCTGCAAAACCACTGCAACAAAATGCTGAAATCTAAGCAAAACATTTTACATTGGAATTTTAAGATAAGGGAAATATGTCTGATTTTCCTTTCCTTTGTCTCTTTAAGGTTTTGTTAACTTTCTCTCCCTCTTCTCTTCCTCTCCCTCTCCCAAATCTTTGGATTACCTTTCATTCTTTTTTTTCTTGACAGGTTTTTTAATATAAAATGTCCATATTTTTCTCCTGTTTCCTTTCATGTCCTCTCCTGTGCCTGTAGCAGGACTTGGAGTGGTTCCAGTGGCATTAGCATGGCATGATATTGATACTGCCGGGCTATCTTCCAAAGCGCTAATGACTTAACAAAGTAGTCTTGTGGCTGCCATGGAAACGTTCTAACTCTTTGAGATAGTGTATGTGTACAACTTGCATAGTGGTTCGTTTATGGGTATGCTAAAATCTAAATCACCGCTGAGGTCATATCGATTTACGGCAATAAATGTCTTCATAACCGTATCTTGACACTTTCAGTCATAGTCACTTACCATAGTCATTGTGGTAAATAATTGGTAAATAATACCAATTTATCTGGTATTGTAAAGATGTCTTATTAGGAATATTCCTTAAACAAAACCTGAAAAAAACCTTATAGCTATTTAGTTACAGAAACAAGACTAAAATGTGGCTCTTCAGATGTGGATGGTGGTAGGTCTGACCTTGAGGTTTTTGCTAGCTGACAGCCCCCATGCAAGGCAGCAATAGTATGGAGGTCACAACAGTATTTGTCATTTAGAAAATGACAAATCTGATGTACAGATATGCGTACAAGAAGTGCTGTTAAGTTTTTTAAACGTTAACATCGGAAATATTGTAGAACTTGCTGTTGCAAGTTCCACTAAACTTGCTGGATTTGGGGGGTTCTAGCACTGTCAAAAATTGCATTGACTTTGAACGTGTTGTCATTACTTCTAGTCTCAGTTTAGGCCATTCCTTAATACATACACGGTTTCTCAAAACAACCTGAAAGCAAACAAAATGTCTGTGTGACATTGCCATGTTCCTTATGGCACAATTATTGATAATAATAGGTTATATTGAATTGAATAGATCATAGAATTCAAATAGGTTGTTCTATAAATACATATAATAGGTATACTTAATTCTAAATCTGTGCAATAAAATTTTCAGTAATAAAATAGACCAAGTAGCACAATAACATTGTATCTAATGTCAGCTTTGAATTCTGTTAACTAGTACAATATGGGCGCAGCAGTGTGAGCTTCCCCCCACATCATGAGAGTTCCTCTGCTGATACCATCAGCCAGATTTCCTGTTCCCGTTGTAATGTTTGTAATGTTTCTACACTTGTTTTCCATAAAGCAGAATGAGAGCACAGCTCGTTTCACGAAGGCCAATGGGTAGCTTTTGGAAGTTAATTAATTTCTCTCAATTTTCCCCCCGATGTTAAACATGTGAACAAATGGCCTAGAAGATGAGATGCCTTACTGCTCTTTATCAGTTTAATGAGCCATCCATTTTCTCTCATTATATGGATTTATGGTATATACAATATTATTAATTCTAAGTGGTAGTAATTAGATTGTTCTCACCAAGGTTGTTGGCCAAGGATATTGCCAATAGGAAGCTTTTGGGATCAGTGGTGTTTACTTGTCTTCTGATATGGATGTTGGTATGCTTCCATGTTTGTTAGTATTTCTTTTAGCTACTCTACTGCTAGCATGGGCTTTAGATTAATTATTCTAAAAGATCTATTTACTTTTTTTTTTGGAGCACGCAAACTGTTTTTCTCTTTTCTTTTTAAAGATGTGAAACTGCTGCTCCAGAAAGGTAATATTGTAATTCTAAAATTGAAATTTTAATTAACTTTTATATGGTCTGTGACCTTGCTATTTATTTTGATAGTTAATTCAATTTATTTTGCATTGTCTCACACCTTACATTTCAATGTACTCTATATGGTCATGCTTTAGATTTCAGATTGCCTTTTTATGAAGTTGTAGTAGGTGCTTTGGGGAAAAAGGGGAAGAAACCTGTCTTAAACATGTGTGCCTACACATATACCCATGCACAGAAAATATGCAAAAATGTTTGGTTCTGTATCATTCATGTAAGTGCCACAGGGAAGAACAGTGATTTACTTAAAGGGAAGAAGAACATTGGGTCATAACCCTTGCTTACAGTATTTTTAACAGCTAAGTTTTGCCGTGCACCATCTGATAGGGATTGAATAGCAGCAAGTTACATACTTGTATACAATTGAGCAAGTCACTTTATGGAGGGAGCATGGTGGAGAATTTCATACTGAGTATTGTTGTGCAGTTTACTTCCTGTATATTTAACAGGCAGAGAAATCAAGTTTTGCATGATTTTAGTTGCCTTGTCTCTGCATTTCCCAAACTCCATAGCACTTAAGTATTTATAAATTGGCTATCCAGTGAAATAGTACCTAAAGACAGCTTTTCTACTACAGAAGTTCCAAGTACAGTTTTCTTTCCCGATACTTTGCTATTTACCTCGAGTTGTGGCAGTTTCAATGAGTATAAACTTACAGCTGGGGCCAGATACATGTTGCATATTCTGCATCTGGAAGTGGAACAATAAATGGATCTTTTGTGAAACTTTTTCTAACAGCTAACATTTTCTGGTAGTATTCAGTGGAGAAAAGAGGCATTATTCAGTATGTTTCTTTTTTTCTCCCTTTTCTATTTTAAGGAAGAAAGAGAAAATCCTGCAAAAAGAAGTAGAATTGAACGAGATATAGATAACAACTTGATTACATCCACACCTCAAACAGGAGAAAAGCCTAATAAACAGATCTCTCGAGTACGACGGAAAAGTCAAATGAATGGAGGTTTGTAAATATTCTAATCGTATGTTGTTGCAGTTGAATGGTGTTCAGCAGTCTCACAGCTGTTAACTAACACAGGACATTTCTTTGGTGGTGGAGGTTATTAAGGGTTTTGTGATTGTGTTCCGTGAGAGCAAGGCTGGGCTAATAGCAAAATAGGATTTGTAAGACTAAGCAACAGCTACATTACATCTCAGACACATCCATTGTGTCTTTGTAAGAACAATTTGCATATGTGATCACAACCAGCTATTTTGGAACTAATTTAACTTAAAAAAAAGAATTATTCTAAAAACCCAGTGATAATTATCTGATGCAGGTCTTCTCCCATTTTCTCACCAAAAAACGTTAAATACGACTTCCCAACTCATGACCTTTGTGGAAGTAACCAGGTGTCCCTAGATACTGAAAGCACTTGTCAAACACATAGATGGGATTCTGTCATAGAATCATAGGAAAATTTAGTTCGGAAGGGACCATAAAGCCATGGAATCTTTAAGGTTGGAAAAGACCCCTAAGATCATCAAGTCCAACTGTCAACCCAACACCACCATGCCCCCTAAACCATGTCCTGAAGTGCCACGTCCACACGTTTTTTGAACACTTCAGTGATGGTGACTCCCCCACCTCCCTGGGCAGCCTGTGCCAATGCTTGACCACTCTCACAGTACAGAAATTTCTCCTAATACCAAGTCGAATCCTCCCCTGATGCAACTTGAGGCCATTTCTTCTCGTCCTATCGCTGGTTACTTGGGCGAAGAGACCAACCCCCACCTCACCACAACCCCCTTTCAGGCAGTTGCAGAGAGCGATGAGGTCTCCCCTCAGCCTCCTCTTCTCCAGACTGAACACCCCCAGTTTCCTCAGCCACTCCTCGTCAGACTTGTTCTTCAGACCCCTCCCCAGCTCCGTTGCCCTTCTCTGGACACGCTCCAACACCTCAATGTCTTTCTTGTCATGAGGGACCCAAAACTGAACACAGGATTTGAGGTCATCTGAGCCAGTCCCCCTGCTCCCCTCACAGCAATATTGATCCAGCTTGAGGTGAAATCTGGCTTTGGAGTTAGATCAGGCTGCTCAGAGCCTTGTCCAGTCAAGTTCTGAATCTCTCTAAGGATGGACATTCCACAACCCTGTTCCCTGTGGAAATTGTTTCTTTTTGAGTATCGCTAATAATGACATGATAAAATGGTAAATGACAGTTAAAGTATCAACTATGGTTCCACGTCTGACTTCAGAAAAGTCATCTAACAAATGTTTTTTAAGGAAACAAGACTTAGTGTGATTGTGCTGCCTGTCAGTGTTCCTTCAGTCTCCATTCCCCCAATAACTTGGGAATCCATTGTCTGGTTTCTGCCAAGTTTGTCAGCAAGGCAGAGGTCTCAAAGATTTCATACTCCAACAAGGTTTGCAAAATGGGTAGCTAAGTAGAGAATAGAGCTCCAAATGAGTGACTTCAGTGATGGAAAGGTTACAGTGTGAGAGAATTTCCTGTTCAGTTGTTGTCAGATGTCTCTGTAACATGGCTGTAGGAGAAACCCCTTTTTCCAGTATTTGCTACTGTTAATTAAGGTTTTCTGCCTCCTGGAGAGAAAATGGATATGCACTCACTTAGTCTGATGCATGCAGACAACGCTCAAAGATGAAACTATTGACTTAAATCAAGTGTGTTCTGAGATACGTACATAGGGCACACTGAGCCCACGTTACTGTAACAGTGATACGAAGTTCTTGGTTAAATTATTCCGTATTAGTGAAGGCACTGAGTTGCAGCCAGTACACCCTACATTTTATATAGAAATGATAGGAAGTGTGAAGTACTTGTGCAGCTCCATCAGGCTCAGCTGACAAAAAGGTTCTCAGCTCATGTGCACAAAATGCATTTGCTTAGTTCCATATGGACAGACACTCAAAGACTTGTTACTGTGAAGTAAATAACTTCTCTTTCATTTCAGCCTCAGAACGGTGTCTTGGATCACAGCCATGAGATAGCATAGGATGTACTTTAATGTACATGCACGTTTATAGAAAACTTTATTATAATGTGTTATGTTTTGTAATGTGAAGTTTTATTTAATTCTATGACCTTTGCTATCTGTGATAACAACTAAATTTATTTTACTCCATAATTGTATTTATGCATATATGTGTGTGTATGTATGTGGAGAATAATAAATTATGGATTTATCTTGTGAAGGCTGGAGGTTCAGCCACCAGAGTTCCGCTGATGCTTTCTCTTGTTTCCATCTAGTGGTGTCCCACTGATACTGACATCTGTTTGTTGTGAAAGATGCGCAGCATCTTCAAGTCTGTCTTCCATCATCAAGCCCACTTAAAGGATTTAAACTTCTATTATTTGTTAATCTATAGCATACTTTATATAAACAATGAGTGCTTCATAATTTGAAGTGTTAAGATGGTGTTGAAAATTGTCATTTTTTTTATATTGATACTAAATTGCTAACTCTCTTTGTGAAATTAAATATTTAGGCTAATTCTTTTGTCGATGAATTGAACCATGAGCGAGAGGGATCTTTCCTATAGTGAAAATAATAACAATGAAAGAGATGTGGTGGCTGAAAACCAGAAGCATGGTATTATACCTCATAACTTTTCTTTTACAGAAGCTGGAAGTTACGAAATGACAAACCAACATGTAAAGCAAAATGGCAAATTAGAAGATAATCCTGCCACTGGCAGTCCCCCACGAACTACGTTACTGGGAACCATATTTTCTCCTGTTTTCAATTTTTTTTCACCAGCAAATAAAAATGGTGAGTATTATTTAAAAAGCCAATAGTGTTAAAGCTAAGAATGATAGTTTTTTTTCTTCTAAGAAAAAGCTGTTTTGAGCAGCAGTACACTTTTCATTCTGATTTCCAGACCAAGAGTTAATACTACCAGATAAAGGGCTCCTTAACTCTTATAATAAAGTTATAATATAAGTTATAGTAAAAGAAGAAAAAGTTTATATGCATTAGAACATTTCTTTCATAGGTGTAAGTATCTAGCAGTGTACCTTTTTTTTTTTTTTTTAAAGTAAAAATAAATGGGTGTTAAGTTCCTTGTCCTAAACATAAAAGGCATTCGTCATGGTCTTCATTTTGGTTCTTATTTTTGTAACATGAATCAAATGCAGCTATCTTTAATTATTCTGAAACTTTTTTTGTGTGGTTAACAATGACTATTCTGGTAGGAAACTCAGCTTAAAGACAATGACTATGAGTGTACTGAAATCTTAATGCAGGAACATCAGGATCCGATTCTCCAGGGCAGGCTGTTGAAGCTGAAGAAATCGTCAAACAGCTTGATATGGAACAGGTAGACGAGATTACTACAAGTACTGCGACATCAACCAATGGAGCAGCTTATGCTAGCCAAGCAGTGCAGGTCAGATCTACTGTCAACAATGGTTTAGAAGAAACGGAGGAAACAAATGACCGTGACCTGCCACCACTTACAGGTAAGAAATGTGTGCCTGCCTTGGACTTGGGTATTGAAGCGGTACGTAATTTGTACTCTTAGGGAAATCCTAGCACCTGCATTTTGTATAAATTAATATTTCACATTTGTGCAAACAGTATTAATACTGATTTTTATGTTTAATAGACAAATCTGTTTTATGCACCAAAACCACAGTTTTGTCAAGTCTTATCTATTCCCAGTATAACTCAGTTGATCTCATAACATTTCTTCAAATGAAATCAAAGATTCCAGAAGAAAGGCATTTTTATTAATATGGAACCACCTCCCCATATTAAAAATGCACACCTTATACTTGCTGATCATGAAAGAGAAATTTGAGGTATTTTGATATCTTACATTAGAACAACATGGTGAGGTGAATGAGAAACATATAGATCCTACACTAATTTTCCACATTTTCTTCCAAAAGTGCATCATACATATTTTTTGACAAAAAATGCAGCTTCTCCTCTTTGTGGATGACCAGCATCTAACAGTTATCTAAATCCTCCCTAGACCCTCGAAACATTGGTAGTTAAGTAGTAGTGAAGTTTTTGAGGACTCCATTCAAGGATTTAACCTCTCAAGTAGAGGGGCTGATGTGTGCTCCACAGATCAATTCAGACCTTCCGATCTGGTCTGTTGCCTTGTTTCAGAAGGGCCTCTCAACATGAGGTGAGAGTGAGCTGCAGACTGGAAGAGTCGTGCTAGCTTCTTAGGCTGGAGTGTTGCATCTAGGTAGTTTGCAGCATCAGAGGTTGTATGGATGCCTTCCCGTGTCATACAGGCACTGCCATTTTGGCCAGGTCGTGAAGTTCTGCAGGGTGACGTGGCATGGCAACCTTTCAGTACTGCAAAGGGGCTTAGAAGAAAGATGGGGACAGACTTTTCAGCAGGGCCTGTTGCGATAGGACAAGGGGTAACGGTTTTAAACTAAAAAAGGGGAGATTTAGATTAGATTTAAGGAAGATGTTTTTCACCATGAGAGTGGTGAAACGCTGGCCCAGGTTGCCCAGAGAGGTGGTAGATGCCCCATCCCTGGACACATCCCAGGTCAGGCTGGATGGGGCTCTGAGCAACCTGATTGAGTTGAAGATGTCCCTGCTCGCTGCAGGGGGGCTGGACTAGATGGCCTTGAAAGGTCCCTTCCCACCCAAACCATTCTATGATCAAGCTCTCGGGTCACTTCCTGAGGAGCTGTGCAGGCTATTCCAGGTGGAACATGGGGACTGAGAGGATGGGGCTGAAGGGAGATTTTTTTTTTCCACTATTTTTTGAGGCACTCATGTATCAAGTGCAAATTTTCACTTCTAAACTGCACTAATAAGACTAGCTCTTGTGGTTTTTTGTTTTGGTCATTTTTGTTGAATTTTAGCACCAGTATCTCCAGACAGTGGCTACTCATCAGCTCATGCAGAAGCCACCTATGAAGAAGACTGGGAAGTCTTTGATCCGTAAGTGCTAATGTTCGTACTGAAAATATTAAATTGATAATTTTGGGTATTGGATTAAGACATTTAAGTTGGAACATTTTTGTATTATAGTAATAAATTCCAAAAGCTCTTAACTTTAAAAAGTACGTGTATATCGATGGGGGGGGTGTGTGTGTGTTTCAATTTAAAATACTTATTTCTTGTGCAGCTTTAAATATTTGAAATATTAAGTTGGGCTACAATGTTACCAGTTAAATAATGTATATACATTCCTACAGCAAAATCTGTATTCTTTTCAGATACTATTTCATCAAACATGTTCCACCACTAACAGAAGAACAACTTAACAGGAAGCCAGCTCTTCCACTGAAAACAAGAAGCACACCAGAATTCTCATTAGTTCTAGACTTGGTAAGTATCTTTATAACCACATACCAAAATCAGGGGGTATGTAGCATTTCATTTATTTTGTTTGTTGCTGAAATTAGTAATGTTTGCTTTAAACAAAAAGGCCTTGTTGAATGCTACACAATTTTTAGTATTTTTAGTTATGGTCTGCGTTTAAAAGAAAAATAGTGGCAAGAATAGAATGCTTGCTGTATTTGTTGAATACTTAACATCCTGTTAAAAGTATTAAAATTTTTATCATCTCAAACAGAGAGCTTTCCTAAATCCAATGTGGAAAAAAATGAGATGTAATAAATAGGAAAATTCAGCTTCATGTGTCTTGCATCAGGATTGGTCAAGAATGAATCTTTTAATTCTTGGAACATTCTTATTCTTAGAGGGCACAAATCCACTTTTTAAAATACTCATAGAAAATGTATTTGTCTTCATAATAATTTCTTTTAGTCTCTCTGTTTTGAAAGTTGTTTCAGAGCCTGTTAATGATGTCAGGAACATTATTTTGTCACGGACAATATCAGTTGGCATGTCCTCTAGTGGTCATAAGAATAGATAGAGTATTCAAATTGACAGATGCAGATTTGTACTGAGTGACAGGATAACCTACAAAATTAAAATATAAGAAGGTATTTATGCCCCTAGTGCACAATTCCAAGTGAAATTTTTCAAAAACTGCAATAATAACAAAATGTATAATTCAGTCTAAGAATTGTTCTTCAATCTTGACAGCACCTGCACAAAAATAAATTTTCCAGACTAAATAAACCTACTTTAAAATGAGCATAAAAATCCAGAAAACAACTTCTATTTTCAACATTCTTTTCACAATCTTTTCTTTCTTTTATACCATCTTTTGTCTTTTTAATAGGATGAAACATTAGTGCACTGTAGTCTAAATGAATTAGAAGATGCTGCACTCACTTTTCCAGTTCTTTTTCAAGATGTCATTTACCAGGTAATTAGTGTGCATAGAAAAATGTATACCTTTTAATTTTGTTTAACATACAAGTTCTTGCTGTGTGTGTTTGTTATCATTTTGTGTAGCGAGAGATAAGTAACTGTCTGGCATTTAACAACTGTCTGGTTTATAAACTGCAGGAGTCAGATCTGGGGAGGCGGATTATCCTGTTTTAGAAATGGTGTGGAGCGCTGTTTATGGCCGCCACAACGTGGTCATGCCGGTCACGGATTCCAGTTGTAAACACCCGTTGCAAAGAGCGTGTGAACGCTCTTTGTAGCAGCAGTCTTCAGCAGCAGCGTTTCTCCTTGCCAGAAGGTGGAGGCAGGAGCGCTGAACGTTCAGCCAGTATCATTTCCCGGGTACAGCTTCTCACGGACTCTGAACTTTCTTCCCTTGGTAGGGAAAACCAAGCCACATTGCTCGATCGTTTCTTTCCATGTAGAAGACATCTTCAGAGCCTGCCTTTAACTAGCTTCTCTCTCGGTCGTTAGTCTTGCTGTAGACTTTGCCAGTGCCAGTTCTACCTCTTTACTCCCAGAGGCTGCTGGGTACTTAGAGGGATTTTTTTATTCTCTTGTGGAGACTGCTAGACTTAGGTTTTTGTTCTGCTGTAGGAGGTGTTGTTAGTTGTGTGTGTTTTACATTGACGTACCATCGAGGAACAAGCATGGGAAGGAGGAGCTCTCTTCCAGCAACTACCAAAGGTGCTGCACTGACCCAGGCTGTTGTTCTCAGGTCCTTTTGTGTGATGTGCCTGGGAGTAGCAACAGCTTCCTCACCTTGTAGTTCCCACGATATTGGATACTGTAGTATCTTTGGAGAATGAGCCAGTCGTCAGGCACCTTAAAAGGACACTTGTCCAGGTATTTTTCCTGATTTTAAAAATGTTTTTCTTCACTGTTGCTTATAAAAACCCTTAGAATCTGAAAAGCTGAAATAATTTTTAAACATAAGTTTATCTTAGCTCTTATTTGGTGACAGCCATGCACAGTTTCCTCCAGGCTGAACTTGGAAGGAGCCTTAGAATTAGTTCTTTGGAGTTTCTTGAGACTGCTAACAGAATCAGGAAGACTAAAGCTTCATTTGTTTCCTTCCTTCTCTTAAGACATCTCAGTATGAGATAAGTATTTTCTATTGTGTATAACTGTGGTCCTTCTAGTGATTTTATGATGATGCTGAGATCTAACTGGGATTTTGCCTTTAGGAAATCAAAATCAATGGAAGGAGTGACTTACAGTATTTCTAATGCTTTATTTAATGCATTGTACACAAGCCTGTATAGCTCTCGATACAGTACAGTTACTATGTGTGTCCTGGGTAAGTTTTCTCTTAGCTCTCTCTAGAGTCTAGCCTGGATTTGCCAAGGAACAGTAGCTTCTTGCAGGCTTGAGAAAGTCATCCACTGTCTTTGAGCACACTCTCCCAATCACTATATTCTGTTTTGCTGGTTTTATGTCACACTAGACACTGACAAAACATTCATCTCTTACTAGGTAATAGGTAATAAGCAACACAGATATTTTAAGTTAACTAGGGTATAACATGCAAAAAGAGAAATAATCTTCTCCTGTGATAAAAGTTGAAAAGAAGTTTCTTAGTATTTCATACCCTTCCTAGCATTTTTAGTCAATGATTAGCTATTTATAAGCTTTTAAAATTTATTTCTTTTGCTTATCAATTTTACCATCATCTCTGGTATAGACCTGTATTAATTTCACATTTCCATATTTCATTTTGAAAGTAATTTCAGCTGGCAACAGAGAAGTAGACACTAAGCTGTCTGAGCAAAGTAGAAGTCAGCAAGTTGCTATATATATCAAGTATTGCATAATATAACCCATTGAAAACAATGCTAGATGTGAAAGAGACATTTCTGAAGATGTTTTCCACTAATATCAAAATGTGTACCACTTTCATGTAGGTTTTCCAGAAATACTAAGCAAACAATTATCTATTAATTATTTTTTAAGAAACAGTAGAACCTAGCTCAGTGCTCATTTTCCTACTGAATATCTTACCTTTATCATGTTAGATATGACTAATACTGCAAATGTGAGCCTGGGTTCACAGCATTTCAATTTTCTTACCCATCTGGCAACATCAAGCCAGTGCTCTTGCAGTAATAGTGTGACGATAAACCAGGCACTTTGTCAAAAAGATGATCCGGAACTGGACATTGCACATCTGCAACAATAAGAATTAGATTGACTTGGGTTGTAGAAGGTCTGTTATAAAATACAGTTGGCCTGTGAGTCAAGCACAAGTTTCACGTCCAGGACCTCAGCTCTGTTGCTGCTGGTTTCAGTGATTGTAACTCATGGTTTGTTTTTAAAGAAAGGTTTCCAAAAATAGGGCTTGTTTGCTCCTAAGTTATTTCTCACAACTTACCCAGTGTTACACAGAAGAGAAGAACTACTTAATGTCTGAGTATAGAGCAGTGTTCTGCAAATTTTAAAATTACTGTGTGATTTCAGCACTGACATATAGGGTGTTTTAAACCTTTGGATGAGTCACTTACTGATTTCTGTTTAAAAAAAAAAAAGTCTGTGAAATGGGTACAGTTGGGCTTACTTACATCAGGCTTTTGAGACAATGAATTTGTGTTGTCTTGGTTGAAAAAATCTCTAAATTATGCCAGTGTTTAAGTTTTGGACTTAGTAAAAATACAGTCTTTGCAAAACTGAAGTTTTCTTAAATACCGTATTTGTTAAGTGGTGTCTTACATCTGACTGGAAAACAAAAATAAATGTTCAGGTCTTCAACTGTAGACTTTAGACTTTGTACTCTTCGTATTACTTTACATAATACGATAAGCAGCTTATCTTACGAAGAAATTCATCTTTTTTTTTTCCTTTTGGTTAAGAGGTTTTGTTCTGTTACTGGCTTCAACTCCCAGACATGAGATCATCTCGCCCTCCGTTCCACTGAAGGGGTACCTTCAGTGCATTAGCAGGCCATAGTCAAAAGGCCGATGTTTTCACTCAGTTCTTCGGTTGAAACGCATCTTTACTGATCTGTCACAGAATAATTCCCTTTGATCTTCGTGATCCTTGAAAGATATTCTGGAACTCCATAGGTCAGTTGTAGGTTGTTGAATATAGTGTGACATGTATTCCATCTTGCTATTGCCAACAGTGACTTACAAGCTTTACTTTGTTGCTGCAGTGGAATGAGGCAAACGATGCTTGTGCATTCTGGCTCTCCCTTCTAATGACCTCCACTCTGTCTGTCACTCAGAAATAACAAGAGCCATCAATTTTCAGATCTGAAAGCCCGGAAGCTTTAGTCTATCTCGGGCAGCATCCACAAAGAAATCTGGTCTTAGGTTGGGAAGACTTAATTTTAGTTCAGTAGGACCTCTAGAATTGCACTTCTGCCCCTTGAAAGAGACACAGCCGGCTACGCTTTGGGCAGTTCTGTCTGGTTATGAGATGGTCTTTGTCTTGAGTCACTTAAGATGTGGTCCAGTCAGAAATGAGTCAGGCTTGTTCACCTGGCAAGTCCAGCCTGCGGCCAGGCCTAGAGCAAGACCCACCTCTGTGCACTCTGTATGTCGTCTTGTGGTGGGTTGACATTGGGTGGACACCAGGTGCCGCCAAGCCTATCACTCCCCTCCTCAGCAAGACGGAACAGGAGAAAATAAGATGGGGGGGGGGGAACACCCCCCAAAAAACCCCTCATGGGTCAAGATAAAGGCAGTTTAATAAAGCAAAGGCTATGCGCGGAAGCAAAGGAAAACAAAAGATTATTCTCTACTTCCCAGCAGCAGGCGATGTCCAGCCACTTCCCGGGAAAGCAGGACTTCAGTGTGCCTAGCAGTTGCTCCGGAAAACAAACGCTGTAAATAACTAATGTCCCCCCCTTCCTCCTCCTTTCTCTGAGCTCTTAATGCTGAGCTGATGTCGTATGGTATGGAATATCCCCTTGGTCAGTTGGGGTCGGCTCTCCCGGCTGTGCCCCCTGCCAGGATCTTGCCCAGCCCCAGCCTTGGTGAGCGGGGAATGTTGGAGAGACGGCCTTGATGCTGTGCCAGCACTGCTCAGCAGCAGCCAAAACACCAGCGTGTTATCAACACCGTTCTAGCTACCGATGCAAAGCCCAGCACGAGGAGGGCTGCTATGGGGAAAATTAACTCCATCTCAGCCAGAGCCAAGGCACTTGTGCAGTCTGAACTAAGGCTGCCAGCACGTGCCATCTGTCCTGGCAGCAGACTGTGTCGAGGCCATTTCAGGGAAGACAAGGAGCAGTTAGGTTAGCCTGGTGCTGGTGTCTGGCGTGCCCCGAGGTCAGGTGGGGTACGTGGATGCAGCTGGGCCGGGCAGGGGGTCTTGCCGTGCTGCGGAGGGCTCATCTTGAAAGTGCAGTGGGTAAGTGCAGCTTCACACGGGCAAGTTAACTAACCTGTCTCTGGTTTTCACCTCGTAAAATGATGGTAGAATCATCAGATATAGAGATACGTTACAGGTATATTGAAATTCATTATTGTTATTTCAGAGATTTTGACACCTAGTGGAACACGTGACTTTTGTTGGGGTTTTTTAATGCATGAAAGGAATAACATTTCCTTCCAATTCCTCCTTTGAAGAATTAAAGTCCTGTGTGTTTTGAACAACACAGACAATGACAATTTAGATTTTGCACATTTAGATTTTGCTGCCATTGAAATAATAGGGTGTGATGATCATTCTAGGGGGAAAAAAACGCTAACAAACAAAACAAAAAACTGCCAAATAACTTTGAGAGGGCTTTTCATATATATTGTGCATTCATGAGTACAAGTCACTTTGAAGTAGATTATATCATCTAACTCTGTTGACAAACTTTCAGTCATTAAAAATGGTGAAAATTATTATTAAACTTCTATCTATATTTTTTAAAATTATCTTTCATGTTAGATCTACTCATTGAGTGATGGGTGTGTTCTGTTCTACTTTGATTACTTAATTCTTCTGCTTTGGTTCTGTCTCAGCTCATTGCAGCTGGGTGTAGTGATGTGGTTGCCTTACGTTGTGCCAGAGTGTCACAAACCAGTAAGAACAGACCAGTGAATCTGCCATGGATGTCATTGTTAAATAATATGTGTGTGTATAAGCTGTGATTAGAAATACTTACTCTACAAAGAAATTATTTTCCCTGGATTTCTTGTTTGCATTCACATGTAAACTTTTTAGAGAAGGATTGATATTAAGATATGCTTACAACTGTGTGGCGGTAATCTAAGCTAGAACACATTGCAAAGATGCTGCAATTATCCACAGGCTAAAAAAACTGAAAAATAAACCAGAAAGACTGTGCACACGTGAGGAACCCAAGCAGTCATGACTGTTGCCTGATCTAATTGAATGATTTTTAAAATTCCTTTAACTGGCCATTGTGACCAATATAGTTCAATCCAGATTTAAAAGGAACAATCAATTACATTAAAAATGTTTATATTAGTGGCAGTTGAAATATCAACAGATACCTTAGCTTACTGCTTTGGTTGCCAGGGGATTTTGTAGAAGAGATGTTGAAGACACTGTTTCTGAAATCACTATGTGTTTCTGTGTAACAGAGAATAGGCTTGTTGATTTGAAATCAAGCTCTTGAAGAAACCTTAGAAACAAATATCATCCTCTTTACCTACCCTTATTAGCAACTGTTATGTGCAGTGAAAACATTAATATCCTTTCTGTGAATTACTTTTTAGTTTTGAAGAGAAAGATTAGGTCACAATGAAGTAAATATTTACTCAGGAAAAATGACACAAACAGAATAATCCTTTTGGCATTTGCAAAGAAAAACTCACCTTCCCTTAAACTCTGGGTTACGACTAGGGAGGTTGCTGGCTGCATTACAGGCTTGCTAGATACAGAGCAAACGTTCAGAGCGAACAATTGGCACTGAATTTACACTCAGACAACTTGAA
This sequence comes from Phaethon aethereus, assembly GCF_964289735.1. Taxonomy (NCBI): domain Eukaryota; kingdom Metazoa; phylum Chordata; class Aves; order Phaethontiformes; family Phaethontidae; genus Phaethon; species Phaethon aethereus. The sequence continues at coordinate 894,686 of NC_138588.1, forward strand.
TGTTGTTTAGCATCTGGTCACCGGGAGACTCTTGAGTTAATTTGTTGCGATGGTTCTCGTCGTAAGGTAAACATGTCATCTAGTTTTTGAGCAAAACATCACTACGTTATCATGGCAAGATGAGGCATCATTTTGGTGGCGTCAGTTGACGCGGTGTGAAGACATGCTTGTCAGCTCTGTACTTAGTTGGCTTTTCAGTAGTTATCTTGGCTAAATGCAGCCCAGAAGCCTGTCAGGCACGGGCTGTGGTCTCTCCAAACTGTTCTTGATAGCCGATTTGAGGAATACTTTTGTGCTGCCTCCAGATGCGGGTTGGCCAGCATGGGGAGGGAAGCAGACGTTGTCTGCATAGTCAGCGGATGTGTCTCCACATGCTAGAAGTAGAGGTCCTGTTACCAGGCGCGGTAAGATTGTCTGCTTTTGATGATTGCTCCTAGTGTAGAAAAAGGATGAAAACTTAAGTGTTACTGTAGTAACTGGTCACTCTGCAAACTTAAGTCAGAACTTTAGACACTTTTAAGAAAGAAACAAATAAAAGCCTTACCAAATTTTAACCTAAATAATGAAATTCACGTTGGTTTAGAAATGTCCGCTTCCCTTAAAGGACTGAGATCTATTGCAGCATGTGCTAACAGTATGAAATTTTGTATTCACTTAAACTATTCCCCTTTTCTTCCCCTCTGGTCACTTGGTTGTGTCCGCATATAAATTTGATACAATTCAGTTCAAGTAATACAAATGTTTTGTGAAGGTTTACTGTGATTTGAAGGTAAATTTAAGCCTATTCCTAACTGGCTGTTAAAAAATTGATAAAGCTGAAATTACCTTGGTTGAAATGAAAACAAGTTCAGCACTTTTCTTTCTGGATATTTTAGTAACGGTTTCCTCAAAACCGTATGTTCTGTATGTGGGCAATCTCTGAACCAAAAAGAAAGGTAAGCGGAGCATAAGGCTGTCGTTTTCACCGCTTAGGATGTGTCATCACTGTTGGTTTAGGTCAGGTCCAGATCTGCGCCAAACACCACACCGGGCCACCATTCAAATACAAATTTAAATGTTGTACCAGAGGAATAGAATAGTGCTTGATATGTGCCCTCACATCTGCCATGGTGTTGGGCCATTGCTCTGAAGCTACAGGTGTATGTAGATGCCTTCATGTGAGCCCAAGACTTGTATTTTGAGTTAAATCAGAGAGATATGCAGAAGTCTCCTAACTTGGCGCCTCTTCTCACGAGTCTACAATTTGTTACAGGGACTAATTTATGCATGCAGTTCTGTGCCGGCGGAATTTGAATTTATGGAAATTTGGAAACGGCTGAAGCCTTTTTTTTTTTTTTTAAATCACTTCTGACACCTCCATATTCAATGTGTAATTCTTAGTGGAAGAAGGTTATTATTTCGTCTGTGTGCTGGCACACAGTGTCTAGTCATTGAACCGATGCTGCCCAGCTGGTGAAAGCTGATTCAAAATGCTTAGTCAAAGCAACCACTTTCATTTTTTCTTTAGAGATTGTCCAACTTTTATACTTTAATTGAAATTACTTCTAATTCCATCAAATTTTCCAGTAAAATTGTTAAGCGTAATTTTATCATCTTTCACTTATAGCTGCTTAGGCTGCAAGCTAATTTAATATTGTTTTAATGGAGTTGCTATTGTGTAGGAAGTTAATGTTTGCTGTTTACTTTAGGTCAAAATGAGCATTATGAACAATCTTTACAAACTGATACTTAGTAGTGCAGGTGATAGCTGAAGTATTTTGAATCTTTAATAAAGTCTATCTCTGCTTCAGGTTTATGTCCGGTTAAGGCCATTCTTCCGAGAATTCCTGGAACGTATGTCTCAGATTTATGAGGTAAAAACAATTAGACATTACCTTTGAATTTAGTTTTTAAATTATAGTCACGTACTTATATCTAAAATAATTACTTTTTCCTCTTTAATCCATAGATCATTCTTTTTACTGCTTCTAAGAAGGTGTATGCAGACAAGCTATTGAACATACTAGACCCTAAAAAGCAACTGGTCAGGTAAAAATAAATGGTGAACGTACATGTTGTCGGCAAACTAACTACTATTTCCTAATAAATATGACAAAGAAAGTGATTATGACATGTTTGTTATGTGTCTCACTAAACTGATTCTTTGTGATTTTTGTCTGGTCTAAGAGTGAGAGAAAAACAGAATGAAGGGATTGATAATTGCCTTGGTGATAATATAAACCCAGGCGGCTTTACATTGCCCTGTGGCCAAAGGATGTACCCATTCCTTCTCGGTAGCATGTTGGGCTTGCTCATGGAAAATGACTTCTTGGGTATCAGAAGTGTGTATGAGCTGCTTTGGCATACACATTACGAATAAAGAAAATGAACTGGGTATTAAATTACTTTTAAACTATTCAAACATGATGTATTATTTATAAATTATGAAATGTATGGATATCTTTACAATCGGCATGTTTTTATTTCTTTTTCAATCACAAAATGATTTGTTTGTGGGTTTTGTATTAGAGTTGTTTTGGGTTTCATTTCTTTTCTTAATACTGAGCTTTGTTTGGAAGCGATTGGCATTTCTCAAAAACAGTTCCTTAAGGCATAAAGAAATTCTGCCAGTTGAGATCCCCTCTCTTATTCTCATCTGGAAGGTGGACTGTTATGTGAGAAAGTTGAAACCAAAGAGGGATTATTCTCGGGGATTCACCCCACATAGGGTAATTCAAGTAAGGGAACAACTCTACTCGATCATAGTCAGAACTGCATAAATTCTGTACCTGGGCCATCGTTGGCAAAGCACTTGTCTGCATCATTTTATTGTAATATTCTTCAGTGAAAATCTGGTTTTGTTTACGTGCATAATAAAATCACCATTTGGACTAAGACAGCGGTGGCATCCATTGTTTTCACTTGATAGTTTAGGCACATCGTAACTCATTCTCCTTAAGAGCATGAAGGTGAACTGTTCACTAGTTTTAATCCAGGAACAGTCATCTTATTGCTTGTTTTTATGTGGCAAGCACAACAGAATCCCAGTTTGGTTTTGGTAAACTTACTTGCTGCTGCGCTTTGAAAGAGCAAACAGAACTAGGTTTCAAAGACTTTGAATCAGTGGAATGTCTGAGCCTAGCTGAATCTCAGCCAAACACGATTGATGAACAAGTAAGGTATTTGCACAAGTAAGGTATTTGCACTTACAGAAAATGAGTCTAAGTGTGCATCCATAGTGTTAAAAATCTTTCTCCAGGAACCTAATACATACGATTCAGGACTGCAGTTCTAGCTGCATTGGGAACAGGAAAAAGATGATACAATATACAGCCAAACGATATTCTGAGAATTTGCAGAAAGATTCATGTGATGCATGAATTTAGTTGTGATTCGTGTGCCACTGAAAAGCTGACATCAAGGCATGATTAGTTTTGACATTAGCCTAAAGGTAGACTTGTCAGGCACTCCACACGTGTGACTCAGAATCTATATATAAATTCATTTGCTGCCGAGGCATCAGCTTATTTTCCTCCATAGCAACATTAGGAACTCAACCCCCTTATGAAATTAAGCACACTATGTACAGCTTCTGAAAAACTTCATTAAAAAACATAAGCAGCCTTAAAGAAACTGCACTGTAATACGACTATGTAAAACTCAAAATCTGTCTAGTTTACAATTTATTTTTAAATTATAATTACACTGATATTCCATGAAATTTCAGTTTTATTCCTGGTATTTTTTTAATCTGACTCCTTTTAGTCTATTCATCCATTTACTATGTATTTCTACTGTAATAAATTACAAGGGAGTAGACTAATTGGAAAGGAAGAAGTTGATGGAATGTTTTGGCCTCAAGGCTTTTTTCAAGCTCTAATAACTGAAATAAGTTAATTGCAAACAGAGGTAACATAAAAAGGAAAACATTTCTTCTGATACTTTGTGTTCTAGCATGCAGTGGCATAGGGAGGCCGTGTGCTGTAACAGTTGGAACAAAATAAAGGGGTAATAAAACCCAGTAAATTGGTTCCTGTGCAGAACTAATCTCTGATTTTGGGGCCTTGCAAAATCATTTGAGAATTTGGGGTCCCTTTGTCAGTCTAGCTGCAAAAATGGTTAGAAAGCAAGACCCTGCTGACAAATACTTGTTGCATCTGAGTTGAGCTTTAAATGCAAACAAGCGCCTGCAGAACTAGGTATTTTTACCAGTAAAAAACTCACAAGAGAATGGAAAAAAGAGAACAATTCTTTAAAAGGAGCTAAGTAGATCGGAAGAGGAAAAAATTGGACAACATTCAGCAAACTCAGCTCTTCTTTTCCCCTATGCAATGTAGATGATGTAATTTGTCTCATTAATTAGTATTTTACTTTAATCACAGGCATCGACTTTTCCGTGAGCATTGTGTTTGTGTACAAGGAAATTACATAAAGGATTTAAACATTCTTGGTAGAGATCTTTCAAAAACTATCATAATTGACAATTCACCGCAAGCCTTTGCTTATCAGGTAAGTATGCTGCTGTCAGCAAACTTTTCAGATATGGCAAAAATTTTTCTGAAGGAAGACAGTGATACATTTTGATTTATTTAAGTTTTGTGCTTAAATTTGTATTTAAGTGTACAAAACAAATTGTAACAAATCACTCGGGTTTGCTTGCTTTTCTCTTTCTTTTGTGAAGAGCTGATCAAGTGCAACCTAAGAGCCTTCTTATATGAACTGACTATATAACCAGTCAGTTTTATTTCTCATTCAGCTTTTCTAAAGAAGCCACCAGTCTGCTAAGTCTGTTACTTGGACTCTATTGTGGATTTAGTTTTTTAACACTAGTGAAATCATTAAGAACAAATTGCTGGTTGAAATGACACATGGCTGTGAAACGTGCTTATGCTTAAATGGTATAAAGTTATACCCTGCAATTTAGATTTTCCCAGAAGTGTGGTATACTACTATTCCAGTTCGTCCTATAACATAAAGCAGTGCAGAGTGTGATCTCTAACGTCCCACCTACAGTAAAGTAGCAAAAAAACAAAAACCTGTTTGACGTAGCCTCATTGGCTGTATGCAGACTGTGCCAGTACACATCTAGTATCCCTGTGTGCTTTAACAGACGACTTCCTCAAACTACCAGCGCTTTTCAGTTCAGCAGAACTTTTAGAGCGAATTCTGTTTCAGCTTTGACGTGGCAATATTTGTAGTGATGTGTGCAAAGGAAGGAGGTATGTTGGAAGTGAATTTTAATAGAAACTTCAGAGGAAAGACACGTACTAATTAACTCTAGCCTGGAAACAGTTTTCCCCAAAATGCTACTTCACAAGTCATATTTTTAGATAAATTAAGTATAAATCATGTGTTGTGGTTTTTTTTTTTTGTTTTTTTTTTTACTTTAGCTTTCAAATGGAATTCCTATAGAAAGCTGGTTCATGGATAAAAATGACAATGAACTCCTAAAATTGATTCCATTTCTGGAGAAACTTGTAGAGCTGGTAAGTGTTTCCTTTATTTGGCTCTTCCCCACCTTTTGCCCAAAAATGTTAGTTAGCTCTTTCAAGTATTTTGACATATTTTAAGATCTTGTGAGTCACTGAGATTTAGACTGCTAAAAGTCATGTATGTCTCTTTTTTTGAAATGGATGCTCTGGGCAGTAATTCAAGTATACATAACGACTTATTTACATAATAAAAGACAGAATGTCATTATTTCTAACTGTGCTTTTAATCAAGGAATGGAGCATTGTAACATCAGTTATAATGAAATTGAGAATCTGTAGGCATTTAGATCAAATAGTGCCTATTGTTGGCTGTGGTGTGTGCCTTTATTCTTAAAATGCAAATAAAGTACTCCTAAATTGTTGTGAATGTTATGTAGTTTTTTTCTATAAGTCTCTTGTAATTACATATATTCATGGCTTATATTTTGTCATATTAAAATACTGGTGTTAAAAAATTGACCCTGTTAAGATCTGATTTATAGACGTGTTCATTCTCCTAAAACCTGCACACCTTCTTTTCCACCCCCTACAGAACGAAGATGTCCGACCTCACATCAGAGACAGATTTCGCTTGCATGACTTGCTACCCCCAGATTAAAGCCTTTTGCCTAGTTACTGAAGGGGGAGAAAATGCAGGACCCTTTTGGACTAAAACAAAACATTGCCATTACTGTTGAAATTTTGCATTTTTGTACCCCGTCTTGCTTTTCTTATCTTTGGTGCCCAACAATAATCAAGGGTTACAGAAAGAGACTTTATATATTTGAGATTGAATACATTCAGTACAATACAGTACAACACAGTAGGTAGGCTAGAACAGAAAAGTCTTTAGAACTAGTGCAACTCCAATGAAATTTTTTTATGTACAGGACATCTGCAGTTTATAAAGAATTCTGTTTCTGCCACCAGCAGTTTGACCTGTAGAAACACAGGATTTTATGATATAACAGAGATTGAAAATGGACTCTTATTTTCTCTCTGTTCGGTGCTCTAAGTGGGTTTGTAGCCACTTTTCTGTTACTTTTAAGATTCTCATTTCAACAGGAATGGCCAGTAAAAGTTGTTTTATTTTTCCTGTTAAGGTTTATAACCTTTTTACATTTTTGACCTGTATTAGATTAGAATTTCATTATGCATTCCTTTTAGTTGAGGCGCTTCATAGTTTTTTCTGGAAATAGCCAAATTTTCTTAGTTTTTTATTAAACAGTTGGATGGCCGTTTTCCTGCTTCGTCTGCCTGCATACTGTATATTTGTTTAAAAATATTCTCTAGTTTTAGTCCACGTAAGTTTCATTTAGAAAGAAAAACCCTGCATTTATATTTTCTTTCTGTAATACTCTACTGTAGTTGAAATCTTTTCAAAAATCAAGAGACTGGCTAGATAAGAAGAATATAAGAATTACTAATATTCAGAATATTTTAAACCATTGTGATGGCATGTACTCTGGACAGACAATATCTTGCAGTGGCACAAACAACTGATGGACAAGGAATACCTCAGACTATGCTGTGCATGCAGATCTTGAAAGGGGAACTAGTTTGGTCACCTGCTAGGTTTGATGCAATTCAATTACTGCTGCCTTCTGTTTCCTCCAAGATTGAAGTGTTCTGCACAGTGGCTCAGTATTTTAAGATGTTTTGCATGGGCTGATGGTACCTCTGTGACACTCGTTGTTACAATCAGTTTTAAACTCTGTGTGACAGGGAAGGTGCCTGGCAGTAACTATGCATAATCCTGTGGTACAGTACACTCCCGCACCACCGACGCAGTCAGTCTGCTATCATAGTGGTTTTCTGTGCTATATGGAAATAGTCTTTCAGCCTTGGTTCTCTAATGCAGCTACTACAAGAGGTTGATATTTTTATAATGGTGTGTAATCTCCTTTTCAGGAGGCTTTTTATGGAAGGTTTAATTTGTAAAAGTTAGGATGCTTTGCCTCTCGACTGCATTAACACGCCATAGGCTCAGACTGTTTTTGTGTAAAAGATGTCACAGAACGGCACTTTTTCTAAAGAGAAGTTTGATATTTTGTATGCTTGTTAAGAAAGTACAGTATTGGAAATTAAAGGTGGACAACTGATAATTGAGAAGTATGTCAATTAATTTTTTATGTATATTACCTGTTTACTTGTACAATTTTATTGTACAAATTACATGCAGCTTCATTTTCAAATGAGTCCTTAAAATAAGGAAAATCTTTTTAGGAAAACATTTAATTTTTGTATTTTTGATTTTAAAAGGCATGAGTTATGTCAACTTTTTCCAGTGTATTAATGAAGATTTTAACTTTTCATCAGGTTGAGTGTTTTCTTACTATATTATCTGTTGTGTATGTAGCTAGCACATTGTGTCACTGAACTGTTTAAAAAAATTAGCATGTAGAGCAAGCCTGTTTTGTGGAAAATCCTTATTCATTAAAAAAAATCATCATAGCAGATTTTCTGCAAAAAAGTGAAAACATTTGCAATTCAGAATACTGATTTTTTTTGTATTTAAAGAAAGGTATTTTGCTTGCAGGAAAGAAATACTACAGATTCATTTTAATGAGAATCTTTTAAATGTATTTATCTTTAGGGCATCTGGGCATCTTTACGCTGTTTGTCTTATGTCTTTATTGAAATAAAATGTACATAACATTACCTTTATATATGCTTTTGCGCAGACGTGTGAACCCTGTAACCATCCCCGTTCCTTCCTGTTTTTATGTCGATAAGATGGTTCTGGAAATATTTATAGATTTTGAAAATGGTCAGCTTGTATTTGAATTGCTACATGGTTTGCCAACTATTTTTAAGTTGTTCGTTAAAATGTAAACCTAAATCTGCGATTTTTAATTAGTTTAACAGTGAATCCTTGTTTAATGTGGAATTCTTCCAAATTTCTCCAAGTAATTGACATAATAGAACTGCTTCAGAATTCACTGGTCTACCAGAATGAAACGATTTTTAAGTAGTTCATCGCTTTTCTCTGACTGTAAAAAAAGATGATCATCTGTTCAAATAATGTCCTTAAACACGTGGGTCCTATCTTTAGCTAAAACCATTCTAAAAGTGCTTTCTTTAGTTAAGGAAACCAAAGCATACATTGCACTTTACAACTGTATCTGTGTTGTGATGATCAGATCAGTGAGGGAAATCAAAATGTAAATTGAGGGATTTAGTTCTACGTAGATGCGCAACAAAAATAACAGAGACTGCTTAGTAAACATATTAAATATTAATATTTTAATGTGCTGCAAGTCTGGTATTTATCATTCTGAACTTTCTTTGCAGAATGAGTCTACCTTCTTCAAAATGTAAGTTCTTAAAAATGTCAAACACTTCTTGCATAAACAGTCATCTTACTAGTTTTCATCTTGCTAGTCTGGAGGGTGAGACTTAACTGTTTCTCTGAAATGAGTCTGGCTCAAATTGTGCACATCAAAATTGACACTGATAACTGGGGGAGTCTCAACTATGTGCATTACTCGAGTCTTGAATGTAGAATTGTGCAACTTTAAGCAGTTAAGCTTGTAACTGTATCATTTATTCCAATTTTGTGTATTCTTAGAAAACACAGCATCCTATTTCCAAAGTTCTTAATGACTTCATTTGTTGTCTTTTGCTTGATTGTGGTAATCATGTGTTAATTTCACATGTCCATACGTATTCTGTTCTAGGTTTGAGCATTCTTGGCTCTGACAGCAAAATACCATCTTTCATAGTTATTTTGGCAATTCACGTTCAATCTTTTTTTATTTTCTGTAAGTTGCAATATAGCTAGAATAGCATTCACCTTGGTATTACTGGCTTCCTTTTCACCTTTGATTCATTTCACCTTCCATCTATGTAGCAAAGCATTTTTTCATTACTTTTGAAATGTATTGGAAAGCCTGAATGTTTCAAGACCTGATTAAAAATCTCCCAGAACAAGAGCGGTATCAACCAAAGGCACACCGAGGTGATATATCTTCTTTAAACAAAGCGCTTACCTGATTATTTTTGATGGCGCATTATGCGAGTGCTGTGAAGGAGAGCTGAACCCAGCATTGGTGGGAGTGGTGCCGGGCCAGTCTGCCACTGGCAGTAGAGCTGTTGGAAGGGTTTGCTCTCGCTCACTGCGAGAAGCCAAGTGTCCTTTTGGTAGCAGCTCGGCCCCCCTCCCCAAACGCAGTTCTTTCCGACATCTGAGTTTGAGGGTGGTCGTACTGATGGTTGGATTGGTGCAGCTGAGAAAGCACCGGGCCCTGATGGGAAGAGCAACCAGGAAGGAGTGGATGAGGAGAAGGTGGAGTGGGTGGAAATCTCATGAACCCATCTGCCACCCGTAGAATAGTAATGGGGGCCCACAGTCTGAAACCAACTTTAACAGTAGAGCTATAAGGAAAGCTGTCCAGAAACACAAAAATACTGTGACTTTAGTGAGTAAATACCCACATTCCTTTGTTTTTCTTTCTGGTTCTGGCTTCCTTATAGCATTGCATTGCAAATCATGCCCTTTATTATTCTTGCCTAAACCAAACTGAATCAACCATGTATCGTTCGTATATTAAAGCAGATTATGAGATTCACAACTTCACAATTTACATGAGAACTAAGGCAAGCCCCTGCCCGTGAGAAGATGCCTGTATCCCAGGGAATTGAGGCTACTGCACCAGCCGTGTGACCCTGGCTGTCATTCTTGCTTCTGAGCGAGGACTGGAGTAGCACTGAGTACACCTAAGTGTGGGGAATTAGAACAGTTAACCGTGCCTTCTTCCATCCCCTCGCTGCGGTGCTCCCGTTACGTTCCATTTGAGGGACATGGAGAGCACACCTTTGCAAAGCTAAAATTACAATGTAAAATTAATGCTTGCATAGTTGAAATGAATCTAGTACAGATAGCTAAATTATAACTTAATAGCATTCAAGAAGTCAAGGCCAGAAAGTGAACATTCACAACCTATTGTCAGTTTAAAAAGTTGACAATACCTACTGGTGTATGATACCAGCTCAGCTGGACAAGTTTGTTCCAACAGGTGCCAAGAGAAACCAATTACTCTTCTATTAAAATAATGTCTTCCACTGTAAGTAGAGCGTTAAGTCCAATAGGCAGTGCTTTCCCGGCAAAAGGGCTTCCATGGATCTGCGTGGCAAAGACGACAGATGGTACCTTTGATCTGCAGTCATGCCGATTCCGTGTTTCATGCCATCAGACTTCTATAAACTCATGATCAAAGACCGATACAAGAAGAAATAAAGCAATCGTAGCCACACAAGCAACGCGGTGAGCGTCAGACCGCAGCGCACAGGCAATTGTTCGTGGCCCTCGCCTCCTGAGAGTGAGGTAAATGTCTTTGTTTTTAGAAGACAAATGCCTCTTTCTGGGAGAAGTAATCCCTCCTGGGTCTTTCGTCGATATTCAAAGGCAAAAAGATTGTTTTGAGGATTGGAGTTAAAAGGGATTTTAAAATCCATTCTGTGAATAGTACAAAGTTGGCATGTGAAGATTGACAGGAAAACCTGGAACTGCAGCAGAGCTGCCCAGCAGCCTGGGCTGACCGAATGCTGGAGGCTTTCTCTCCTTTTCCTTCCCTCCCTGGGTCACATTTGGTACCCGCTTCCTGCTGCCAGCACTGGTGCCCCTGCAGCTGTGGTGAGCCTGTGCCGGGAGCTGATCCAGCCAAGAACCGACCCGGGCACGACACAGGAAGCAACTGTGGCAACGAGGGCTCCAGGGCTTAGATCCATTAACGCTGCTGTGGAGTGGAAGCTAAATGAAGGTTCACGGGAAGACAGTTTTTCTGGAAAAAGTAATTTTTGCATTAAATTCATTCAGCTGGAGAACAGTGTCACTGTGCATCTTGAAGACGCTAAAGGATTGCTCTCAAAGATTTGATTACACCAAACCCATGTCATTTCAGATTTGCGTCTTAGGTTCTTGATACTTAAATCCTAAACAAGTTGATAAATGGCTGGTGAGAAGTAGCATAGGTGCATCATTTTTCTTAGCTAGTAGACATAATTTTGTAAAAAAAAACAAAAAAAACAAAAAAAACCAAACAAACAAACAAAAAAACCCACAAAAAAACCCCCAAAGCATTGGCAGCAAGTGTTTTTGTTTGGAAGCAAGCAAGGATGGTCTGCTAAGGATTAACTTGTATAGATTTTGTGAAGCACATCACTATTTTGGTTGTCTTGACCGTGTAATGTAATACTGTTTTGCTTTATTTTTTTGATACTTGCAAAAATGTCATTGTACTGATAGGCTGAATCTTGTAAAATACAATTGGAAGAGAACTCATGTTCTACAAATTTGTGTTTCTTCTGCAGTTATTTCTAGTATATAGAACCATAAAGATTTATATTAAATATTTATGCTCTGGCTACTGTTTTTATGATTTTTAGCTCATACCATCCTTCATTGAAGACTCATTTTTTCTGTAAAGCAAGACATTTCTCATGTCAGTTTTCAGCCTTTCAAATGGAAGGAAAAGAAGTGTTGTGTATGTGTTGTAAAAGCTAAGGATACTGGAGGCTAAGCAAGAAAAAAATAATGCGCTTTGTGTACTAAAATTGTTAAGCAGATTCTTTTAAGATGGTCTTGCTTTGAGTCTGATTTTCAGTGTGTGATACATACTCCAGAGGATATCTTTTGTAAAATGACCACAAGGCCCCATCTGTCTCATTTTTATTAGTTTCTCCTCAATCTCCTCAACTTCTCCAAAATGAGAACTCTTTGGTTTCCCAGAAGGTAGCATGTCCTCTGACTCAGAGCTGTGCTGAGCAGGGTTTTTTTGCCTTTGTGCCTTAATTTCCTTATCTATACAATGGGAATAATGCTTAACTCTTTTAATCCAAATGTTTAAATTAGTTTAAATGTGCTATGTAAATACATAGTATTTTTATAATTAACATGTTCCCAATCATTGCACAATTCCTGGCAGTTTCATAATTACTTGTGAAACTCTGTGTGGACTTGGTGCGATATAACTTACGACATTACTTGATCTGTAGTTGTATCATTGTTATTTATATTGCCGGGTAAACTGGTAACAACAAAGAAAAAGGATGATAAATTTGGAAGTCCTGTATTTTTCTAGCTAACATATAGTACCATAGATCATTCCACTTGTTATGTGAAAGCCACATGTTCCTCTACATTTGTTATCTTCAGGCAAAATATATCCTCCTTTTTTGGTTAATTGCTCAGATTCTCACAGAAATCACAGACTTGAGAGGTGGCAGTGAAGTAAACCGGATGAAGTTAGTGTTTCCAGCTTTTCAGTATTTGGTGTTACTTGACAAGGTGGAAGGAAACATACCACCCAAAAAAGCTTGGCTGGGGGAGACTCGAGGGGCTGGGCTGTAGCCCCCAGGTGCATCATGGCTTTGATGTTTTTATCCTGAGATAAAGGCATCCTCCTCATCTAACCTGCTCCATCAGCAACACCCAAACAATGTGGAGCATCAGACATCATCAGGTCTGTGCAACAGAGCTCTAGAACCACCGAGGTCTCTCTCCCTGGGTCTTGTGGGCAGAGCCATCTAAAGGGACAAACAAGACAGGCCTGAGAGTTTCAAAATAAAACGGTCCCTGGGATCAGTGGGGAGGAAGTTGGAGAGGAGCGATGACTTGGGTTCATGTCCTGGGGCTACAGCCTTTCCGTCCCTTGAGTCTGTCTTCAGTCTGAGGACCCAGTTTTGTATTTGTGGACACTTAATTCTTGTAGGTGTTCTTTACACTTCTGCTCCATTTGGTTAAGGTCAGCTACCGCGTTTGGAGTTTTTAGTAAAGGACTCACCTATACTCCTCTGGTGGTCACAAGGCCACGATCCCTCAAGGATCTGAGCTGAAAAATCACACCCTAAACAGCATCATGTGGGTAAGCTCTGAAAGTGCATTCTGGCTGCTAGACTATCGCTGGTAGCTCTACTGCAACCATTCGCCCATGTTTCTTCCTGGCTGATCACAAACCTGAAAGATAGGAAATGACGTAAGTCATAACCTACCTTTCCTTAAGCTTATCCTATTATTTAGGTGGTTAGGAGACACTTTGCAACATTTAGGCATCAGACTTCAACTATTTTTTTCTCTTCTTCTCTCTCCCACTCAGCCATATAATCATTCCATTAAATCACTCGGGTTACGCGTTTCCGGCAGGACAGTAAGAGGCGGCCGAATGCAGCCAGCCTGAAGGCCTCCCCCAGGCTGCCGGGTGGGTTACTGCAGCGGCAGCGTGTCCTCACCTGGGAGTTTGACCATCTTCATTCCTCACTTTTGCTGGACACCTGGAGAAATGTACTGCCGTGTCACCCATACACCTCTTTACTCGACAATACACTGATAATCAGATCTTTTCTTGCCTAACTTTATTAGGCTACGCCTTCTTCCAATACAGTAACGTGTACTATTACAATTTCATTTAGATTACTTGCTGACAAGTCCAGTCAGTGTGAAAGATGTTCACGTAACAGTATTGGAGGATGAACCTTTCCACATCCCACTCCTAAAGTCCTCTGAAGTGAAAACAGCTGAAGGCAGAGCAGTGTTCAGGCGGACACAGGCCTTGCTAGGTGGAACTTCTGGATTTGTGGCTCTGGCTTCTTGTCCAGTCTCCACTGTATCTATCGGTTAGAAATTATTTCAGTGTTGGAACAGAAGCACGGTGTTTCTAGGAAGACTACATCCAAGATCACACATCGGTGCTCATGAGGTAGCACGTGCGAGTCCCTCAGCAAGGTAAGAGGGATGCTGTCAAGGTACCTTAATGGGATGATGCTAATCTTCATGTTGTTGCTGCTAAACATTATTAAATAACACATATCCCAGAATACTTTAAAATAGCCACAATCGTGGAATCAAGCAGTTCTGGACTGACTATAAAGCAATAAGCATTTAACTCACCAGTACTGCTAGCATTTTAAGAAAGGAAAATAAGAGTCAGCTGAAGGGAAATCAGCTAACGAAGTTTAGCAGTCAACAGTTGGGGTGTTTTCCCAGCCTTTGCCTTTTGCTCTGTTTGAATTGTGCATTAATATTTTTAATGGGTAAGGGATCTTCAAAAGAGTGTACTTCTTGCCTTTTCTTCCCTAAGGAAGAAAGGAGAAATGCAAAGATAAGGGAATAAATTCAAACCAGATATGAGGGTAACTTCTAGATGAATTCCCTGGTACATATTTTAATAGGATTTTCTCAGTTAAAAAAAAAATCTTAATTTTCCCACTTTTTCTATCCCTTTATATTAAATTTTTTGTGTCGTTTTCTTATTATCAAGAATCGATACCTAGAAACCAAGTTTCTGAAGGAGGCTTAATGTTTCTTTTACCATCATAGACCAGCCTGTCTGCAGCATCAGAAGATGAAGCCGAAGCAAACGAGAACAGGAGCACGGGGGTCAGTTGCTGAAGTGTCAGCTCACCCTGCCCCAGGCTAGTTTCTCGAAGCTGATGCTTTTTTTTTGGGGGGGTGGGGGCGGGGGGTTAGTCTACTTATGTTGAAGCCCTGCCATCTGCAGAGGGTGTGAGGAATCAGCTCAGACTGCCCCAAGCTTTACTGGGGGAAGGATAGTTTTCAGATTTGGGGCCGACTCCCCAGGCTCCTCGTACAATAGTGGCATGAAAAGAGTGTTTGAAAATCACCGGCTTCCTTGAACAGAGGAGTTACGCAGGTATGAAATGTTGCTCCTTTAACCTTACCTGCGATTTTAAGTAGTAGCCCGTGCCGAGTACAGGCATGGTTAGAGTCACGTAAGAACTCTTGCCGTAACGCAGCACCTTCCCGGTTCTTTAGGGGCCAATATACCAGGACAGCGGCTCCCTACCAACGGCTGTAGTTCAGAGCACGGCCTTGCACGGACACACCCAAACACAGGACGGAAACCAACCTGTGCCTCAGGAGCGGGTGCTGCCAGAGCCGCCCCCCCGGGCCGGCGCGCTCAGGAGACGGGCTATCTGACCCGCCGGCTCCCCTCACGCCGCAGCTGTCGCTCCGCGATAGCGCCGCAGGGCCGGCGGGGAAGGAGCCTCTCCCTCGGGAGGGCACCGCGCCTACAGGGCCTGAGAGGGGCCGACCCGACCCGGCGCGGGGAGGGTGAAGGACGAGGGCGGTAGCGGCCGCGCATCCCGCCAGCTCCCTCCGCCCTGCCGTCATGGCCGCCCACCGGCCCCTCACGGCCGGCCCCGCCCCGCGGCGGGCGGAGCTGGGGGGGCGAGGGGAGGGCGCGCTGTCGGCGGGCGTGGCGTGGCTCCGGCCGTCCGCCGCCGTCCCGGCGTGCCCCGCGCGCGGCGCTGGCTGGGGCCGCTCTGGTGCGGCTGTCTCACCGTGTCTGCTGCGAGCGCCGGCGGTCGCGACTCGGCGGGGAAGATGGCGGCGGAGGCGGCGGATTCGTGGGGTAGGTGGCGGCCGCCGCGCCCCGCTGGCGCCCGCCGCCCGCCCGCGCTCACCCGCTCTCCTCTCCCCCACAGACGCCGACAGCTTCGAGGTGGTGGAGCCGGTGGCGAAGCGGCTGGTGCCGGGAGTGGCCGGAGACCGCTGGGCCGGCGAAGATGAGGAGGACGACGTGAAGGTGCGGCCGGGCGGGCCCTGGCCGGGCCCTCCGCGGCGTGGCGTGGCCGCGGCGCCGGCCCCGCCGGCTGGCCGCGACCCGGGGGCGGCGCGGAGCGGCCCGGGCCCGCCGCGGGCCGCTGCCATATGGTGCCGCGTGTGCGGGTGACGCGGGCCCGCGGCGGCGCGGCCCGGCCCGGCCCGGGCGGCGGGTGGGGAAACCCTGGTCGGGTCGGCTGGATTCACGCCTCTCCGGTGCGGATCTCCGGGCCGGGCCCTCGGGGACGCGGCGGGGGTCTCCGCGGGGGCTGGCGGCAGGTCGGAGTGTGAAGAAACGACTCTCGGGTGTTGGCGCTCCGAAAGGGCAGCGGTCGGGTGCAGACGAGCAGTCGCAATGCCAAGTGGAGAACAAGTCCGTCTCTGCCCTGTGCCCCGTATTCCCCCCTCGGAGCGGGCCTTTCTGCCCGAGGTTCTTTCCCGCTGTGTTGGGTCTTCCAGGGCAGAAAAAGACAGACGGACAGACGCTTTTCGAGCCAGCCGAGGCATCCCCCTTCTCTGGCGGATCCACCTGCTGCTTCCCAGCTGCTTGCCAGACTTCTGGGGGCTCTTCTCAGACCGGCTAGCTTCCCCTTGCTTTCCGTAGCCTTTCAGATTCGTAGTTTTGAGTATGGTACGCGGAGTGAGACATTAGGATTGGACTTAAAGAAAGCAGTGCTGTATTCTTCTGCTGTTGACTAGAAACTTCTGTGTTGTAGCAGCATGGTTTTTCCACCACTTTTTCTTACTTCTTTGCATATCCCAGGCTCCACTGCCGTAGCTGGAAAGTACAGCAGTCTTACTGTGCAGTTTCAGATTTGGTAATGCCCATATCACTTAAAATATGTTTACTTAAGGCACTATTTGGAACAGATTTTTACAGTGTTTCAAAGAGTGATGTCTGCATAGAATGGGTATGAAAATGTGCGGGTGTTCATTTCTGATGTTTATGAAAGTAGGCTTTCCTTAAAAGCTTATTTTCTCCTACTTGGTGCCAGCTGTCCCTTAGCAAGCCTGGGGGATGGAATGTGGATGCCACAGAAACTCAGTTTGCTCCGTGTTCATACAGATAGTAAGCAAAATGATGCCAGGGAACATACAAGGAATGTGCTTGATGAATGTAAGGCATGGAAATGGGTCAACTGGAAAAGACCTTTTTATTTCAAATCAAGCTGCTGAGATACTGTAATAGACAATCTCACGAGGTGACCTGGTCACTGTAGTATGGCCACAAGTATGAAGCTTTCAGAAGCAGGGTATTGGGTATTGGTGCTTTCTAGGTGAGGACGTGTTGGCTTTGTTATTTGGGCTGTTGACTGTGTTACCAGAATCTCTGAAAAACACCAACACAGTTGTCCTTGGAGCTTAGGGTGATACTCTTTTTATAAATAGTATGAAAACAGTAGTTCATCTTCCCTTTTAAAAAAAAGTTAACAAATATTTGTGAGTTACAGGCTGTCCATTTTCCTTCTTAAATTTAGTAACACCCACACTCTATAGTTATCATAGGTGTCACATTACAGCAGGCAAAAGAAGTAAAGGTATCTCTGTATACAGTAGCTACAGTCATTTGTAAAGAGTGTGGTTAGCATGTAACTATATGCATATATATATATAAAATTTATATATGTGTTATGTATACATGTGTATCTTAGACTCATTATCTCTGTGAGGCTTGCTTTTCCTCCTTCCTTCAAAAGTGAGAAACTTCTCTGCTATGACAGAATGTGTCCAAGAGAACTGGGCTCTAAAGTGTTATTCTCTTGGCAACACCTGTGCTTTCTCTGGCTGTTTTAATAAAGGCACGAAGTTTTCCCACATGTAGTAAGAATGCAACTACTTAACTCTTTCTGAGGGATTATGGTTTTCGTACTGGAGCTGCATCTAGAGAGAAGGACTGGTCCAGCAAAGAAAGCTGGTTTATTTTACTTTGGTTTGCTCTTCCTGTAGAAACACTAAATATCACAGAACTGAGCCTGGGAGATGGTTGCTTCGTCTCTAGATACCTTGTGTGCAAGGGTCCACCTTGGGGAAGTACCCACCTGAGAAAAATGACATGGTCTAACATAGAAACACAAAGTGTTTTCTGACCATGAGTTTGTCTTCAGGTTGTTATTTCACACTTTGGAATGTGTTTTTTATATGCAAATTCTGTAGCTTATTTTGGAAGATTTTTTTAGTAGTGAACTTAAAGTAACTGTTAAGTTCAGGAAGCTTCCCAAGGTTTAAAATTGGCATCTTCATCAGTAACAAAATGACTCTCCAGTGTTACCCAGAATACAAGTTTCCCAGAAGACAGGCCTCCTGCCAAGGAATTTACATCTATTTACTCTTGGGCAATTCTGTGCTGAACAAAGCCAAAACTGGGAAATGTGCTTGTTATCATCCAGGCGACAGCCTTTGAGATGGTCATTTCTCTTTGAAGGAGAGCGTTTGGGTTTAGTTGGGAAGCTAAATGCTAGGTACCTGTCACTCTCCAATCCCGTCTTCAGGTTTTTGGGGGGAGTTTTGTGCGTTATCATATGTTTAAGGTACATGTGGTTGAGCCTGTGAAATGGTAAGAGAGCTGCTCTTTTATTTACATGAAATGGAAGATGTTTTCAATAGCCTTATTTTAGATAAGTATGCGCAAATGAGTGTTGTTGAAATACTTGAAACTTTAAAGCTACTTTAGTGGGTATATTTTGGAATAAACATGTTCTCTTTGAATTACTTAGTATCAGTGCAAAGATACAGCACTAAAGCAATTTTCTTTTCCTCCAGGAGAGTTCACTGGAATTTATAAAATGCAGAAATAGGTGTATATTTGGATGGTCCCACTGTCCGCTAATCATTTGCTATTGCTGTTTGGGGGAAAAAAAAACCCAGATGAAAACCTTGGAGGAGAGCAAGGCAGCATATTAGCGTAGCTAGGAGGCCTGCGCGTCTCGGCACACCAGGCTGAAGAGCGAATCCTCAGGTGGTGGTGTCTCGCGGGTTGCCCTACCAGGAGCGTCCCTCCGGTGCCGCTGAGCGGGTCGTTGCCTGTCCCTGGTTCCAGCAGCGTTGTTCCCAAATGTAATAATGACAGGCAGCAGTTTCCCTCAATCCTGCGAGTACCTTTACATCGTGGACAGGGTGCCCTTCCTTCTGGGGTTTTGCACCGTAAAATACTTCATTTTAAAATCTTTGTGAAGGACAGGGCAAGGGATAAGGCAGCAAGCTATATACAGCAGTAATGAAAAGAGCTATTTAAGAAGAGGGTGTAACAAACTCTTAATTAGATATGAGCTAAAATAATGCTGTTCCAAATTCAAGTCAGCTGCTTGGAATGTGGAAGGGAAGCTGAATCCCTTACAAGTGCCAATTAACTTGAGTGAGCTGGTAGATGAACTCGGGTGTCTTCCTTGCTTGGATCAGCACATTGCAGTGAAATACTGAGTTCTTCCGCCAACATCTTTTAGTTTTGCCATGCTAGTAGCAACCCTTAGAGATTAATGAATAGCTTGCATGACCACCTGCATTACTGGTCTGAGGTGGAAATAACAAAATTCAAGATTTGTGGGTTTTAAGCTTACCTATAATGATGTACTGACAGTGTATGTGATTTTTGTGTAAACTAAGTCTTGCCAAACGTAATCTCTTAAGCTTGCAAGCTGAGTTGAAACAGGTAACTAAAATTAGATTCCTGTGAGATTTTTTTGGCTCTAACTTGTGATGTGTACACCATGAGGTAGTCAGCATGTAACTTCAGATGAATTTTAGAGCACTGATTTCCATACGGAGGCCATCTGCTTGAATTTGCAGTGGCATTAGGACAAGAATATATATTCTCGTAACCCTTACCCAGATAACTGTCAGGAAGAAACTGCAGAATTACTGCTGGCAAAGCCTGCAGATGACATTGACAAGTCAGTTCTCTAGAAAACGATGCTTCCTCAGTATTTGTTTGAACCATGTAGTGTTTTGAAGCAGGGATCATCCACCTGGGTACAGGACGGTGGCCGTGCGGAGTGGGAGACAGTGGCTCTGAAAGGAAGGAGGGCTGTGAGCGATGGCTGACGGTGAGGCGTGCAGCATGGTAGCCGAGGACCACCATGAATCTTGGACCAAAGTTGGTCAAAACTAGAGGCAGAGAGTTACTGGGAACACCACAGCTGAGACTGCTTGAAAATACGCTCAAGAACGCGATGGCTGTTGGAGAACATTTAAGTGATTTGTCTGTGGGAAGAGTCTTTTGATAGCTCCTTTGCTTGTAAAAAAAGCGGTAGTTGTTGGTCAAAAACTTGGTCTTGTGGCTGTTAAAAGTTGATATTCCTGCCTGAAGCTGGGCTCCCTGCATCTTCCTCTGCCTGCTTACTGCCGCTGTCGCTGCTCCCACAGAACGGCCCTGACTGCTGCGCGTTGTGCCGGCAGCAGGTCCGGGTCAGTGCTCAGCCCTGCGCCGCAGTTCCACGTGAGGCCACTCGGATGCTTCTCCCAGCAGAGGGGAGAGGGGCACGCTGGTGTCGCTCTGCTCTGGGGAGGGTATCTGGGAAGGGATGGGTCTTTGGAAGGTGGTGGCCACGTGTTCTGGTTTAAAATTGTTTCAGCCGAGTTGTCTCTTTCCAGCGGTGGCTGTACTACGTGCATGCATCCGATGACATGCCAGTATGTTGTAATGTGTAATAAAAGGAATTCTAATGAACTCAATTTTACTGTGGGTGTTGATTTGGCTGTTCATGATCTTGCTTTTGTAACTATATTGACATGAGCTTTCTGATTCTTTGAATAAAAGCTTCCTTTTTGATGGTAAGAACTGGTCCTGAAACATCTTGCTCCCCACTCCCATAAGCCGTGCCCTTGTGGTACAGCTCTCGCGACTTCCTCCCCTCTGCCTACCTCCAGTACCTAAGATTAATGAATATGCGAGCATTTAAAGAGGCTATATGTAAGCTGCTGTTCTTTGTATTTGTTACTTTCTACTTGTTTAGGTATCTGTAAAAGAATCTTAGTTAAAATTTATTTTGTAGGATAATTGGGATGATGAGGAGGAAGAGGAGGAAGTAAAGGAGACAGAGATAAAACAAGGTAAGACTTAAAAGGAATATGTGGCTCCGTACACGGCATCAGAACAGACACTGGTTTTGTCTCGAGTGTATCTGAAGAATCAAAACTACTTAATGGGGTTGGTTTTGTTTTTGACAAAGCATGTCTTTTAACTCTGTGTTCAGATTCCAGTAACTGAGCTCTATGGCTTTCTCTTTGATTAGTTTTTCTATAGTTTCTGGGAAAAAAAGAATTGGTAGAACTCCTGAGTGCTCTATTGTTCAATGTTTTACAGAACCAAAAGTTTCAGAAAAAAAGAAAATAGCAGAAAAAATAAAAGAAAAGGAAAAGCTACAGAAGAAAAAGCAAGAGGAGCTGAAAAAAAGGGTAACTCCTTATTTCTTCCAGGTCTCATAAAATTTAGAGGGCAGGTTTGATTTTTTTTTTTTGAGGTTGTACAAAGCCTGTAAAGATCTTGACTAGTCTGGTAAAACATTGTCTTATTTTTGTGGTAAGTCTTGTATTTCCTAACATCTTGGGGATGTTAGCTTTAATTTCTCTGTAATTTAACCAGTCATTGAAATAATGCGTATCTCTGTTTCTTTTGTATGCACCGCATGATAAAACATGCAGTCGTGAAACTTAGAACTAAGGTGTTTCTTCCCACTTCTTGTAAACTGAACAATTTATTAAACAGCGCAGTATTGTTACACTTCATTGGGATGGTTTTCAGGTTTGTACATGCTTGAGGTGTACTGACTTCAGGCAGAAGTAAGCTATTCAAGTGGCACTGGAAAAAACGTGATTTTTTGTACTACTTCTGCTCAAGGGTAAGAAATATAACGTTCTCCCTATATATATTTTTTAATTCAGTTAGAGGCACCGGAGGAACATAAAGAACTTACCCCAGAAGAACAGTTAGCAGACAAACTACGACTAAAGAAGTTACAAGAGGAGTCAGACCTTGAGTTAGCAAAAGAAACATTTGGTAAGCATGCCTGGGTCCAGCAAGTCGATGTAACTGCAGCAGCACAAAAGCGCTGTATCCTCTAAATAAAACTGTTCTGTGTGGATACCCTGCAAAAAGAACTGAGCAGGACTTGACTGTCGGAGCATGTGCAGGTTGTGTTACTGAGAATAAGGAGGGGTTTAAATTCCAGCTACTGGAGGCATGTCCTGGTACTAAGGACTAATTGCAAGAACCACAAAAAGATCTTTAGAATAGAAGGTGCTTTTTCTTAACATGTCATGGTAGGAGGTTATAGGAAGAAGATGTCTGACTAAATTTTCCAACATACTTGTACTTCTGGTAACAAGATGATGTGTAAAATTAAAAAAAAAGAAAGTGCTGTGTCTCAATGTTCTGAGGTGCTTTACAGCATGGATTTAATGAGGCTTTGGACAAGCGTGGCACAGCAGAACTCATGCATGCTTTACTTCAGGCGATCTATGCAATAGGCTAGACGTTGAGAAAGCCAGTTAAGTTAGTGGAACGAGCTTGTTTCCTGGCGTAGACAAAGTAGACTTAAAGCAGATCATTCTGGTTTTGTGCTTTGACAGAACTAGCAAAGGTACTGATTCATAGCAGCATTCTTCAAACATGAAAGCATGTTTCCTTGATTATAGTGAATTATACAGCTTATTACTCAGTGAAAATTCTGCTCTGTGAGTCTTCTGAAAGAGTACAGTGCCTTGGGAAGGGGGTTGCATTGAATACAGTTGCAAAGAAACAACTAAATTTTGCCCTTATAAGCTCAAGACAGAAATCATTTATTTAAGAGGAAAGGGGCTTCACATAGTGCATGTTGCTTCAGAGAACAGGAATAGCTGGTTCAAATTATGAAGTTTTGCAGCAAAATACCTTTCTGTACAGGCTAGTAACTCAGGCTGTTAGCTTTTGTGTGGCAGAAGCCAGTGGGGAGTGAGCGAGCAAACCTCAGCTTCGGTTTTGTAAAGCTTCAGTGGAGGTTAGGAACTGTTGAGGTTACTTGTTTCCTCTGGTGTCATCTTTTAGGGATCACAGCTAATGTTTTCTATAATACCTCTGTCTCCATGCAGGTGTAAATAACACTTGTGGAATAGATGCCATGAATCCTTCTTCAAAAGATGACTTTACGGAATTTGGCAAACTACTAAAAGAGAAAATTACACAGTATGAAAAATCATTACATTACGCCAGTTTTTTGGAAGCATTAGTTCGAGACGTATGTATTTCATGTAAGTTAAGCAGAAGACATCCTGGAATACGCTGCTACCAAATTGTAATGGACTTGAAGTTGAAAACATGCTGTTACAGTAAATGTTAAATCAAGATTGATATATGTAGTTTATACTAAACGAAGTACTAATCTGTTTCACTGACTAGTATCCAATTCTATTCTAACCAACTTTATTACAGACTGTGTGCTTGTCCAAGAGTTAGGCTTTCTGCATGTCTGTTGAAGACAGTCACTTTAAAAAGTGAATTTTTATGCTGATCTAAATCTTGCATGTTCTTCTGGAAGCCATTTCAATAATAATAATAGTAATAATAATTCTCTGAGCCAGATAATTTTAGAATAGTTTCCTTCCAAATGAGGTACTCAAGTTGAGTCCAGGTAATTCTGGGACTGCAAAAGAGATTGTTCTGGAATTCAACTATACAGAGAGAAAACTAACTTAAACTCATTTTTTTCCGTTGCTCTGGTAGGCTGAAGTACTTGGTGAACTCATTGCTTGAGGTCTTTTCCTGTACTGTACACATGTTGTCCTTCAGTGAAGTAGTAACTTGATGCTATTTAGTGCTGTATAAATACAGTGCTCACTGGCTGACTGGAGCTGGTAACTTGCGTTTCAAATGGATTCCAGATCTTCTGAAGTGAAGGACTCACGACTTCTTGAACTGTTTATCGTTAACAATAATTTATTGATAATCCACTGCTCCTTTTGGTAGATTTTACTGTTTGAATGCCACCTTATTTAGACTTTTGAGTTCACTAACTCTTAATTTGCAAGTTTTTACCTTCTACAACATCCGCACTGCTTATAGGGACTGTCTGAAATAGTAATTGTGATTATAAGGACCAGAGTTACCCAGTCGGTATTTTGCTCATTTAAATCAAGTAGCTGCCTATACTTATTACTAATGCTTATTTTTAGAGAATGTTGATGGTAGATTATTTAACTGCCTTCTAAGAACAGTACTGATGAGGGATTTTTTTTTTTCTCCTCCCCCCTGCTGATGTAGTGGAAATTGATGATTTGAAAAAGATCACAAATACTTTGACAGTACTATGCAGTGAAAAACAAAAACAAGAAAAGGTAAGAAGACTTCTGTGTGTTTCTGCAGCAATAACAATACCCGCTGAAGGGGCTGATCTAGAAGATGGCAATAGGTTTCACACTGACTAGAACTGCTGATTTTGTTACAGGTGGTAGCAGGAGATCAAATTATAACCTTGGATACTGGTTTAGTGTTAAATCCTCTTCACTGTGTGAGGTAATCAGGAATTGATTGAATCTAGAGATAACAGGCAAAACCTTGATTAATTTACATAAATGTTAGCTATGTGCTAACCTTGTTCCATTTGACACTGTCTTGGAGTTAAAATGGCTTACAGGGATATCCTGAGGACAGGAGCCAGCCTCATTTAGGGCCACATGTCAATATAATGCCAATCTGTGGAAGGAACTTAGATCTTTGCCAAGTTTGGGATTTTGAATAGCAGATAACTGAGATTTTTACGCTGTCACACGAACTAAAGGAGCAGTAACTGCATAGGCAAGGAAGAGGGTAAGTTTTAAACGGTGATGCAATAGCTTAACTGATGCTGATGCAGACCTTGTGGTTTATAGCATATGTTAAAACTCTAGGTAGGTCGGAGTTCAGTGATCTAGTGATTCAATTAATAGCAACAAATTCGAGCAGAAAATATGACTTATAGCACAAGCCTTTTGGTATGTTTTAAATCAAATTGGAGGATTGTTAGGAAACAAATGGCAGAGCATTGCCAATGTGAGTAGTAACTTGTCGGTGTAAAATGGGAAACTTTTTGGGCAGAAACTGCTCCAGTGGCAGGTGTTCTTCTGTGGTGCCAGTCTAGCTCCCCAGGCCTGAGAGAAGCACCTCAGTGCAAAACAAACTTTATGTACAGCCTTGATGCATTAAGTCTGGAGTTTGGCAAATGTGATAAACTGGTTCTTTAATATGAACTGCACTTTGGAGAGAAGCCTGGGACTTACTGAACCAAACAAGTTTAAAAGGAACAAATCTGTATACTTCCTATTTTTACACTCTTCTCTTTTCATGTAAATTAGTTAGTTCAACCACTGAAAGGTACAAGTACACCAATCCAGTAAGGAAGAGCTTTACTGTGGAATGTTCTGTAAAGCTTCTTTAGGACTTCCAGTTTTTTGCAAGGAGGATACTCAGCCACTCTGGTGACAAAAGCCACATTAAATTCCTTAATTAAATTGATAATTTCACAAAACTGAGCAGTAGACTCTGCATTTATTTAGTTATTCTACTTGTTTAAAGTCTAGGTAAAATAGGAGGAAGGACAAAATGTGGGCAGGTACGTGATGCAGGGAGCTGCGGGACACCTGAGAATGGCAGAGCTTTACTGTGAATAGGTTGCACTGCGGGACGAAATGCAGGGGTCGAAGCTGCAACTGAGCGCTCGCCGCATGGGTGTGTGAATGCTCGTGCCTCAAAAACATGTGGCATTATTCCAATTAGAGTAATGACAAATTACTATGGATTTTTAAAGTGAACATGCTTTTCCTATTTAAGCAGAATAAAGCCAAAAAGAAGAAAAAAGGTGTTGTGCCTGGAGGTGGTTTAAAGGCTACTATGAAAGATGACCTGGCTGATTACGGAGGATACGATGGAGAATACGTACAAGACTTTGAAGACTTCATGTGACATTTATCTCCCCTTCCGTTGTCTTTCTGTTGCCCATAATCCCTTAAACATGTAGCACAACTTTTCTTCCTTTAAATTCTGCCAAATGCTACAATCAAAATTGCAGTATCTCTGTGCTGGTGGTTCAACTCTTGACGGGTCCGTGGTAAAGCACTGGGCTTCCTCTTCTGTGGTCAGGGGTTGGAATGAAGACATTTAAAAGCTATGTAAATTGCAGTTAAAAACCCCAAATTCTCATAATGGTAACTGTTGCTATTTGGTTTTATAGTAACAGCTGCTAAATTGGAAATGAGTTTCAACACGGTGAAGTATTATTACCAGCACAGTTCGGTGACAAGGCCTTAACTGTAGCTCCTTGAATGACTTGTTTGATGAACGAAAGCAGTTTGCAGCAAGGGTATGGTGTGCACGTAGTATTACAGTTGCTTTGTCTTAAGTTAGAGCTTGAGGTTTTCAGTATATTGTGAAGGGGAACCGCTAACTTCAGAGCAAGGGTACTGCACCTGGAAATGCATCACTTGATAATACCCATGGCTTCAGAGCTTGACGTTGAAACGGAACACATGGTGGGTCAGGACAAGGAAAGAGTTGCTTATTTGGAAAAAAAAGCTTGTGTCTGGAGTATGAAGTTTAGTTTCCATTCATCTAAATTTCTACTAATGCAGCTGTATGGGTTGGGTATTCTTTAACAGTTAATTGCCTGGTTTAAGTGTAAAAAAAAAAAAAAAAAACCAACAAAAAAAAAACCCAGGACTTCCTTTTGATCTCTTACGGGTTGTGGTAGATCTTTCATGACTCAGCCATTTTCTTTCATTTAAAAAAAAAAAAACTTGCTTAGCAAACTGCAACAGTTACTACAGTTGGGCAAATTGTTATGTTAACAATTATGACATCTGCAATGTTTTATAAAGCAACTAATTTAATAAAAATCACTATTGAGGACTTCACTACAGCTGTCTTTGTTCTTTTAGTATCTTACAGTAATACTCCTTGAAGCGGCATTGCTGCAGAGCAGGCGTGCGCTGGGCATGGTTACTGGGTCTGGTCTTTGCTCTGAGTTGCAGCTTAACTGGTGCTAGAGGGGTGAGATTTCATTGCTGGAAAAGGGCTGTTTCTTATGGTAAGACTCTTCCAGATGCTGATGGTAAACAAAATACTTGTAGGGCTGCTGTAGTCCATGCATTTCCCTGACCAACTCTGTCTTTTCTGTTGTTGCAACTGCTGAGTTCAGTGGCTCATACTTACCTTAGGAACAGTCTAGGGTGGCGCTTACCAGTACAAGCAGTTGTTCTCTTCCAGCTGGTAGCGGCTGTTACTGCAAGCAGTCCTGCATTCACAGCTTGCGGTTTACTTGCGTGTTTGTTCCTAATGTGGATGGGACAAGTGGGCAGGCGTTCGTCCAGATCCTTGCCCCTGTTCGTGGGTGCAAATCTTTAACGGATTCTTGGAAGGATAGCTCCCTTCATGCTAGGAACTTTAAAGTTCAAGCTAAAAGCTTACTGGCCATTATTTAACTCGTGGTAATCGAAGCCATCTCAGACTAATTTGGTCTTAAGAGGCTGACTAGAACCAGAACTGTAAATCAGGTTCTGCTCAGGCATAATCCTCACTACATAAAACATTTCATTTGTCAAAGGAGTGGTGACTTGGACAATGTATACCCACGTCCAACTTACAGTGCTGCTGCTGCAGACCTGAGATGAAGACTGTGCAAGTAAAAATATTTGTAATATAAATTTAGGCTGCTAGCATGAAAATGTTCTGTGACCAAAAGGACAGTGTAAGCTATAAATCCAAGTTAACATCTCTTTGCTAATTAACTGGGTTGCTATGGCAATGGTATTTTTCTTAGGATATTGATAGTATGATATTACTGCTTCATTTTACTTAAAAGCTGTCTGTGTGCTATAGTCAGCTGTCAGCCCTCCCCACCCAGCTTTTCTGGACAGGAGGTAACATCTGTCTTTGGGGTAGGTGGGAGCTCCGCAGGCTGCGTTTATTTTGGGGAGCATACAGAATCCAAGCTGAAACTGGGTCTCTGCCTGAAGCCATGTCCATCCATCGTAAGTGTCTTATCCCCCTCCCCAGTTATATCAAACTTTGTAAACTTGCCAAAAAAACCCACAAACATCCCAAGTGCAGAATACTCTGGTTGCTAGCTCCTGACAGGGTGTTGACGCCAACTGTCTGCCCCACAGGGCTGTCTAAGCGTGGAAAGGAGTTTAATACCTGTAAGAGTACATTTGTACTTGGCAATTACTTCTTTTACTCCAAGAGAGTAACAAAGTAAGTATATGCTGTTTAGAGGTGTACAGGACTTTATCACTAAGCTAGAAAACAAAACCAGGCTGATCAGACTGGAATCAAAGAATGGCTTATCCTCATGTGTATCTAAAACTTTCTCGTGCTTATTTCACTGTCAACGTCCTGGATATTCTGCATGTTCTACCCTGGCCTTTTGTCAGTTTAGATACAATTCCTGTAGATACAAATCCACACCCCCCTGATTTAAAGGACTGCTGAATCTCAGTGGTTCATCAGCTCTGCCAGTCTGTGGTGTTTTGTAAACAGTAAGATTTATTTCTTCTCTTAAAATCTCAGCATTTTAAGTATTTACAACCACAATTCTTCACATAGCAGTGTATCATTGTAAGCAAGTAGTTGATAAAAATACCTGTTACAGAATTGGTACTAACCATGCAGGAAGCTGCGGCACTGGTACTTGTCAGAGCCAGTCTCTACTTCATGGAGGTTGGATTCTAGTTTGATAACATGTCGTTAAGACAACAGCTAGTCTGTGCATCCTTCAGAAGTGTATTTACCACATCATAGAACTTGTTATCGTAAGCCAATCTGTAGTATGTGTAGATATCTTCACAGTAAGTGAGCAATTTCTTCAGATTTTTCAGAGCAGCATCAGTAGGTGGGTGTTGTTTAACTCTGAAAATAATTGTATGTAAAATTGAAATGGAAAGGCTTCACAGACAACAATTATAAGACTTGCTAGAGAACTGTAAGAACTGTCTGTCTTAAAAAAAGGTTGTGTTCAACATGTACATTGGATTCTCTTGGTCGTTTATTTTGCCCTGATTCATATCTGACCAGCCCTAAGGCACCCTGTTTATCCAGCTCAATAAAAGTGGTAGATCCAATGTTATTTCCACAATATGCTTAAGAAACTGAACATAGGTCTCAAGTCCCTATATACTACACTTTATCACATAAAAGGTTTTAACGGTACTAAGACTTGCATGCTATTAAACACGGAGTTGCTCCTCTAAAGTAGCCTGTGGAAAAGAAAGTTCCACTTTGACCATAGAACTACTTACTTCCTAGCAATCTCCTCAAATGTGCCAGGCTTCAGTGGTCTTTGTTGTTTAAATTCTTCTAAGTAAGTGAAGTCTCCCTTAGTGATCACTTGTTGATACAGAACTTCAGCCCAATCTGGAACAAACTCGTAAGCCTCGGCCACAATAGCTGCCTGCAGGGAGAACAGACACTGGAATTACTGAGCAGGAGAGTTTATTCTCACACAGAAACATTCCTATACTTGGAATACTTGAAATACTCTAGGTCTCCTGTTTGGCCCATCTCTTGATGCTGTTCTCAGGAGCAGCTGTGTTACAGAGAAATACAAGGGTAACAAAACACTGCAAATAATTTTCCTTAACAAGATGTCAAAGGAGCGGTTGGTTGTTCTCTTGAAAAAGCCCTTTTCTTTCTTATTTCCAAATTTCCAAACTGATGGATGCCAATGCAGATGAGATTTCAGGGCTCTAGGGTAGATTCACAGCAGCACGAGAGCCATGGGGTAGCCAAGGCCCTGGCTGCGCGCTGGTAGCCAGCGAGCACCAGCAGCGGTCCGCACCGGCACTGCGCTTGCATTTCCAAGCTTGGTCCCACCCGCAGCAATATGATGGGTTAACAGTCACAGGATTTGGTGGCCACGTGGAAGAGCTGAGCATTATGCTCACAGGAGCAGAGTGCGTCAGTACCTGCTGTCCAAAGCAATGATTTTCGGAAAAAAATAACAGATGAGGAAGCCAAGTTTACCTGGTAGAATCTAGGCAAGGACATGATAGAGTCCATCAGGTTCTGTCTGCTCAGGTTTATCAGCATAGTGCTCTGACCAGTGTTGAGAAAATGCAGCTGGAGGGTTATCAGCTTTGTTAGCCGACTGCAGCGCAAGGACTGGCGGACACAGGAGTCCTGTGTTACAAATCAATGACAAATGCAAGCTTATCATATTCCATTAGTTTTAAATGGAGCTTCACTCACCACAAACACTACTTTCATCATAATCCCACCAGTTTTTAAAGACTTTATACTGTTCTGTTCTTGATAGTGAAGTTCATGGTCACTCCTCTAACTGTAGATGTTAAAGCCTGAACAGGGAACAGTGTACTGCTCTTGGATACAATAGTGTGACCAGGACAGCTGGGGTACTGCGGAGCTGACAGAGCAAGAGAGTCCTTTGCTCCTCTTCTACTGGGACAGGATTCTGCACACCCTTTCTTTGTTCTCCCAGTTCAGCTCACTCCTTATGTGCTCTCAATCCTGTACAGCAGTCATACAATTCCATCTCATTTTACCTTAGAATAACTTTCTGCTGCATCAATAAAGAGAGTCAGAGCTTTCATCAGCAGTTTCTTTAAATTTGCAACATCCTGAAGAGACTCCTCTGAAATGGGGAAAAAAAATTAATAATCTTTTATTTCTAAAGGTGACAAAGTAAGTTACAAAAATACCTCCCGGTACCAAGTCTGTCCCTAGTGTTGTTTCAGAAAGCAACAAAAGACTAAAAAAAAGTTCATATTAAAAGAGCACGAAGAAACAGCGATGCCTGTTGGGTTAACGGACCAAAGCTACTGCTGGAACCTCGTCAAATGATTGAAGAACTGGAAAGAAATGCAACTCGCACGTTTGTGGTAGATACAAGAACTGACTAGCGCCAGACCAATTCAGAAAACCATTGGGCATAGCTTCTGTTTTAGTTCTTGCTGCAGTACTGGCTCACTGCTCCACAGTGAGATCTCTGTGTGCTCCCCAGTGTTCTGCCAGCTGTACAGAACTCACCAAGGTTAGATGCTAACAAGTTATCTTGCACAAACATAAAAACCCCAACACTTTACATATACACTATATAAAACCCCACTGTGTCACATCCCACTAAAGTAAGGAAAACATGCACATGTCCTTACCTCCTCCCATGCATGGTACCACAGGGGCATTATGTTACAGTAAGAGCCAAAAATCTCAACTCTTTGAAAAATACCAGAGCAGCCAGATAAACTGCTAAGTACAAGAATACCCCAAGCCTGGCAAATAGGGCCCTCCTTCCAGAATGGAAGAGTAACATCAATGGATGTTACCAGGACAACACAGGCAATCAAAACGACCCATCATATCTTCCTCCTTAAGCAAACTTGCTTGTATTTCTTGGTTTTCCAGTTTCCACTCACCCCAGGGCTGAGATTCAATGAGTTTAAGCTGTATGCAAGCAGCAGCCTCATGATTCTCTCCAATCTCTCGACACATACTGAAGCAAAGGGCTATCATGTTGTGCTTTTCGCTGTCCCCTGGGCGACAACGCTTGATGTAATCCAGCAGAGCTGTCTTCAATGTCCCGCTCTGGTCAGATGAAGGAATACCAGATTAAGATTGGAAGAGCTTTGTTTTAACTCACACTTTGGTACCTACAAGCGAATCTGTTCTGGTACATTTTTCCACAAATGTGATCATTGCACTCTTTTGAAGTTTCTCCATACTATTTTAAAACATAATGTTATACTTGGGCTTAACGAGGTTACGTCAGGTAAGAAAATCCAGCACCGATGCATTTATTTATTTATGTACAAATGTCAAACCTGACATTTGTTTATTACTTTATTTATGTTAGAAGAAAGCGATAAATATTTATGATTTTTAAAAACCCATGAGACATTAACTGGAAGTAAAACCAAAGCAGGACATGAAAGCTGCTCTAAGTGATATTCCCAAGCTTGAAGCTTCAATGCTGCTCTCGTTGCAGCACTGAACTAATCAGAACAAACTTGTTAAACTAAAACCTGAGTAAAACCCAGAGTTCATTTATTACTATGAAACTTGAATAAGACTTCCTACATGCCAGTAATTAAAATCCCCAGATAATTCCACCTTGTTGTGTAAATATCAGTTTCTGATGTAGCCACATGGTTCTCTGACAGTTTTCTCCCCTTTATCCCCCTCTACCTACTGGGTCCAATTTCTTTCTCATGAGCACTTCAAAGTAGTGTTTCTCATGCAGCAGTTCAAATATGTAGGTCATTTCATTGTATCTGCCAATTCCAGTGAGAAGACGAACCTGTGGAAATAACGGTGCAGGTATGAAACTCAAAGCAAAGCGGAACCCCCCCTCTCTCAAAGAGAGGCCAGAGCGCTGCAGCTTATAGAGCTACACAGCACAGTGAGGTGCATTAGGCAGGCGGATGGTTCCTCAGAGCCACGGCGGGGGGAGTATTTTTAACCAACCTACTGCATCTTTTTTACGGTGAGGTGAAAGGATGTAATTTTACCAAATAAAAATACGCACTGAACCTTTTAGCAATGACACCATTACATTGGGCATGTCTCAGACTCCGGGATTCCTTTCAAGGCAGGACTTAAAGATACACGACAGCCCGGTAATACAAATCGTCACACTTCACCAGCAGTTGAATGACTTTGACATTCCCATTCTGATTTACTACACTGTTGCCACTTCACCATTCCACTATCTCCACCTCTGTTTTTCCAGGGAAGTCTTGTAAGAGCTTCTGTGACATAAAAATCATCACCTGGGCACATCAGGCCAAACACCCACTTTTAGATTCTAAGGACAGGCAGGACAAGACCAGTCAACCAGCGGTGAAAGACTGTACGCCATTCCGTCACCCACCTACGCCCCTGCGCTGCTCCCGAGCAAAGCTACTTGCCAAGGTGTACAGGGAAACCTGCATACGGCATCCGGATAAACACATATGGCATCAGAGACACATACCACGAGGCCGTACTCTTCCTTAGGTGCCAAATGGTCATCTGTGAGCAGCCGTGCTGCTTGGAGGACTCTAGTGATTCCTTCCATGTGGCAAGTCAAACTAAAGCAATTATGGGCCAAAATCAGCAATTCTGTAACTGAAGGACAGAACAACTCAAGTATTACAGTTAGTAAGCTGAGGAAGTTAACTATTACGCCTTTCTCCAGAAGTGACGGCATCTTTGCAGAGGATACACAACCTTTCCAGTTACAAACAGCAGAATTGGATTAGAAAGTTGAGCTATTACGGTTCTGTCCTATGCAATTTTAGGAAGTAACAGTTTCTATAGCAGTATGCGTTCAGTCTGGCTTCTCAGTCTGTGGGAAAGTCTGGGGTTTTTGGATCATTTTCTGAAATGTTATTTTATTCCACACCTAAAACTTCCAACCTCCTCCACCAAAAGCTGATTGACAAATGTATAATAATGTGTCAGCACTCCACTATTAACCAGTCAGCTCTACATTTGAAAAAGGAAGGCCACAAGTTTTGCATCTCGGTTTGAAAAATCATTCATAAATTCCATACATTAAATAAATGAGTTAACACAGCACATCTTAGCATATTCCGTTTTCTGTGGAAGGCCTGATCTAATACTGTAAAGCAACCATGACACAGTGGAGCCCTGGTCCTTACTCTCGGCACCATGCAATTCACTTCTGAAAAGCAGCAGTACTCCTATGAACTGCTACACAACATATTTAAAAATGCAGATTTTTAAAAGAACACAGTTAATGTCATAAACCTATACAACATATTTTGAAACAAACCAGTTATACCTCTACCTGTGAAAAGGTACTCTAGCAGAGACCTCATTCAAAGAGAGGTAAAGTCCTCCAGCACAATTTGGTAATTCCCCACATTGTTTCCTCAGAGTCTTTTCCTTACTTTAGTCAGCCATACATGAAAATACTAATATTCACCCTTATATTACTTAACCAGACAAAATAAGGGGTAAGTTAAGATCTGACAACAAGATAAATGTGTTAGGGACGTAAAAATTACACAGAACGTGGTATTTCTAATTTCTTATTTTCTCAGAAAGGTTTTCCAAATTTCCAGTATTACAGGTGGATTCTGACGGAACAGTTTCAATATTAAGTTCAGCCATGTATTTGCTTCTGCAGAACATGTTCTAGAAGATGCTCCTTCCTCACCACTCAGGACAAAACAGCACTGAAGATTCTGCCCATGTTAATATTCACGAGACAACTCACACCAAAATCCTACCCTCATTCATTCTCTTCAGAGGTGAACTGCCCATAATAAATCTTTTTTAAAAACAGTCTAAACTAGCTGTTTGCCACAGGTTAGCAGTGGCAAAATGGTACCAAAGCACCTTGGCTATGTTTTATAAACACAGTGACAACACCTCCATGGTATATAAAGCTCCAAAGTGCAAAATGGACTTTTAGAACTAGAAAGTTAGTTTAACAAATGGATAAAGAAAGCAATTTCTAATTGTGATTAATATGAAGAAGGTCACAATACCCTCCTTCTGTAACATATGACTAAAAAAGTTCAGGTAATTCACTGACTGCATTTCCCAGCTGTTGGCACAAAAAAAATAATCTGTGTTTTCTTTGGAAAGTAAACTGATGCAACACTTAAGCAACATGCTTATTTACTGTGCATATAATCAGATCTATGAATTTAATATCAAATTTGAGATCAATAATAGATGCTTCCATCAACATTGCTTTTATTGTTTGTGATGTGATTTTAAACCAAGTAATGCCATGTTTAGTAATGCACTAGTTACATCAAGTATTATTTGCCATTTACTTACTGCATGACAGTTCCCCACGTGGTACAGCGGAAATTTTATCCAATAACTTCATGCCAACCAGTGTATGATCCTGGCACAGCTTAGCAAGCTGTAGGAATGCCTGACTCTCAGCTGCAGGGTTCAAAACCTGTTTCTGTCCTGTGTCCACACAGAGAGAGTTATGTCACAAGTGCCAGTTGTTCAGGAGACATTAGCTACGTTAATAGAAAAAAACCCAAACAAACCAATATAACTTCATCTAGACTAGCTTAAGACTTGGAACTACAATTCTAAAGACACTTTTGATCTTACTGCTTAAATTTAAGAATCAGACACTATTTCTTTGCCAGTTCAATCCAATGAAATCCTACTGAACAGCCATATTGCTACTGTAATTACACCTATACTTTTGCAAATGCAGTAGGCTGCCGCTACTGAAAAAAAGAACATTCTCCTCTTCCTTACACAACACAATTCTAACCCATCCCTTGCAGTGGCTCTGACTCATGCTCTTCCATGAACCAGTTCAACTCATGAACTCAACAGAAAACTCTTCTTTTCTGGGTTTGTTTTCTGCTGGGCTAGTAAGTTGACTCTTCCGAAGGCAATGCACCAAATCGTTTGAGCTGACCAAGTGAACTGGCACACGAGGAGCAGCAAGAGTGAGGGGTAGCAGAGTGAGCAGCAGAGAGCACACCTGGATTCATGAATCTCCATCTGGTGGCTGACTGTTTCTCAAGGAACTGTGCTGTTATTGTTGTGGCAAAGTAGAAGTGACTTAAATAGAAAAATCCCTCAGATAAATTCCTGCTGTTTTGAGGAACATGCTCATTTCACAAAGTCAAACCCCGCCCCCCCCAAAACCCAGAAAATCTTTTGGCCATGCTTTACGCAAAGAAATGAACCTGAATCTTTCCAAGGCAGATGATGTGGGGCTGCAAAGATCATAACTGAAAAACCCAAACAACCATTTTTTTAAAAAACCATTACATTTACATCCATAAAAAATAAAACTTTAACTACTTCAACACCACACTGGACACAAAAATAACTAAAAATAAATCTTTATCTAAAACCTTATACAAGAGCTGCCCAAACATTACTATAATTAGCACTCAAATAGCTCAAGAGCAAGGACTGTTTTTCAGATACACAAATATCACACTTACAAACCAAAAACACCAAAATGGAAGATCAAGCCTCTTTATTACCTTTCGCTTCTGAAGATGCCAGTAATTCCTGCATGATTTCTTCAGCCACTAGCTCTGCCACAGTTTCAGGCTGGAGACCCTGCGTGGTGATGAATGCCTGAGCCTTCCTGCATCTGTCCGGCTGATGGGACGACAGAATTGCTCGAAGTACTTTTTCAGGGTCGTGGGCTGACATTTCACTGTAGGAGCAGTTCAATTCCTAAGAAACACACACACTCTTAGAAGATTCTACACAGCAAAAACTCCAGTCCAGGACATATACTGATCTGCAGTAATCTTAATGATGAGCTGATGCCAGAGGGGAGTGCTGGAACAGCAGACAAAACTCAGTTTCACAAAATGCAAACAATCTGTCCTTGCATCAGTTAACAGTGCCTTCATCTGTGTATCTTCGGTATTAATGTTCTCCAGATCAGTGGCATGTAAGTACTTTGTATTTGAAGTACAAAACTCACAGAGCTGTCACCATGGACAGAAATGCTTTCCTGAACCAAAGAGAAACCTTAACACTTAAAACACCTAGAAGAAAGTCAGGGATATTTCCTCCCAGATGAAGAATTGTGTTTTACTATATAAGTTTTACTTACGAGGTTCCTCTTCTTTTTCTCTACGTACCACAAACTATCAGTGGAAAAAATGTACTAGTTTTTACATTTGCTGCATTTGGAAGAGGAGCTGGTGAGGCTCTGTGAATACTCTGCTGTAACATATTACATATTTACAACTTTACAAATTAATCAAAAAATGTACCTTATGAACACAATGATCAACTCTTAATTCAAAAGTACGGACATCCAGCTTCAGGAAAGAAGTATATGGATGGTATAAAAGGGAACAAGCCAGTCATATGATTACTTCTTAGTAACTCAAACCTAAAGCACTCACTCCAAATATTTGAGGCATGAAAAATTCTGTTGGAAAATCTGAGAACCTCTGTGATAAAGACAATATTAATATTTTCAGCACACACGCTGCTGTTTTTATCCAGAAAAAAGTAATGCTAAGTTCCAAAAATACGGACGAAATACCATGGAAAGGGGTTCTGTAGCCTGAAAGAAGTGTTGAGCAGCACCCACTGGAGAAGAAGCAGAGGTGGGCTGCTGGTAATCGTGAAGGTCAAGGAGCAGAGGGGCAGCAAACAACAGTCTGCTATGTCTCCTATCACTGTCTGGGTCAAGCCACTTGGAACTTATTAGCCACTCCTCTGAGCAGCCTCCGAGTAAAGCAGAGCACTGCTGTGCTACAACTTCTAAGGCAGCTGCTATCTCTTTGCCTACTTCTGGGTTGGTGTTGATTATGAAGGCATTCCACAACAAAGGCCTAAAGCAAAGTGCTAGATGAACAACATATGCTCAAAAGATTATAAAAAAGGCACATCAAAGAGACACGGGCTGAAATCTGGCTTAGTGGAGCCAGAGGTAGGGGTCTGGGGAGTCTGGGAGTTGAGTTCATTTCGACGCTTCATGCCTAGGAAGCATCTGGCCATTTTCCACACAAAGGCTTGGTAATTTCACCCTCTGAAGCTTGTTTCAGGCGCCTGATGAGCACTTTCACCACTCTTTAGCCTTTCCTCCATAAACTTTCACAGCACAGCTCGATACAAACCACTTGTTTCTTCAATAATGTTACTAGACACATACCTTAGAAAGCTCATATAAACAGAGAACCTGTCTGCAGTAGTTTCTCCCATGGACACATTCATCTATGAGTGCCTTCAGACTGAAAACAACTTGATCATCTAGAGATGGAGCCACAATGTGTGTCCAGTCCTCTAAGCTTGATGCTGGAAACAAAATACTATAAATTCCTTTCTCATAAACACAGATAACACCAACAAGCCTTATACTTGGAGCAAGACTCACTCTTTGAAAACTGAACTCTTCATACCTGGGATTGTTTTTTAATTTTTTTAAGTTTTACGGTACAAACAATATGACAGAACACAAACGAGCCTAAGTATCCACAATACTACCTCAGATGTAAAATTCCTAAGCAGAAGACCGCATAAAGGTTTAGCAGTCTTTCTGATGGCTTAGGCTTCATTTATTCTCTTCTATCTCAGTTAAGCTGTATACATGTTAGTATTGGAAAGTAATGTTCCAGCTGACAGCTTTCTCATTCAGGCTTCATAAATATGCAGAGAGTACTTTATATATAAACAGTTCAGCCTTAGCCTTGCTATTAGTAAGAAACACTAAACCCTTTATAATGTACAAAGAATTCAGAGAAATATATCAATAAAGGCATTTACTTGTTTCAGCTCCAGAAACACACTCGAGATTTACTAGAGTGTGTATTCCAAAAGCAGGAACACAGATGAAGTTCAGTGCTACTTTACTGGAACAGAGTTGTGAACTATAAAAAATGGTCAGTTAAGAGACTATAGAAACTGTACACAGAAACATCCT
This sequence comes from Phaethon aethereus, assembly GCF_964289735.1. NCBI lineage: Eukaryota > Metazoa > Chordata > Aves > Phaethontiformes > Phaethontidae > Phaethon > Phaethon aethereus. Next base: position 933,046 of record NC_138588.1, read on the forward strand.
GCCTGAAGCACATACAAACAATGTGTATTAACAAGACTTCAAATTCCTTTCATTAGACAACTGGATAGATAGATTGGACAATTTTCATTTGACAACTGGATAGTCAAGGAGATAACCCACTGTCATGAAGACCCTATTTCCTGCAGAAATTTTTTTGGGAAAATAAGGCTGTAACAAAGGAAGAAGAATCCAGCAGAACCCCAACAATAGTATTAATTGGTTAGTGCTACTTACTGCTTGGCACTCGGCTTTGCTGAGATGTGCTGCTTTCAGATGTCTTTCCTCTTGCTACAAGAAGAGTCTGAATATCTGTGTGTAATTTGTCTAGATCAGTCTCCCCTGAGGCCAGAGCTCTGCAATGCAATACCAGTGAAACATCTCTGTTGTAGAAATGGAAATACTGACAAACACGGCTGGCTTCATGCACACTTCCTTCATCAAGAAGGCATCCGATCAGAAACTTGAGTGATTCTTCCTCCTCGTTAGTCAAGGTCTGCTGAGACTCTTTGAATGCAAGACCCTTTAGTTTTAAGTACTTTGGTGTGTTCAGAGCCGGTAGCTTTGAAAAAGAAAACTCCTTAGCTAAGTTATCAAAGGTAAGATCTGTGCTCACTACAACATGGGAGGAAAATCTTGACTTGCCTGACCCCTTCTCTGTGGATAACGTTTGTTGTGCGATGCGACAAATCCAGATCTGCTTCTCTATTTCTTCTAGTTTGTGCAGTGACACAGAGTCATTTTTGGCTAGCCAATGGCCAGCTAGGGTAAGCAACAAACGTCTCTCCATAATGCTGTTTATCTTCTCATGAACTAAAGATTCAAATACTGTGTCTGCCTGATTAAAAAAAAAATCAGAAGCAGCTTTGCTGGAGATCGCATTTTTCATGAAGTTGTCGTTACACTTTTTCCAGAATTCAATTCTTGTCTGGTTTTGATGCCACTGTCCAGTGTCTCTTAAACAATGTAGATCTCTTAGAACCTGCAAAATTCACAGAGGTTTTAAGCAACTATCTTTCCAAAAAAGAAGAATCACACTGGATGGCCAGAATACTGAAAAATTAACTTGGATTAAGTGTCCCAACATCCCAACAAATCCATCTATTTTTCTCACTAAATAAAAGTGACTGTAGAGCAAGTAAAAATAATAAGAGAATAAGGAAAGCTACACTGTCCTTTTCAGCTCAGCACTTATAGTCAACTTGTTGGTGTATTTGTATTTACAATAAAAAGTGATTTGAAGAAAAATTTGTGTTTCAGGAAGGCTGAGAAGTAACATTCTCAATACTGCCAGTAATAACAGTGTTAAGAGGTGAATATAATTATTTAACTATACTGTACCTCCTGGATAACTATGTTATCCACGGGCAATTCAGCCAGTGCTGCTACCTCCCGAGCCAGTGAGAACATTCCTTTCTCTTGCAGCTGCTCCAGAATTGATCTGCACTCACTCTGAAATGTCTCCATACGGCAACAGGTTAGGATGGAGCGATTAATTGATATGGAGGAATCCTTCAGGGTCTCACTAAGTGCACAGAGTTTCTTCACGTAAGGGCCTGTTTTATAAGAGTGTAAACAATTAAAGGCAGCTGATTTTTAAACCTGAGGAAATTCTGCTACTTATTTCAGCATGCAACCCTGCCAGCCGAGTACAGATTTTACACTCCGAAGCTTTCATGGGACTGAAAATAAGCTCTAAATCCATAACTAAAATACTTCTGCAGATAATCTGTGCACTCCTCATCAACACTTAAACATAATCATTCTCCCAAACAGGCTTACACTCACAGTTACATTTTCACCACTGCAATTCACCATAAGGACCAACTCTGGTTATATAAATTATTTTACAAAAATAAAACAGTATGAACACACTTAAGTAAACATTTTCAGTCACTCCAAAAACATTGTATGTGGTCTTTAGATTAAAGCAGTGACATCATCTAACAGAGGAAGCTGTATTTACCATCAAGTAGAAGATTATCGGCTGCAGAAAACAGCTGTAAGAGCTTTCCTAATTCATATTCTGTTCTACATTGCTGCATCATCAATTCAAGAAGAAACAACGCTTGTGATTCCAACCACTGCACAGGTAATTCTGAAGCTGCTGGTTCATCCTCAGTTTTAAGCTGTGTAGATAAAAATTTTTAAGTGTTGGAGGTTTTTTTTTGCAAATATATTCTGCATTTTGGTGGGAATTGCACTGGAAACGGAAGCTGTACCAGATCTACCTCCTTCTTTAAGAAACAATGAACTGCCATTCCCAAGGGGGCACTGATCCATCACTGATGAATGTTTGACTTTGATCTGAAAGTAGTAAATTTTATGACAGGGTGACCATCAATTACACTTGATAATCATGGAAGAGAGAAAAGATGCAAGAAGGAACAGAAATGGATAGATAAAATAAATTGCTTGGGTCTTGTCATACAGCTGTACACTTTATAAGCATATCCACTATCATCTAGCCTTAGCTTGAATTGCAGGAAGGAAAATCACTAATGACATGGAATGTTGATTACCAAGATATTCAGGGAAACTAGAGAATTGTGATGGAAAGGGAAGAACTGAAATAATTTGTGAAAACATCTGTATGTGACAAACAAAGAACACTGCATGAAAACACTTTGGTCCTCTCAAAACTGACTGCTAATCAGTGTTTTAATCGAAGTGTGTAATTCAGTTCACGGAGTCATTTTCAAAGAAAAGTCTATGCAACTACCAAAGCAGTATCACAGACTTTCTCAGAAACTTCGAAATGTATTCAAAGAAGTTGTCTTTCTTAAATAGATATTCCCCGTAAGCCACTGGTTTATCAGCTCAGTATTGACTTGCCCTGGTCAATATAAAATAAAGAATATTCCACACTCACTCACCACAAATAATTCGATTTACCAACAGTGGTCCTACCTGAGTCAATGCCAACCTTCAACCAGTAAACTGCTCACACAAGAAGGATGACACTGTATTTCAACCTGCCCATGTCAACTTAAAATGATTTAGAAAAATGCACTGCGGGTTTTGAACTGTCAAAAACATCTTTTCATTAACTGCCAGCAATAAAAAGAATCTTGCTTCACAAATCAGCTTCTAGATCACTCTAAGCATACCCTTTTTCGTTATTTTCATATCTGACATTAGATGCCTATCACATTCTAAAAAGGGAAGACCTAGGCAAAGACATTTAGGGAAAATGAATTTGCTTACTTTTGTGAGACTTTCCTGAAACTTGTCCAGTTTGGTTTTAGCTTCATTGTATTTTTTATAGTTCATACATAGGTCATACATCTCCAGTATATACAGTAAAGGGGAATCCTTTAAGACACAAAAATAGGTTATAATGCTTTCCTAAAAGTACCTCAATAAATGTAGAATTTGTCTTCCTCGGTACTAGAACAACAAAGTTCTCATTTATTAAAATGGCATGCAAGGTTGATATATGATCTGCAAATTCGTAATAGTTGGAAGAACTTCCATTCAAAGATTTTCTTACTTGACCGGGATTTTCAGTGGATTACCCCCAGGTTATCTAGGCCACAAATAGCAATCTATAGGCCATCTCCTCTGAGATGATTTGAGATACGCTCAAGTATACCACTAAAAAGACATTATCTTACCTTTAAAAAGAACTGGAAGCCATTTAGAAGTGTTTTACTTTTTTGCTTTCTTAAAAAGACTTTCCAGATAACTGATAGGTCATGAAGATCCCATTTGTGATTTTCTGCTGAGCTTTGAATATGGTTTGTTGCTTCAGCTCTGGTAATATCATCCACAGTAGTAATTATCCAAACACAGAGACAATTAATAATGTTTGCATCCTGTCATATGACAAAAAGGATGGTTTTATAACTACCAGAGACAAACATCACCTTGTTGTATATCACTTGGCCAAATGTGTCGTACTATTCACAATTACTACAAAAACTGAGAAAAAAACTTGATGAATGCAACATACATATCTATCATTTAACATATTTGTGCACAACCATCACTTTTTTATAAATTATTCCTCTAAAAGGTAAATAACTTCATCAATACTCACCTGGAAACATGCCGCTAAAACACTCAGAATGGGAGCGTGCTCTCTCAATCCTTCAGTCAAAAGGTAACATGAAGGGTTGGAGTTCCCCTGACACTGAAAAAGGATTTGGAAAAGACTATCTGCATATTTGCTCTTGAACACATTGGCAGCACTGTTATCAGGATTCCCTGTATCAGGACACAAAAACGGTAACTTCTCCAGTGCCAATTTTAAGTGATCTTGTAAAATGGGAGTGAAATCTTGAAGGATAGAAATGACCTACAAAACAGAACCAAAAGCATCTATACAGCATGAGATCCAAAGAGAACGAGGGGGAAGAAGGACTAAAGCATTAAATACACAGAAAAGACAAATAAAACATTCTTCAAATTTGATTTTTTACAACATTTTTTGAGATTTAGAAAGTGTTCTGTTGGTGTGAATTATTCTAATAAAATATTGAAGCTCATCCTTCTACATGAAGCTAAAATGCCTCTTAGAGACACTCACTTTTGTCATAGCTCTTCTGCTGCTAACAACGTATCACGAAAAGTGTCAAGTTAGTTACTGTTGTGTAACTACACATTTTTCTTTTCAAGGCAACAGATCCAAGTTAAAATCCTATGCCTGCTAAGTATCATCTCTACCTGGAATTTTCCAGTTAGCTTCCTCATATTACTCCTCCCAAATTGCTTTTAATTTTTACATATTGGTAATATTTTATTATTTTAAAAATTATGTTCAGAACAAAAATGGACAATTTGGATTGTCAAAAGCTTAAATATTTTTACACAAAATTCAATCTAAGTTTTGAAAGGAAAGATGAGTGGCTTTATTAAAACTTACACTGAACATGTGGCAACTCTCCAATAAAAAAAAAAAACAACAGTAACTAAATTATTTTAAATTAAGCTTACAAACAGTATGAGTATGTTATGATTTTCAGTGAATTTAAAAAGAAAATTAAGTCCCTTCCTGGCAAATACTTTTGTGTCCAATTCACTTCAAAGAGACACTCAGATCACTCCTCTCTGAAAATTGTTTTCTCCACTACTGATTAGTAACACCTCCTTTAGATAGGTTTCATGCTCTTAGAAGAATATTATTACATCTGCTGAACGGTTAGTTCCCTCTGCAGCCAATTTCTTTTGTCTTGTGTTAGCTTTTCACATACCAAGAGTGGGAGAAAAGTAGAAAAGTTGGGAAATCTGTCTGTAAGAGAAGGGCTATCATAATCAGAGGGTATGGAGCCTTCTCAGACAACTTCAAATTCCCTGGAAAGTGGTGAGGCTTCAATTTTATGTTGTCTCCACAATGTGATTCTTTTAACAAATCTATTTTTTTCTTCCTTTTTTTTTTGAACATCACAAACAAAGAACATTCTTGATAAACTCTGTCTTCATTTAAAATGATACACAGATAGCTTACCTCATCTGGCTGGTAGCTGTACATCTGGGTTTGGATGATGAACTGCAGCCAGTCGTTGGATTTGGCACATTCCTTTAGGTAAGACGTACTCAGTCCGATATTATGGAGTTTACAGAACTGCATTACCAAAGACCATTGCCTTCTAGAGTCACTAGATGTCCTGCATGGAATTTAAAGAGCTTCTGCTGTAATAGGCTGGTATGTATGCCAGATGTTAACGATGTTTAAACCCATCATGTGGCCCGAGATCCACTGCCTGCCAGTGGCAACACCAGCACTTCCACCGACTTCACTACAGATTAGGTCACATTCCACTGTGGGCGCTTCCATACTACACCCGGTGGCCATTCCCACCCACCAAGGCAGGTACATTGTCCTACCTTGACAATGTAGGCTTTGAAAAGAAGTCAACAATCTTCACTTGTAAGTGTGCTGCAAGAACTCTGTGGAACAGTAAGTCTAATGCTGACTGCAATTCCTTATTCTTGCCAATATCCATCTGTTACCTCTACTATTTGAAATACTAAGATTATATTCTAAATTCAAATATTGTTGTTCAGTTTACTGCAATAAAACACACATGGATGTCCCTAATATTATATGAATACAAAATGGTAAAATTCAGTGCTCAATCTCAATTTGCCAGCATAATCCTTTAAATCATGTTTTACTCACTTTTTTATTCCTTGATGCTCAACTGCATCCCAAAAGGCTTCTTCTAATGAGATAACAACTTCTGCTGCTGCTGCTTTTTCACCATCAGCCAATTTTGTTAACTCTTCAACTGTTTAAAAGAACATGTTACTGTTTCTGAGGTGCTATTTGGGATTAGAGTAAGGGTAATATTTTCAAAAGTACCAGTAGTTTCCTAGTTGGGACAAAAAGACACCTGTGGACCTCTAGTTAGAAATTAAACTTTCTAAAGATATTCCTAGGATAAGTTTAATTTCCTTACAGCTTTGAACATCTGATTTCACTGCAGCTGTAAGGCAGTTTTCAAGTACAAAAGAGAAAAGAGATTTTGTAGTGTCCCTTTGTTTAACCCTCTAGTTCAATTATTACAATGTCAGGCTGAACCTTACTAAATACTACATTGAGCCTTAGGCAGCTGTTTGACAGTGGCTATTAGAAACTCCTGCAATTCTGGCTGCATGCCATATTAAAGTTTCCCTGCTTTATTTGGCATGCCAGGTTCAAAACGCACCTTCAAAATTAGTAAAAAGCAGGAATAAAAGAAGAACAAAATTGTTAGCTCTTCAAAGAACAGGATGCTTTTACTGCATTCCTGAGAAGTTAAGCACATCTTTCAACCCATCTCTGCTTCTCTTCCCAATAAAATACATAGTACCCTATTTTAAGACAAACAAAAGACACCCTTACCCAAAGATTCTCTTATTTGATTGTGCTGAGATTCTTCATTTCTAGTTCTGTAACTGAAAATTAGGTTTGCAACTTTAATATCGACCCTGAGTTTCAGGCTGTTGAGACCGAGCAATTCTAGAAAACACACACAGGCCGCTCCTACTGAAGGTACACCGAAGGAAGAAAGAGCTAAAACATAGGCTTCATTTCCTGCTTGCTGAATCCTGAAACGAAAAGAACACCAGTTAACACATACAATTTTTAACCAGTCTTCGAAGGAATATTCCCCATGTAAACAAGTACCTACAAGGTTTACTAAACTCACAGACTTTATTAGCTTGAAAGATATTTACAACCCAAAAGTTTCATATTTATAACAAAACGCAGGTATAAAGGCTCACACATGATAAGCACAGAGTGTGCAATTTCATAAAATTTAACAAAACTAAAGCCAATGTATCTTCTATTATAATTAATAAAAAACACCCATCAGCAGTTTTAGCGCAAAAAGTCCCACTGCAGAGATTACAATCCAAGCACTGCAGCATCAAGAACCTGAAACTGATCTGTGGATTGCACTGAGGGAAAAAGGTACGCTAGAGGGTTCTACAGTGGCTGGCTCACTGGTTATCTGAAAGTTTTCCAGAGTAGTAACTGAAAAAAAATCATGCATGCTTGACTGTCTTTTGAACTATTAAGTACTTCAGTCTACATTAACGTACGTTTTCCGTTTTGCCTGAATCTTAGCTGTTTACACAAGAGAAACTGATTTGTACAGAAATGATTAAAAGAAACAAGTAGTGACTCATACACAAACAAGACATTTGAGAAACAAAGTGATTTGTTCTGATGTAACGCCTCCTAATTTTGAATATACTTAATAGTAGATTCAATGCATTCAAGCAAGATGTGTAATTTGACTGCACCCTTTTGAACACATGATTTTGAAGCTTCAGCCAGAAAATTCAATTCCTTTAATCTCCAGTACCTTATTTATCTTATTAATTTAACTAAAGAAGTGTCATCCTTAGGAAATGTCAAAGAAAAGGGGCATCTTTTTTCTACAAAGTGATCTAGAGGCTCAGGTCCCTAGAAGAAAAGTCTACCTGTGTTTGATATGACTAGGATGTTTTTCTTTCCTTGCTTTCATTGTGCAGACTTTATTTGGGCAACTCAAAATACAGTTCACCTTCTTTTAGCTGATATTTGATTTCTCTCCTGCTCGATGCTAGACTGAATAGACTCCTACAACACCTAAATTTCAAGTGATGCAACACACACCACTTGTTTGCTGTTGAGGAGGATTAATGTTACTCCATGTGCTAGATTATAACTTCAAAAGAACTATCCAAATGTCATTTTTGAGAAGACTTACAACTGTTTGGGGGATTTGCTCTTTACTAACTGCTGGACCAAAAATGTACCAAAAGCAAATGATGGACGTCCATGGTGCAAATAGTACAAAAAATCCAGTCGTTCCATTATAGCATATTTGTTCACCAGTTCAGGGGATGAAAAATGAGGAAAGTCACTTGATCCATCTAGAAAGAGTATCACCATTATTATGAGCTGATAAACAGTTGAATTAAACACAGGAAATGGCTTTCAGCTACAAAACATGAGATGACAATCAAATACCTCTCCTCTTGTTCTAATCCAAATCTCAGCATATCCAAACTCCACTGAAATTCCAATTCTCACTGAAAAGTCAGAACTCTAGATCACCTCCTAGGTCCTCAACTTGCTTTTAAAAGAAAACACTGCTTTTCTATCTCATAATACATTTAGAAAAAAAATCTGCCTGTGAAGAACTTAATGGAAAAGGTAGCCGACCTAGGATTTAATTTCAAAACAAAATTTTTGTAAATTACACTATTTTTTGGTAAAAGAAATGACCTTTTGAACAAGTTTATCTGCCAAACCATTCCAATGCAAGGTATTTTATCCTAGGTGCTCAGGCTAGAAAAGCGTATAAAACTTGAAAAGTAACATACCTGATACAGCAAGAGTATTTGTTGACTGCCAGCCAAATAATTTAGTGGGATCAAAGGGTACTAATGACTGAAAGATTAGAAACAAAATATATTAAGGCAGTTTAAGATATTCGTATCAGACCAGACTATAGAATATTTTAAGGAGCCATAGTAGTAGACAATCAGGAATGGCCTGTGCTGCTATCAAGCAGTGATGTATCTTGTGCAGTTCTCTCTCAAAGGTACGTATTGATCTACTCCGTAGGATCAGCATGCAAAGAAGTGCAAGGAAAGGCTTAGACTTTGGTCTAAGGAAATAGGGAAAGAATGTGCTTAAGTATTTTGCTAAACTGTCATCTTAGCACAGTTAACACTTTCCTAATAATGAATAATACGTAGCATTTCTTCCAACTTTCAGTTTATTTCATACCACAGATCTGAAGTAAAAGGCATTTGCCCAGAAATGGGTCATGACATTCCATTAGACACTGTCTTTTAACTCTAAATTTAAATTTCCCTTAGAAAATTAAAATCATTCTAATTTTTGTAATACTAAACAACCTGCCCACTGAACACTGCGAGAGTATAACTTCTTGTACGTTCCAGGACCACTGAAGTTAAACACTGCAGATGTCTTTACATGCCTGGGGGAGCAGGGAGAAGCCAGACTCACAGTATTTAGATACCATTTTAAAAAACTGTTCAGAATGAAGCTATAAACTTTAGCTCCAAATTAAGGTTTTCAAGGAAACAACATATGGTCCCCACCCTCCAGGCTTTAGCTGAAAACAAGCTTCTCCTAGTTTAGTTTTGTTCTGCCCAAAAGCTCTACCAAGAAGCATTTTGGGTACCTGAACAAGATGGTAGAGAGAGATGTCGGGTGGCAAAATTCCATGAGAAGTACACGGGGGAAAGAGAGCAGCTTTGAGTTTGGGGTAAGGAGTCAATGCCATTTTTAAGAGCTGTGGATCAACTTTCTTTAGAGGTTTTTCCATATCTTCATTCTGAAGAACCTGCATGCAAGGAAGCAAAATTATTTCATTCAGAAGAAGAAACTGCATTAAGATAACAATAAAACAATATCTGAATGCACCAAACAAACCACCTCACGAGAATTTGACATACAATGACAACACAGAAAGTACCATTTTTTCCTGTAAAATCCTTTTAAGTTACATTAGACATATCTTCAACAGTACCTGATGTTTTAGGTTACTGTGCTACGTATCAAAAAATTATCTGTATTAATAAATTCTGTTCCAATATGTGGTTCACTGAGCATTTTTCTTTTAAAAGTATAATGTGCTTTTTATCTCTATAGCACAATGCAACTGGTTAACACAATGTAACCAGTAAGCTGAATTTTGATATGTGTCCAGATTTTCAGCCTTTAAAAATAAAAATATGGAAGCTGAATAACACCTATGCAGATCCAAGCAGAAGAGCAGTCCCGTTACCCATTGCTTCGTTTACTTAAAAACTACAAATGACCACAAAGCAGGACAGTTGTCTAACAAATACAGGCACACCATTTTAAAAGTTTATTGGAAATATTTTTCCAAACTAAAACTACTTGAGGAACACAAGTGCCTATAAACACTCTCTGCTGTAACTGTTATGAAGGAGTTAAAGACTCCAAATCACAGCCACAGTGTCTTGCTATTTCTAAACCATATAACCTCGAACCACTCGCTTCATTTGGTCAATGAACACTGAAACATGGAACACCGAAAACAGATTTTTGTATGAGAAGAAATTCTATGATGGCATTAGTATATTTATTTTTATTAATGTATTCCTTTGACTTTTCAACACCCTGTGAGAATTTGTCCAAAAGCTTATCAATAATTTGTTGCACACAGTACCTGATCAATACCTCCAGGTGCGTACATTGTAGTAGCAAGTGCTAATAGTGTACGTCCTTCCAGGAGCATGCTACTCACACTGGCTTGATTACTAGGAATCAAGATCTGAGCATTTGCTAGACTAGCCTGAAATATCATCTTTGGATCTTAAAAGAAAAAAAGTGAGATTTAACTTAATGCAAAAACAATATTAAATCATTAAATCATGCATTAAAACTGTTCTACGACTACTATGAAAAATGCTGAATTTTCTATTTTTTGTTGCTAATAGTGATTTTTCTCAATTTATTTACAAACACAGATAAGCTGTTCTAAATTTTACCAAGCTTTCCCCAATTTCAAACCACAGTTTTACCTACACAGAATGATTCAGATTGAGTCTCACAGTTTAGGATTGTATTGGTTCAATTCTTTATCCTACATTGATAACACTTTCCGAAAAAGCTTCACTTTGGCTTATTTTTATCATTTGTTATCATGTGACTCTACAAAAGATGAATGTTTTAAAAAAAAGTAAAATTAGTTAAGAGCACAAATTCTACTGATTTTCAATAACAACAACTAAAAAAAGGCAAACACATAATCCAAGGGGCAGAGAAGTCAAAATGCACCACAAGAACTAGACGAAGCTTTAATTTTAATAGTATGTGTATATTCTTATGAATTCTCCTTCTGTTCAACCTGTTGGGAATATAATCAAATTGGAGGCAATGACGATAGTACACATAACAATTCTCACATATCTACAGCCTCCAAATCATTATATATAGTTTAGGCAGGAATTATAATCCACATTTTAGAGATGAGGAACTGATACACATGTAAATGATTTGCCACAGTCAAAAAAAACTTTGCAGCAGAGAATTCACAGAATCACAGAATGGTTTGGGTTGGAAGGGACCTTTAAAGGCCAACTAGTCCAACCCCCCTGCAATAAGCAGGGACATCTTCAACTAGAGCAGGGTGCTCAGAACCTGACCTGACCTTGAATGTTTCCAGGGATGGGTCATCTACCACCTCTCTGGGCAACCTGTTCCGTTCCAATTAAATCCATTTGTACCAAATATTGAGCTAGCAGCATAAATGTTGGACCACCTCTTGAGCAAGGCCAGACTCCTACCTCGTGGATTACTGGCAAGCCCTCGACACCGCACAAGAAATTCAAACCAGGGATGAGCTTCATGCAACTCCTTGTTATCCAAAATAGGGCAATTTGAAGGAGTTAAACTGGAAATAAGATGAGTAGCAGCACAGTGAAAATACAGTATTTGTAACCATCTTCTGCCCCAGTATAACACTGCATTAAAAATTAAAGAGCATCTGACTTGTTACAGTAACTTATTTCATCCATTCTTACGAAAGAGTCAAATCACATCACCCTTCTGTACAAGATGTACAGCTTTAGCTCATACAGCATCTCTGACAGTTCCCTTCTTTAAGATTATGTTTCAGTGCTTGCTTTGTTTCTGTAAATCAAAGTAATAGTTTCCAGACCTGACAACTCCAAACACTTTCCAAAGGAGGGACCTGACTCACAAATACCACTAAGCAATAGTCTAAATATATTATGCAAACTAAAATTGATTATACAAACAAACAAAAAAAACCAGAAAAATATTTGTCGGCTTTTTTCTCGTCCACTTTCACCTTCTTAATAATTACACTGTTAGATTGGAGTTACAGCTAAGGAATTTTAATTGCAAAGTATTAATTAAGTGGAAAATATTCATCTAGTTCCAATACCTAATATTGTTTTCTCCTTCAAATCCCAACTAACCGTAATTTAAATGGAAACCAGCAATTTCTGTATTTGTGAACGTATCAGGAATAAACTCATACTTGTGCTCAAGTGAGAGTTTCTGAAGGACAAATTGTCTTGGCTTATTTAAGATTGTATTGCTTACAACACCATACCAATTACAACTATAATTGTTTTCTTTGATGACTGACACAGAAATTAATATTGACAAGACAACCTGAATAAAGCTTCAAAATACATCATGAAACCTAACACATTGCCCCACAGTTTTTCATTAAATGACATTGTTGTGACCCAAACAGTCTTTCTCGCCAAACAGAAAGGGTCAAGGAAAACTCTTACTGCCAACTATTAGAATTGCATTTAAATATTTAAATCTGCATGAGATTTGAGGGATGAAAAGCATTCATACCTGTAATAGTCTAAGTAAGTGTATAACAGATACTGCAAATTATGTTCTAAACAGTGAAGGACAAAACGAGCATGGAAGTCCAAACCACTTGCAGCATTGTATTTTGGAACAGGGTGAGGATTTTGCAGTACTCCCCCAAGGTAAGACAGTCTTTGGAGTAGAAGTTCAAAATCTTCCAACTCGGAACGGACAAAAATTCCATTTCTATCAGAAAAGAGAACACACTGATTAGACAGTTATCTCTTTAACAGGTTCTGAAAGGTGTTTTCAGTTCAAAATTATAAAGCAGACTTCTAGGCGATTACTTCACTACTGAGGCAAACACAACATGCCAAAATAACGTCTGAGAGCACTCAAACAGTATCATAGTTCCTACAGTTCACTGCTGAGAATGAGGCGTGAGGAGTGAAATGCCATGTGCTTAGAATTTTCTCCCTTGCATTAAAACGGGCATCAGGAATATAATCACTATGAAAGACTGAAGGGCTTGTAGAGGATTCCTATTGCTCTCATGTTTCTTACTGTTTTCAGATAACAGAAAGTGCAAGTACAAGACTAAAAATAAATTATGGATTTATGTTGTTTCAAAAAAGGGCACTAAACACAATATAAAAATTAATATATATCAAAGATTTTATTAACATGTACTGCTATATCTGATTTTGGCTTCACATAGGATAGAAAGTTAGTATAATGCATTAAGCACACATACCTAGCCAGCTTGTTTAATATATCATTTCTCATATAGCTACTACATAACATGTTCCGGTCAATAATGTCTGGAGTAAGAGGGGGCCAGTTAGCTTGTCCACACAAAGTCTGGTTGGGCTCAGATTCTTCAATCCATGAACAAATACTAAGCCAATCATGCTGGGCTGTCAAGTGCATCCAAAGAACTTCAGGATTACATGTCTTGAGCTCTGTGTTTCAAAAAGGCAAACTGATGAAACCAGCACACACACTACTTAAGGAAACACTGACATTTCTTTATACATGTACATATTTTTAATGACCGGTTGCAAATATGCTGAGATTAAGTATACTGTTACAGCATGTTAGAGCTTTATGGTGGAAAAGCTAAATGTAATACTACAGTGTAAGAAACTTTACAAAATGTAGTAGAGTATGACATTTACAACAAGTGGCCATGCATTAGACAAGTTCCTTTCGGCTAGTTCCAAATTTTTCTCTACAGGAAAAACACAGATCCCTGCCAGAACGCAACAGGATAAAAACACATGGCTTACCCATTTTCACTGACAAAAAATAAGTGACCTACTGTGGCAGCACACAACTTTAGTTATATCAATGCCATTCCTACACAATTGCAATACAGTACATCAAAGATGGATTTTTAATTCGCAATTTCTTTTAAGTCCTTAGTACCAGGATACTTGCCTTGGCGTGGTTTTCTGGGGAGAAGAATCATTTCCTGAATAAGCTCATCCCACCACTGAGCCCAGTTAAGCATCACTCTGACTCTTCTGTGGTGAGCCCGATGTCTATCGCAATTCAACAATGAGTCTAGAACAGCTGTATGTCTGGAAAAGTCTTGTTCCTTTCTCCAGTTCTTGAAACTGCAATGAAGTACTGCATTAGGACACTTTCTAGTACTCTTTTAAAAAACAATCCACAATCTAACAAATAGAAGATGATGCAAGGGTCAACAAATTTTGCTATTCCGTTTTGAAGAGAGTTCTGGAAGTGGTATAGGGACTTACTTCAGCTAAAAGTCTGAAAGTGCATATGAGAGCAATGGGCTAAGAATTACCTCTTTTTTCCAGAACTGACATAGCAAACGATAAGTACCATAACATTTTAACAATTATTTAACTGTAAAATTATTTTTCTAGGTTACTTTAGTTTGCTATATTATGGATATCGTATGTCAAAAACAGAGTAAACATCCCATCTGAACATGTTTCATTTTATTAATAATTCTGATACTATAATTTGTGTTTTTACTTTTATTTTCAATAAAATATTGCATTTATGGTGATGACATGAACAGAAGACCTCTGCTACACTGACAATAGTATGTCATGACTTAGTCTGAAAAGAACATGACAGCAATTGTTACATTAATGAGAAAAGTAATCAGTTCCCACCCTTATTTCTGCAGATGATGACCAGTGTGAAATTAATAAAATTACAGAAAAATGTATTTGTTAGTGCAGTAAATCATACGAAATGTAGAAGCCAGCATATTTTAAATCCTATTAATGTTATTAATTAATAATTAAAACTGATAACCCACATTACCTGAAAAGAGATTGAATCTCTTTATTTTCTTGGAAGGATTCTGAGTAACAGCTTTCAACCTGATGCACAAAGTCTATCATTTTCTTCTCTTTTTCAGAAAAATAATTTTCTTCTTGTAAAACTTTCACCTTTAATTCAAATTAAAGTATTACCTCCAAGTACAATTTTTATCTACTTATATTAAAAGTTGTAAATGATCGTGCAAGCATAAAGACTTAACGAATCGTAGGAAAAAATGATGGAAGCATTGAGGTAAATAACACTTAAACTACAAGAGGGCCAGGACTTCATAGTGTGTGCAAGCAGGTGAGAACTAGATCACAGCCAGAACAAAGAAATTATATTTTAACCAATTTTTACTTCAACTGCAAATACAAAAGAACACAGGCATGCCAATGACATGTTTCAGCAACTAACATGGCAAGGATGCAAGGACAAAACCTGTTCGTTCCCATTCTGAAAGTGTGTTCAATACAATGCTTTTTCTAAGCATAAATACACACCAGACTTCAAACCTGAGAACATCAGCTAGACAAAAAAATCCTTTTCTACACCTACCAACAAATCTCGTACATGTTTATCAACTGTGTAGAAACATATCTTATGCAATTCCTCCTTCACATCAAAGCCCTAAGAAAAAAAGAAGATACTCATTGTATGCAAACTGTACAAATGTAGCTGTACACTGACAGAATAAATGCACCTGCTTTCTTTTCAAAGCACACAACCTTTTACAAGCATGCTTGTGATATTTGCTTCCCCAGTTACTAGAGATGTCATAATAACCCAGTGATCTGCGTGATGTCTCCAGCATGTCTGGATACAAAATGTGTACCCTTTAATACCTGACTTGCCAGAATCATTTTTATGCTTTGCTGATCATGACATCAGTCAATACACATTCATAAATAGGCTCCCTCAGCATTATGAAGGCATTAGTGATCAAAGCAGTTCTTTAAAACAAGTTAATTTTCACTGTAATGCATGTATGTGGTAGAATCAATACATCCATAAGACAGCTAAATGCTCCCCATATTCTTAGCATTCATTTATTTCGTTAGGCATAAAGAAGTGGTAAGAACTATCAGCATGCTTACTGAACACCTCTCACCATATTTCTTAAAAGTTCTGAGGCCTCTCTGGTATTGTCCTTCAGAAGACAGTCATAGACCAGATTCAAACCTGTCTGAATAAATTCTTGAAGACTTTGAGCAGGATGCTGATGCATTCGGAAGAAGGTCTGGGCCTCTGGCATTTTGTTGCTTAAGATGGCCTCAGCAATGACTTCCTAAAAGGGGAAAAAAAAATGGAACAAACTGATCTCAGTAATCTTCAGTGTTACTATCTTCAGAATCCCTATATTGTTTTTTCCCCCAATAGTTTAAAGACATTTCCATATTAATAATTTCCTTAAACTATTTAATTAAAATAGTAAAAAATGGATTACTCTTTTTTTACCTCTGGTGTCAGTTTTTCCCACATGCAGCTTTCTTCTAATGTAGGTAGGTCTTCATCGAGATCACTTCTTGTGTCTACTGTATTTATTTGTGGTCGAGGATATTTTCTCAGAAATTTTCTAAGTTTAATAATGTAATCAGTTAAAATATCTGCACCCTTCTGCAGGAATTCATCAGGTTCTGTTAAGAGCATCCAAGATACCAGTTAAACAGAAATGAACAATACGGCATTTTCCAACACTTAGCAATGTTGAATGCATCACCTCAGAGGAAAGAGCACATCAGCTCTGTACTGCAGTTTGACCTGTACAGGTACTGATACTGTCCACCACTACCAGTGGGTCAGGATGCAGTCAATCCTACCAGTGCTCCAAAGAGGTCCCCCTGTCCTCACTGACGTGTTCTCCCCTTCAGGGACAAGTAAACGAGAACTGACATTTTTAATTAAACCAACCAATTGTTAGTCAGATAAGTCCCATTTAAAATGCAGGGTCATTTAAACATTAACATTCATGCAGTAAGAAAAAAGACTACTAAAAATCATACAGAAAAAAAATTATTAACAGTTAATGGTCTGCATCGTTTACTATCAGAAGAAATCGGTTCCGCTTTAACATGTATAGCCTGTCGGTCCACAGACTAAAAAGCACCACAGAGACAGCAATTCAGACCCAGGCAGCAGTGCAGCACGTTGTATGTTGGGATCCGTCACCCCATTCTCCATAGCTTTCTCTAGTAAACCAAAACTGCCCTCTGGAATTCTGTAATTTTAATACTTCGCTAGTACATCAGCTGTTACTCTACTCTTTTACCTTTTAGGCTGTATTTCAAAAAGCAACACCTCAGCAACAGTGCCAGCGCAAGCAGTCACGCACTGCCACATCCAGGCTGCAACCCCCACCAGACACTGCTTCTTGTTTCTGCGCCACCCTTTGGGTTACAGTGGGATGCGTGACTCCGTTGCCACACAGTACATCAGACTGGGAAGTGCTCCAGATAAAAAATAACCTGGTAGGCTATTTTTCAGCTGTATCAGTTTCTTAAACTAGTCTATTCCATTTCACAGCCACGGAAGTATTTGTGCCAGAATATTTCAAGTGGCAGCACTGAGAAAAGAATGAGCAGCTGAGGGCTAAGCCATTTAACTGCACTACCATCAAGTACCCAGCAACAGCCTGAAGTCCTCTTCTGCCATTCTTACGCATCTTAAAACGATCCTGTTCACAGTATCCTGTCTGAGAGTTGTTTGGGCTAACAGAGATACTGGATTCAGATTAATTTCTTATGTTTCCCCTTAAATAAATAACATCTGTCATTCACTTAACTCTAGAACATTTTTGTATTAATTCTAAGCAAATCTAGGCTTTTAGTTAAAAAAATTAATTGTTCTTACTCACCTAAACAATGACACATTACATTACTACATATGATTCAAGATGAGTTATCTTACCCTCTGTGTGCACAAAAATGTCATCAAGTTGCTTGCTAAGGAAAGTCAACGTGAGGTTTAGCAGCTGCTCAGAGAAGTGTTTACTCTGAGGCTCCATATCATTTTCTCTGATTGCTGAGCAAAGCAAGTTTAAAGCTGGCCTCAGCTCTTCCAAATCTGCAACATTTACATTAAAAGTTAAAACATCTGCATTCTACCATATGACTGATCACATAAATTTAAAATTTAAATTTAAAGTCATAAAGGTATGCTAAAAAATCCTCTAAAATGTGTCAAACAATAGATACAACATGCTTTGCCTTCACATCAAAATGCTTGTAATAACCTATGCCACTATCAAAACACACAAAAACCCCCACACATTATGCACCATTTCCCAGAAGTAGAGAAGTTGCAACATAACATCATACAAGAGCACAGACAATTCAATCTGCTTTTGCAAACCCATAGCCATAAATGAAAAGGCAATTCAATTTAAACCTCTGTGTAGCTGAAAGTTTTTTTACTTACTTTTCAGGTAAGACTGGGATGCACTATCAGTAGACTGTTCAGGTCCAGAGCAGGGTGCAGACAGATTGAAAAGACTTTGTTTGCTTTTTAAAAATAAGTCTACTGTGTCTAGTTGACGATTTTCCAAACCTGCCTAGACAAACGTGCAGTAGAACAATTATATATGTATTCTAAAAATATATATTGTCTGCTTATTGCTAGTATTTTTACTTCATACTCAGTGACAAAGTACACACACAGAAAAAATGAAGAAATTTGAACTATGTGTGCAACACCTGTAGCCTGAAATAACAAGGTGACCTGTTCAGTACCTGCCATGCTCCTTTAATAGGCTTTGCAGAAACCCTGCCCCTGTATCTTGAGAGACAAAATGTTAATTCAACAATTTATCAGAGTTTGACGTGGAATATAAAATAAGTACTGTGAGGATCAGGACTTTGAATAAGCTTACAGCAACTGAAAATTGCTGTGACATGCCTCCTGCACCCCCCAACAATTCACTTTCCATCGCGTCCTTCAACTAAATCCAAAAGAACCCTACCAAATGTCTTCATCTAAGCTCCCTCCCTCCAAACACAACTGAAAACACAGACTGACAGTGTACTGAATGATGGTGTGAACAGACTGTTGCAGAGTCCCAGACTTCTGGAACAATATTTTTTTTTAAACAAGGATCTCTGTCTCTAAAAGAACTAGAGCACTGGAAGACTGCAGAGACACAAGGAAACTTGTTTTGTGGTCTGGTACATTAAAAATATTTTATCACCTATTGTTAAGGGATGCCAAGCTACATCTGGTAGCTTTAATTTCTCCTCTTGGCTTTACAAGAGTGCTATGATAAAACAAAAAATCTAATTCCAAGGATTTATTTTAATATTTGACACTTTGCAAGAGGACAAAAGCTGCTCCAGAAATTGGCAAAAATGTTTTTGGGTCCATTTAAGAAGTAGTTTTGAGCACTGCTTAGTTTAAAAATTCCTTTTTTTTTAAATGTGTGTTGGCTTTGTTGCTGTATTTCTTCTTTTGGGTTACTTGGCTTTTTTGTTTATTTAATAACTAAATCACTACTTTTTGCCCGAGGTTACTGAGGCATACTCTTAATTGTGTCTAAAACCACCACTAACATTGCTAAACTGCATTCATTACTTTAGAGAAGTATTTTTGTTATCTGTAAGACATGAAACGGATTTCTTTACCTCTAGCGCATGTATCGGAATTGAACATCGTTCCCATCCATTGAGATGACAAACAGAATCTACGACTCCAGCGCTGCCATAAATCATCAATCTATTCAAAAACTCGTCTTGAGTTAAGCCAAACAGAATTAAGGAGAGATCATTCTCTAAATAAAAGAATTGAACCATAATTAAAAAAAATATAAGCAAGTTGCTACACTTATCTACTGCCTCTCTTCCAAAATAATGGTGCAAAGCTGCAGCGGCTCCATTTGGATTTCGCCTCAGCAAGAATGCATTGGAAATTAGCCAACAGCAGCCAGGCAGACAGGGAAGAGCAGCACTACTACAACAACAACAAAAAGCTTTTATCAGAAGTCTACATCTGAACAATTATATATCAAACCCCTCACCTGTCAGAAGTAGACATAATGGCACCTCTTCACTGCAATCCACATAAACACTATTTTTGCCAAAGTGGTAATAGGTCACATCTTGCGACTCAAAATCCCAGAGAGCAAGGGTCAATCCTTTGTCATTTGTTAATACTACAAACACCGCTTTAACTCCAGTTACCAGTTTACACTCCAGTTTCACCACTTCTTGTGGTGCTTCTATGGGGATTTGTTTCCACCGCTGTCTTGCATTGCTGAGGTTTGTACCATCGCTTTGTAATGGTTTGGAAGGGGCCCATGTAACAGTCCGTGGAACAAAAGCCACCATCTTCTCAGAATTTTCATAGATTTCAGGATCATGGTCTTCAAGATGGGTAAAAAACTGATACCAAGGCAAATTCAAGTCATTCACCAAATCTGGAGAACCTGGTCGTCTTCTCCTTACTGTATCACATAGAGAGGATAAGTGTGCCTTCCAGGACCTAGGGTGAAGAAAGAAGTTACTATAATACCAGGTATTATGCCAAGAACAATGCAGATAAATCAATTTTTAAAGTTTACTCAGTTAAATAAAATGCATTTTAAGCTTACAGATTCCACCCAGCATCTTGCATTTTAACGTTAACATGTCCTATTTATTTCTATCTAAATACTGTTTGCAGCCAAGTTGAGGGATCCCAGGTGCATTAGCTGACAGCATCCATGAAGCTGAGCATTTTTAGTAGAAAATTAGTTTCCTCACAGAAAATACCCCCATCGATTAAAAAGAAATAGTAGAATTAAATTAATTCCAGAATTGAGTATTTATTATTATTACATCAAGTTATAATTAATATATTTTATTAGTATTAATATCTCTGCTATGAAGGGTCACAACACAGTTAAAATGTTTTACATGAACACAAAACTAAACATGCAACAAACTGTAAAGTACTTGGAATACAAAAATCTGCCAAGAGTGGTTCAAACTAAAGGTAACACCCTAAACAGTAATTACTATTTGGAAGCTGTTCAATGGACACATGTAAAGTTGTTTCTGCCCATTTCCTAACATCATCCTAACATTCAAAAGATTTAAAGCAGAATAAGCTGATTTTACTTGCCACAAGTACCATGTAAAAAAAAAAAAAAAACAAACCCAGTAGTTTATCAATCAATGATCTAAAGGAGGCAAAACCCAGCTTGTTTTAGAAAGTATTTTCATTATGTACCTGTCTGTGCGGAAAGGCAACGACAAAAGCTCCATGCTGTAGTCAGAACTAGCAAGGTCATCCTCATCAACTCCTTCAGGAGGCTTCATCGGAAGATCTTCAGAATCTCTCTTACAAAGCAAATGCCCAGGGAACTCTCTGTAAATAAATAAATATTTAATTTAACCTCCCTCATAGATGATTTAAGATATTTTTTTCCTTCATGTTCAACTCCTCCAGGTGCCATCGGAGAAGCAGTCTTCTCTCAGATTAATAGCATTCACAAAAATGTATTGACGCAAGCCATCACAAACTGATGCTATTTCCTTTGAGATGAACAACATCTCTAAATTACAACCTAGTCCTAGTCTATCAAGCAAAATCAGTAAAGCTGTATCAGAATAGTTTAACAATCCCATACCCTACGGTATTTCTAAAAGGTGCTACCAACCACCACTGGCACTAATTGACAGCACATACCCTAATCTTCCTAGAAAAAATACAGAGTCCCACAAAGTTCTTCTATTTCTTAAAGTGAAGAGCATAAATTGGAGCAAGTATTAGTGGGCAATCTTAAAAAAAATAGGAAATTTCCACTCTACCACAGAGCCAGAACTCAAAATAAAAAGCTGACAGCATCTCAACTATTATAGGACCAAGATTAGGCACTTTTTAACGTTAGTTGTACTTAAAACTTTAATTTCAGAATTCTACTTCAAACGTACCTGAAGTACATGTTTAGATCCACAGAGATGGCATAGTTGGAAGAACTGATGATCACAGCAACACTGAGATCATGCGACACTTTCACTGCAGTGAGTGGCGATGTGATGGCTGGACTCCTGTCCTCATCCGGCATGTCTCCCTGGCAGAGTGCTATGTTCACGTTTGCTAGATTTGCACCATCAAAGGAGTCAAATATATCTTTAAACAGTGTCAAAGAAAACACCAAGCCTCAGATTGTCCAACAAACAAATTATATAGAAGGTGAAGACGGTGAATATCTGCTAACTTTGTGATCTAAGCCAATCTCTGCACAATAAAACATTTATAATTGCTTGTTTTGCAAGAGCATTCTAAGCTCAGCTAGGATCAGAAATGATTTGTGCTAGGTGCTGTATGAACACGAAACTTGTGCCATCTCAAAAGAGTTAACGTACTTAGAAGTGAACTGGGACCAATATATATTGACAGTTACATGATTAGGAGGAAAAAGGAAAAAAAACCTGACTTTATTGCATTTTTTTACAGCCGCGTCAGAAAAAATTGACAAAGAATAGGTTAAAGTTGAGCACCTGGTGAAACGGCCTGACAGGTTTGAGCTCCTGTTCTTTAGAACACAGAAGACAGCTATGTGGTTTCCAAGCTGATTCCCTGCATATCTGTCATTTCTGAAGGACCTACTTAAAAAAGGCTAGTGAGAGTAGATGTAAGCCTGTTTCACACAGATGCATTTAACAAGAACGCTGAAAACCATTACTCCAGTGTGAAACAGATTTCCAGTGCCATGTCGAGAAAATACATTTGATACATGACTATGGCATTTTTTACTACAGTAACTACCACTTTGCTACACAACCCCTTTATGGAAAGTACCTTCACAACAGATGCTTGAATGTCTTTCAAGAAACTTGTGCTTAACGCTGACAGAAAAACGACTTTGTTCTTCCAGACCATTTACATTGAGAGCTAGTCTCTATTGCAAAGGATACAAATCCAACCAGAACTATCTAACAGAAACAGGATCCCCCTGCAGAAGTGTGCATCTGTTATTCTCTCCAGAACTTGTGGAGGCAAATCAAGGGTAAAGCAGTCACATGTCTCTACGGGTGAGTCTCTTCCAGGAAAGGTAAGATGCACAATCATAAACTTATTGAGCAGAAGTATGCATTTGTTGTTTCTAAAAGACAGTATCCTCAAAGAGAATATTGAAGACAGACCTGTAAATTTAAAGATATTTTAGGATTATAGCAATCTGGTACATTTGATTTGTAAAGACAGCTTGAGAAAATTACAGCTCAAATTCAACGCCTCTGGTACCATCTTAATAAAGGCTGGGATGGGGTGGCGGGGTTTGTTCTGTTTTAAATCTCATTTTCTGTGTCAGGAGCACTGACAGAACAGTTTCGTAGAAACAGTGCAGGCTTTTAAAGTGGATAATACTACGAAGAACACAAAAAATCATCACAAAATAATATTTCAGTCAGCACTGAAAATAAAAGCTACAATCTTTGGAAATAAAAATACTTGACAGAGAGTTTAAGAACACATAAAACATTAAAGGACTAGATCCTGGAAAGACTGTGCATTCTAACTGTACGCTATATTTGCTAATCATAGAACATAAACACGTAATTAGTCTTTGCAGAAATATTGAGGAGCCCTATCTCTACATTTTCTTCTCATCAGTTCCAATCCTAAAGGGAAAGTTTGAGACCACAGGGTTGCATGACTGTGTTTTATTAGTTTATTTTTAACTTCCTATTATCCAAACACCTTACCCTACAACAGTTTAATTCCCTCTAACGTCACTTTTGAATACAGAAATGTCACTATTGTTTTTCAAGTTAATTAATACTGCTACTGATGACTTTAAATCAGTGTGAAAGTATTTGACACTTCTCTAGTGTTCAATCCTTCTGCATCTATTTGTTTCATCAGATGAAGCAGAATTCGACCTGTAATAATTTCAAATACAGAATACACATTGAAATTTACTCACTAATGTTTTTCACTTCAAGGAGCTTTTTAAGTGTATCTTCATTACAACTGTGCAGGGAAATCGGGTTGTATTTTCCATCTTTTATAGTGAATTCATAGACAAACAGTTCTTGACTTTTACTAAGAGCCAATATTTTTGTCTTGTCTGCTTGTAGATCATCATCATCTTCCGTATTCTCCCACATGAAGCTGAAGATACAATATTCAGTATGTTTATTGATCTTACTCTCTTTCCACATTTCATACAGTGAGCAGTTCTGGAAGTGGGCTAATGATAGACAGTACAACTTTAATCTTTTGCAGTAAAGATTCTGCTGCCGCCCCCTCCCCTCCCAATACTAGAATATATTTCATCCCTAGCAGAGACTGCAATGCAAGACAGCACTTGAGGAATCCATACTTCTCTTCCATTCAAGAACACAGGGAGAATTTTGTCCTTTTGTGTTTCTTTCCTTTAGTGAGCCACGACACATGCCATGTGAATGATGCTCTGCTTCAGGACTTTTTTTAGGAGGAGGAACATCAGCTAGTAAGAAGCAGAGCATTTTGCCCATTTCCATCTTTTGCCTCCCTGTTACTTGAGCCGAGAATCTCTTCAGGTGTCTGTCTCCGCACCTGCTCTCCTGTGGAGAGGGGAGCAGGCAGAAAGGAAATGGCTAGGCCACTCAGGATGGTGCAGAGGGAAACAGGAGGCTACAACACTGTAAGGGTTGGTGTTGCCAGGCACTGCTGATGTCCAGAAATGCAATGTGACTGTGGTTTTGACTCAGCACTAAAAGCTACTAAGCAGACTAACATCTCACGTGATCGCTGAATGTCATGCACAAGAGCTTGCCCCTGACCAGCAGACAAGGAAGTCAAGCTGCCAGGGCACTAGGAAATTTTAAGCCAGCAAACTCGACCATAGCAGGAGATTTTTCTTCTTTTTTTTTTTTCCCTGCTGTAATGAATACACTCACAACTACATAAACAACTAGATACAAACAAATGTCCCCTTCAGCAATGGGATTTTAAATGGAAGGCATCCCATTTCAAGGCAGGGTTTGAAAGTCCCCCTCAGTCTCCTGCAGCTTTCAGGGCTTGCCCTCGCCTGTGCAGGACTGCTCCCTTTCGGGGAGCGCCCTCAGCCCCTGGGGTCCGCCCCGCGCCTCTCACCACAGCAGAGCGACGCCGAGGACCCCTCCCAACCTCCCCTTCCCCTGCTCGCCCCCTGCCACTTACTCAGCCCAGGCTCCCGGGAGAATGCTGCCCCGGGCCCGGCCGCCTCCGCCCGGCACCAGGAACTCCAGGTATATCCCACCAGGGGCCAGGAGGCTGCCCAGAGCGTCCTGGCCCCTGCTCAGCCGGACCCAGGCTACGTCCCGCAGGGAGCTCTGCACCTCCCACGAAAGGGACGCCAGCAGTACACACAACTCCCGCTTCACCCCCTCCATCCTCCTCAGGGAGGGCCGTCACCCCCGGCCTAATGGCTGCCCACACCCCAGCCAGCCGCCATCTTGGATGGAAGACCCTTTTCTTCCGGTCAGCTGACAGCACTCACCAGTGCCACGGTGTGACTACAACTCCCAGCAGGCACCGCGGTCCAGTGCCGGCGGGCGGGGCGGCAATGCGAGCTGGGAGCTGTAGTCTCCCTGGGCGCCGGCTGCGGCGAGCGGGGACCAGCCTGCCGCCACCGTCGCTCCCTGCAGGCGGCGAGACCAAGGTAGGCGACAGCCTCTGGGGACCGTTATGTCCATCACAGCACCCGGGGACACGGTTCAGCACACAGCTGAGCCGTCGGAAGAAGCTCAAAACCTACAGCAAACCTTCCCCTAATTCCCATTATCCAACCCGGTCCTCCCCCTGTCAAATCGTGCAGCTTTAGCTTGCAAAGTAGATCATGAGGCTCCCTCCCACGTTCTCCCTTAGAAGCCTAGTTGCTGCTATTATATGGAAAGCGTGGGGTTCCTTGGGGCAAAGCCCAGCAGGCCGGGAGTGTTTGTGCGTGTGCCGACGGGCCTGCCGGCGCCATGGCAGCTGTAGAGAAGCCAAGCACAGTCGACAGCGCTGCCCGGGGCTGCTGAGCCCTCGCGGGCCACCTACGGGGCTCAGCAACCGCGGGCAGCGCAGTGACACACCCCCCGCCCCAGGAACAGCCACGGACGCACAGCAGCAAAATCCCGCCAACCACGCCCCCGCCCAGCCCCTCGGCTGAGCAGCCACAGCATGGCCCCGCCCACAGAACATCACCAGTCTGACCCCGCCTCTGGGCGAGGCCTCGACAACCTCGACCCCGCCCCGAGGCCTTGTTGCTTGGCTCCGCGCCGCGAGGAACTTCCTGCTGGCGGCGGCGGACGGTGGCCGCGAGGGTCCGGTTCGCGCTCTCCCATGGCGGAGTGGGAGGATGTCGCTGGTGCTGGGGCTGCTGTCGCACACGCTGAGCAGGGTGCTGTGGTACTCCGGGCTGCGTAGGGGCTGCCATGCCCCCCGGAGCCAGGCCATGGAGCAGGACAAGGCGCTCGAGGTTTACGGTGACTGTCATGGGGCTGTTGGGGGTTCAAGGGTCGTCCCTCGGGGAGGCCTGGGGTTGAGGGGCCGTGGGGCGAGAGTCGTGGAGGGGCTGTGGGGCGGGGTTGTGAGGGAGCGTGGGGCGAAAGTCGGTCAGGGGCCGTGGGGCGGAGGTTGCGAGGGGCCCTGGCGGCCGTGGGGCAGGAAGGAAGTGTATTTGGCTTACTCGAGAATTGGAAACGCTGCCAGGGATGTGGGGCCGGGAGGGGTTACCCTTGGGCTGCTGGAGAGTCCAGGAGGTGTTAAGGGAGGGGTCAGGGCCTGTCCTAGGGGCCTGCTAGCTTTCGCCCACCACACCTGTGTCTGGAGATGGGGTGGATGCTGCGACCTTGGGGTGGAGCGTGTGCCATGGTCACCCTTCGTTAGGATCCCGAGCAAGGAGAGCGCTGAGGGAACTGTCTGAATGCACCGCCTGGCTGGTGGGTGACGCGGCTGCTTCCCAGCCCCTGAGCGTGTGGGAAGGGGCTGCGCTGCTGCGGGGCTTGCTGAGCCCCTGCGCTGGGGACGGCTACCTTAGTGTTTCATCACCTTAGAGGGAAGAGGAGCTGGACACACCTGGAAAGGCAAGTAATTCCAGAAAGGTCAGCCAGTTAGTCCAGCGAAATGGAGATTTCTGTTACTGAATGACTGAGCTTTTTATAAAATATGGAGAGATTTCATCTCTAGAAATGCTGGATGTAGGATCTTAGAGGATTCCAAAAACACAGTCAAGCTTCAAGGCACAGTTATTTTGTAGGCAATTAGAAGTAGTGCGAGGATTCTATGCAGCACTGTACGCAGAAAAAACATTTTATCTAAAAAGAATAAAAGGTGAAACAGTGTCAAATTCAATTTTGAAACTTGAGTGATGTTTAACTATAGATACTTAAAACATCAGTTGTTCTAAGTAATGATTTAGGTTATGACTCTTAAGCATATAAGTAGTCCTCTTGATTTCAGTTTGTCCAAAGGGTTATGCTTGTGTGTGATCTTTGCAGAACTAAAGCATCTGTCGATGTAAAATTTAGGTTTAAAAGACCAGAGATGTCCATGAAGTACTGCTGAACTAAATCAACTTTAGTGTTCCCCTTACTGCTTAGTAAAGTAATTGATTTCTTTTTTAAGTGGGCCTTTTCTCAAGAAAGATGATAAAATTTAAAAATAGGGGAAGAAATGTATCAGAAATTACAAGGAAATGTGCCTGTGAAGGTACTTCTGTTGTATGTATATATGAAGTAATTTCAGTTGGACTAGATGATCGCTGTAGGTCCCTTCCAACTGACCTATTCTACTCTTAGAGATAAAATGTCAAAAGTCATTTCATTGAGAATTCCCCTGCTTAAAATGAAATACGGCTAGATGTTGCAGCATCAAAGCCATTTTCTTTAAGTAGTCTTTCCGTTTTCATTGAGATGGTTTGTTTGGCTAAACTTCAGTAGTTGGCTAAGAATTTAAGCAAAAAGTGATATTAGAGCCAGAACAATGGAAAAAAGCTGAGAATACTTTTCATTGGTCTGACAAATGAGACTATTAATCTGTTTGCTCGTAAATATGCTAATAAAGCTAGACAGTTTATTTGCTTGTTACCATCATAACCCCTAATGTAACTGAGGGGACCATTACCAGTTCTTTGGGAACACAGGACAAATAGCCTTGTGGCATCTACTGTGTCTTCTAGGTGTTTAATTCAGCAGCATCACATCCTTATGATGTAGACAGAGAAACAGAGGCTGGGGGCTTCAGAATGATTCAAGCAATTGTCTGCTTCCCTGGAAATTAGGCAATGGGGCTCAGTTCTCTTAGTCATCCCAAGTTTTGTTTCATGGTATGGGTGATGACAACTTACTTTGGACAGCAAGTGTTTCCCAGCCCTGCTGAAAGGATTACCCTAGGTCTTGAGAGCAATTTGAGTAGCCCTCGCTCAGGGTGAGAGGCTCTGAGAAGGTGAGGTGAGTACCAGGAGTGAAAGCTTATACAACTGTACAAATATAAGTATTTTCCTTGCTCACAGGTCAGAGACTTTAGGGTATGCGTGCACGGATGGTGACCAGACAGACATGAACTACCATTCCTGCCTGCTAGCTGCCTTCTTCCTTCCTGCCTGGAAGTCAAATAGCAATATTAGTGCAGTGTTGTACTACGCCTGTGATACCTGCTGATGAACGCTCCGAAAGCAGCTTTGCAGCTCTCACGAGCTGGGTGGGTCTGTCTGTACCTGAAGATAGACTGAAGTAATTTGCCATAGTGAAGGCTCGTGTCACGTTTGCTTTAGCAATACAGTTAGCTATTGTAGTAGAGCTATTTGATAGGGCTACACTAAAAATAAAATCACTACCCATTCTTTTTTTTTTCCACCTGTTTTTTTTTAAATGGATCTTAACCTGTATCCCTTTAGTCACATTATTTATATCAGAAATGCTTATACTTGCATTTCTAAGGGGCAAGCAACTGCATACAAGGCAGAAGCGAGTGAGAAGTGGCAGCTGGGAGCTTCCTAGGTTTGGTCTTCAGTGTCAAAATTAGTGTTTCTTCAAGTTATGCTGTGTACGTGGCACAGATGTGAATAGGCGAGAGGTCTCATTGCCTTTCCTTCTATGCTACATTACTAGCATACACATTGAAATGCAGAGACTTAGTTTTTTTAAGGCTCTTAGGACATTTACTGAATTCATATACTCTCCTGTGCATTATTTTTCGGTGTCCTATAGTCAAATATTGTAGCTTGTGAATATTACTTTAAAACCTTTTGCTCTATGGAAAAGCAACAATAAATGTAATTCTGTTTCGTTGTGTGATGAAACCTCATTGAGCTAATCCAGAACAAATTGCTTCTATAAAAGGCAATGCTGCTTATTATTTTCTGTACAGGTATATTAAACCTAGTTAATCCCCACATTTTACACACTGAGGAAGTGACCATTGATACAGATAAATATGGGTTAGTGGATTATTGTTGTATTTGCTTTCCCTAAGATGGCTTCAAAATCTTATCTGTGAGGGCCAGGCTGGGCAGCGGAGAGAAGAGTTATAGAATCATAGAATTGTTCAGGTTGGAAAAGACCTTTAAGATCATCGAGTCCAACCGTTAACCCAGCACTGCCAAGCCCACCACTAAACCATGTCCCTCGACACATGTCTACACGTCTTTAAAATACCTCCAGGGATGGTGACTCAGCCACTTCCCTGGGCAGCCTGTTCCAGTGCTTGACAACCCTTTCAGTAAAGAAATTTCTCCTAATATCCAATCTAAACATCCCCTGGTGCAACTTGAGGCTGTTTCCTCTTGTCCTATTGCTTGTTGAGTGGGAGAAGAGACTGACACGCACCTCGCTGCAACGTCCTTTCAGGAGATGAGACGGAAACGTGGCTTGTCTTGTTAATAAGTTAGATTTTGAAAAACCTGAAAGGCAAGCAAACCTATATGAAATACTACATCTATGTATATCTTTTGGATAGGCTAATATTATATGACCTGTAGTTCCAAAGATAATACATATCCTCTAATAGGCATGGTTTTATTTCTATTTATTATAATGGAATTGTAAAAATAATAGCAAGTTGAGAACTGGAATGTGAAAAATATGTGCACAGTGAACAACAAATGCCTCAATTTACCCAGTTCTGAAGCAACTCGTGAGATAATGTATCACTGATATTTACAGCTCTGTCTTTTCTGAAAAGGAGCAAAATAAACGATGCTGGGAAGTTGGTTTCTAATAAAAGTACCTTTTATTAAATTCAGGAAAGCTACTTAATTGTTGGTCACTTGTCTTCTACTTTAGATATAATCCGCACTATCCGCGACCCAGAGAAACCTAATACTTTAGAAGAACTGGAAGTGGTAACGGAAAGCTGTGTTGAAGTGCAAGAGATAGGTGAAGATGAATATCTGGTTATCATCAGGTTTACACCAACAGTACCTCATTGCTCTTTGGCTACTCTCATTGGTAAGATTTCTATTTCATTAAATCTGTAACAATGACCATAAAGTTAATTTTAGGTTGTTTCAATAACAGTCTTAGTTAAAACTCAGTATTGCTTTGCCAGCAGTTTGACCAGGAATTTCATCTTGAGAACCCTACTAGCAATGCAAACAAACACAAAACAGAAGAAATGTGGGGATATCCATCTGTTTTTATCAAGTTAGGGAAACTCTTCAAAGAGCAGCTCTCAAAAATCTACTGGGAAGTGGTACAGAATTCCTTCTTTATATTCTCCAAATTATTTTAGTAATGTTAAATTGAAAATGGGTCAGCTCTTAAATTTAAAAAAATGTTAAAACTTTATGATTGTCTCCCTTATCTTTCCCTTGCTTTATGGGCTGTTCTCCATTCCCACACATGTACAAAAACCCCCTCATGGAATATAAGAATACCAAAAAAAGTTCTGAACTGTAGAGAGTTTGAAAGCAATTAAGTTGAATAAGAATCTGCACTGGCTTATTTCGCTTTTTTCACCCTCCTTATTATTTGTAGTGAGATTACATCTGAAAAATCACATCTGAGATCTCTGAAATGATTTGTTTAAATGTACCAAGGTTAGCAACTTGTACCATTATATATCAATAATAAGATTTCTCGGTCTGTTTTAAAGGTTCAAGGGAAAATAAGTCTTTAATTTAATTTAATGAAGAAGTACATGTATTTATGCCCCAATAAACCTTTGCAGCTTTATGTAGAAA
This sequence comes from Phaethon aethereus, assembly GCF_964289735.1. Taxonomy (NCBI): domain Eukaryota; kingdom Metazoa; phylum Chordata; class Aves; order Phaethontiformes; family Phaethontidae; genus Phaethon; species Phaethon aethereus. The sequence continues at coordinate 964,230 of NC_138588.1, forward strand.
GTATAGACAGCAAAGCATTAGCATGCCAAACAGTAATATTTTATTTATAGTTTGACCCAGTTAGGAAGGTCAGTGGGTTAAGGCTCAGACCTGAGGATCAATGACGTACATGTCAAATCTTAAACTTCCTGTTAGTCATGTTCTCGGCACTTAAATGTCAGGCAGGTCTTTGTCTGCTTGATTGTGCAGTCGTTACTAGTGTTGTGTGACCTCTGAAGCACAGTTCCTCATGCTGTTACAGGAAAGGTTTATGGTAACCTTTTTAAATAGTTGAGTAGTATATGTAAGAATGTAGGGAGTAAATAGTTTTGGGTTTTTTTCCCCAAACTTCCTTATCTGTACAGAGTACCCTAAGCTAGTAGTTCTTTTGGGGAGTATTTTCTGTTGCTCTTACCACTGGCTCAGCCTGAGGACAAACTGGGGCTGTGGTATGGCTTTGTCCATGCGTAGCTCATAGCAAAGGCAGGTCTTGTGGTTGGGGTTCCCCAAAACTTGGATCTTGCTCCCAAATGTTCCTCTGCTCAGTCTGTACATTAGAAGATTAAATAGTGAAGTTACAAGCTTGAATTCCCCCAAGTCATTGCAGGCTTGTGTTCTTCAAGCAATTTATGTTGGTTTCTAGCATTAACAAATGTTAGAAAACAAAACAAGCAATTGTCTCAGTACAGATGCAGCCATAGTGACAGCCAGGAACCTCTACCAAAATACAGAAGAAAGCTGGAAGTGGAGGAATTTGTCTGTATTTAGTGTGTCTAGGTGATGTTTAGAGACCAGAGACCTAAGCCTGTAAGGAAGGTATGAGCTTAACGGGGAAGCTATGTCCAAAGGGTGAAACTACAAATTATTTAGTCTCCTCTGTGGCTTGTGCTGCTCAGAATACAAAAGGAGAATATTGTCAATTATACTGGTACGTTTTGATTGTTAAATATGGATTCTCTGAAAATGCATATCAAACCTTGAATTTTACAAGAAAATCTCTTATCTGTTTTGTTTAAACAGGCCTTTGTTTAAGAATAAAACTTCAGAGATGTTTGCCTTTTAGACATAAGGTAAAGTACCTGTTCTAGAACTTGTTTTAAACTACATGAATGTATGCCAAGTTCTCTTTAGAAGAGCGTATGCTTCAGGATCAAGTAACTTGCAAGCTGTGATTAAGGACGGGGTCTTTTTAAAACTTGTCATTTGCCTGTGGAGGGAGTGAATGTTGCAGTACAGTGTAGCACCTGAAGGGATCTGTGAGTAACTGTGGTTCTTCCTTCCCTTTACAAAAGACCATTTATTGCTGCGCTTCTGAAATACACTGTATTTCAAGGGGTTTCCTCACCAGATGTCACATTCCGGTTCTTGCTTAGTGGAAGAGAGGATGTTTTCAAATACGATGTTACAAAGAATCATACTCTTGCCTTGCAGAAAATTAATTTGGCTGCCTGCAATATTTCAATATATCTAAGCATCATAAATATAAAATATCAATAGTGACCGACTCTGCTGTACCATTTGGAATATCTGAGAGTTGTCTCCTGTGGGCCAACCCTTTGTGAGCAAGCAGCCCTGAAAGCAAGAGAACTACTCTTGTCAGAAACCGATCAAGGGACGTTCCAATACTTTATGTACGCATCATCTAGGAAGTAAAAACTTTAGAACAGGTTCATTAGAGTTTAGGAGAACTGCAGAATTCAAAACTGGACCTGCGTTAAGGGAATCTTTATGACCTGTGTCTTAGGAACTGTTGTATAGATGGCACACGGGCCTGACCCGGGTCCATATACTGTCTAACAAGGGGCCAGGCCTGGCTGTGCTGCTGGAGTGTAAGAAACTACATAGGAAACTGGGGGTTAATGTATCCTTTAAGAAAGGTGTTTGGGTCTTAGCAGGAGCTAAGAGTAGACCTTTAATGACAAACATAGTCTTTTATAGACCTTTAGAAACTTGTCTGAAATAAGTTAAAGTATAAATTAATTAGCTGAGGATTTTCTGGTGTTGATTTTTTGTTGTTTTGTTTTTATAGTTGCTAGCTTCATCTTTTCAGCTCAACAGTGTAAAGTGAGACTTGCATTTCTAGAAAATTAGGTAGACAGTGACTTGTTATGCTGGACACATGGTAACAGATAGGTTTAGCTTCAGTGAGATAAGATAAAAGGCATAGGATTTGTTTACTTGGTTCTCCTTTGGTACATCAGTTTTATGAGGGTTTTTGTTGTTTTTGTTTTCCTCAGGCCTGTTAAATGCATGAAGGTGATTTAGGTGCTGTTTAAATTCTAGTCTTATGTCTGTTGCCATGCAGGAAGTAGATACTGTGTTATGCTACCATTTTCAAATAGAATTATCTGTGATTCTCATCATTGAGCAAAACTTGTTAGGAATATCTTACTAGGAATCTCTTCCTAATGATGTTTTTTCAAGAGTGCTTAGCTTGTGAAGGTGACACTTGCAGTTCTGGTGGCTTTTAAACAAATTGCTCCTGAATTGTGGCCTGCAGAGAACTTGTTGAGAAAGTAGTGCCAATTCTCCACTGTTTCCAGTAGTCTAACTGCAATTACTTTTTCACAAGAGAGGTTGATATTAATGAGTGAATGCCTCCACAATTTTGAAGAAAGATTACTGTGGCCTCTCTGAAATGGGGGAGGAGATTGTCTTGTGATTATGTTACAGTGAAGTCTAAGATCGTCTCTTACTGATCCCTTTTTGTTGTCTGTGAACACTTTGAAAAGTATGAATTACCTGCATTGTATGTGTATTTTACAATGTTTTTTCTTCCAGTAATGAATATATTCAACTATTGATTGAATCTAACATTAGTGATCTCTCCTCTAGCTGGAAATCTACATATCTGAAGGTACACATTCCACTGAAGAAGACAGTAAGTAGAGCTTATGAATGAGGGCAGCTTTAGACTGTGTGTTTGTGTTCTTTTGAGAAGTCCTTTCCCTACCTTACAATCCTTTTCAGAATTGAATACACTGTTAAAGCTTTAAAATGAAACACGTAGTTGAGGCTGTTTCAAAAGCTCTGTTGGTACTGCGAACACATTCTTGTTGTTGGTTTGGTTTTTTAAACAGAAAAACCCCCACAGTTCTTGGAGATGTTAAGTTCCTTTTATAACAGAAGTTGCTACTGGGCTGCTGAATAATTAACATGAAGAACTTCCTGACTGGTTGATCTTGCTATCTTATCATCATCATAACAAAAATATATGTTTCTCAGTCAGTGTTTAAAGTAAAACTTGCAGGACATCAAAATTCTTTCAAAGCTATAGCAAATCACTGGCTTGAACAGCTGTTAAAGCCTTTGTTGAGGCAATGTCCCAGGCTTTTTTGTTCTAAGTATTAGATATTTTTGTATGGGGAAAATCTGTTCTTGTGACTAAATGATTAGAAATTGAACCTGAAGAACTTGGACTACTAATTTATCACAGGTTTCACACTTTATTTCAAGACATGTCATTAGTACATCTTACATTATTTTCCTAAGATGGAAGAGTAACAAAAATGTTTGGTTTCTGATGGTTGTTCTTTTGTGACTGAGCTTTCATGTGCTTTGTTTTCAATTTCCTATTTAATCCTCTGAGCACTCGAGTACCCTCACGTTCTTCTTGTCTTCTTGTCTTTCCGTTGTGTCTGGCACAACCTTCTTATTCCAGGCCACGCAACTTAAATGTCTGCCTGTACAGTGCTTTATCAGCTACTGTACAAATTTCAATTTTAGATATTATGCAAATAATATCTTCCACCTAAAAATAAAATTGAAAAGAAAGTTGACACAATGTACTGTTACTGTAAAGCAGCATTTTCTCAGTCTTTGAGCTGGCCATTCACCAGGTTTGGAAAATCTGCACTGCAGTGTGATATCTAGCACTTGTCGCGTTACTGATGCAGTACGTGTAAAGTACGACTGAAAACTGCTTCTGACTTTACTTTTCATGTGATGTTTTGCAGTCAACAAGCAAATCAATGACAAAGAGAGAGTGGCAGCTGCGATGGAGAATCCAAACTTGCGTGAAATTGTGGAGCAGTGCGTTACAGAGCCTGACTAGTAGCTATAATATCCAGAGTTACCATTTTGATACATTTCTTAAAATATCTTTGTTTAAAAAAAAATAAAATAATAATAATCAAGGCCTTGAGTTTAACACTTGAGTTCTTTTTATCTTCCACATGTTTTTTAAAAGCAATTGTTTATAAGATAGATTTAAATTATGATGAATTAGTCTCTAAAATAAAGTGAAGTGTATAGTGTTCAGAGTTTGTAATTTCTGGTGTCCAGAGAAATATTTTATGATTAAAATCAAAACAATGCATATGTATTGCCTTCTGATAGACGTTGTGATATAAATTCTGTTTTGCAAGTTAAATTTCTACATTGTTTCAATCACTGCACTGTAAAAATAAAACAGATTCTTGTACTGAAAAGCTGCTAAGTTCAGAATTTTTTTTTTTCCTTTAAGCTTAGGTTTAGATTTCCGTTAGAGAAGAAAACATTTCATTCAACTTCTTCATTGTTTGTAAACACATTAAAGTTGAAATGAATTCAGAAAAAGAATTGGGAACCAAGGGACTGGACTGGACTGGAACAAGGTAGATTTTTGCTGGGATGCTATTCCTGCTAAATATTTGGGGGTTTTTATTTGTAAGTACATGTTTCTGATTCTGCAGACTTTGCTCTATAATTCTCCTGCAGATAAAGTTTTTTCCTGTGGGCAAGATCTTGCCAGTTTGATCCTGCTTTTTCTTATGACTGTCCTGCAGCGTGGAAGGTGAGGGAACCCCACAGCCCTTCATCCCTGTGGTTCCTGCTGTCCTGTTCCTTTTTGCCGCTCCCTCGCTAATCTCATCTGGGGCGCCCGTAGTGTTGCCAGCTGTCGCGTGTTTTCCCACTGGAGAAGGTCCCTGGGATTAGTTTCCATTGCAGCTGTGGATTTGACCATGGATTTACCTTTCCCTGAAGAATTAGGCAGATATTTCTCGCTCGGCTGTCCTTCTCCCGGTGGAAGTGGGGTTCAGCATCTGCCATGCAGCCGCAGGAGGGCCTCAGTGTAAGTGTACGTGCAGGGGGAGAGGCTGCTGCCGCCCATCTCGTGCCCCGTGGTGCTGACGAACTCTTCGGGTGTCCCGGGGAGTCTTTGCTGGTCAGTCAGTGCGCGGATAGCCATAGCTATCCTCTGCAGTGGTTCATGAGAGGTGCAGGGAGCCATTCCTTTGTGAAACAGTGACTACTCTAGTGGGCTTGTATTTGGTTAAATGGCGAGAAATCCTTCGAGTTCAGTGCAAACATCTGTTCCGATTTCAGGCATTTGTAACCATATTAATAATAAGCCACGTAAAGCTTTCCCGAAGGCGTGGAATGATTGAATGGACTCCAGCTAGGCTACGCGTTATGAATGGGGGGGAATGTCTCCCGTTGTAGAACAGCATACTGACACATGTCACAGCTGTGCCAACAAGAGCCCACAATCTCCCTACTTTCAGTGCCAAGGTTATAAAAAAAAAAAAGGAGGGGGAGAGAAGATGTGCAGGTTACTGCACATCTGCAGAACTGTCAGTTGTAGTGTATGTGTGGAAAATTACTTCCTTAACTTCAGTTATTCAGCTTCAATTAAATTTTACTTTATTATTTTCAAAAGCCTTTGTGCCCTCATTGCTCACACTGAATTTAGCTTGAGGGAAGTATCTATGTTCTTAAGCAGAACTCTCTACAGATGCTTCTGTAAAGTGTGCTTAGATGTAAGCTTAAATGTGGGACGCTGCTATGCCCACTACCTCAGGTATTCAGCAGAATGTGAAGGGAATTAGCTGCTTGATGTTTGCATGGGAAACTAAAAACTTGGTACTGTTTCCAAAACAAATAAAGGACCCATGGACCAATTTTTTTTTTAAATCCTAGTTTGGGCAAAACCTAAAAATCTGTGTATTTAGATTCCTGCTGGAACTGTCTATCATGAAGTATCCTGGAAGATGCGTTTTGCAAGGTCTTCTGCTGGTTGCTTTTGCTTGGTTGGTTGGTTTGGGGTTTTTTGAGCTGGGAAGACTCATTAAATGGTCACTACTTGTATCAAATAATTTATTTTCCGTGAAAAGCAGGTAGAGATGTTTTGCTATGACAATGTTCCAAGTTTAGCTTTGCCATGCCATTCAAGCAAGTATAGAATAAGAGCGATGTTTTCCTTCACCACTGTTTGCTCTTTAATAAACTACTTAGATGGTAGCCATTGCAAATTGTAATTTCAGTAAATGCAATTAGCAGTTCAGTTCAACATAAAGGATTTATTCTGTGTAGTTACTGGTCACCATCAGCCCAATGATGATCAGCCCACCTAATACTCTTCTTCCAAAAACTTTTGAATTGCTAAGCCATGATGTAGTGTGACGCTTGTACTGTTCCTTGCAACTTCTGTTTTCATTTATCGCTCTGTAAGACTTGCTGTCATGCCTCGTATCCAAAATGGCTTCAAGGCAACGTCTGCAAGTCCACACAAAGGCAGTTTCAAAGAGAATAATACTTCATGTAGGAGAGTCACTATTTCCATTTTAAAATTAAATCTAAACTGACTTTGTTTCTATTAAGTAGAAGCAATCTGCCCTTTTTTTTTTTTTTTCCCTTTTCAAAAGGAGAAAAACAAAAGCAAAGGATTTTTTAACTATTAATGATTTCTGGAGAGAAAGACGTGAGAAGAGCTAGAAGTGTTTTGGAAGTGTTTTCCCACGAGGGGGAGCACTGAGAAAAGGTCACAGAACCACAGAATGGTTTGGGTTGGAAGGGACCTTCAAAGATCATCTAGTCCAACCCCCCTGCGAGGGACAACTTCTACTGGATCAGATTGCTCAGAGCCCCGTCCAGCCTGTCCTTGAGCACTCCCAGGAATGGGGCACCCACAACTTCTCTGGGCAACCTGTTCTGGTGTCTCACCATCCTCATTGTAATGAATTTCTTCCCTTGTATCTCATAAAAATCTACTCTCTTTTAGTTTAAAATTTACCCCTGGTCCTGTCACTTTAGGCTCTGGTTATAAAAAGCCTCTCTCCATCTTATAAGCCCCTTTCAAGTATTGAAAGGTCTCCCCGGAGCCTTCTCTTCCCAGGCTGAACACCTCCAACTCTCTCAGCTCTTTTGATAGGAGAGGTGTTCCAGCCCTCAGATCATTTTTGTGGACCTCCTCTGGACCTGCTCTTTGTGTTCAGGAGCTTTCAAAAACCCTGTGCTCATGTTCCTTCTTTTTATTTTCCCTTTTTTGTTCCTTAAAATCAATTATTTTTACCTTGAAGGGAAGCTGAGTGCACCTACCAGCAGCCAAAGCCAGGGCTGCATCCCAGATCCTGGCCCGGTGCCGGCACAGAGGATGGCTGAGAGCACGCAGGCTCCTGCCGGGGGTGAGGGTAAGCACAGCTCAAAGGCTGTTGTTAGTTTCTGTTTGTCTTTGCTTTTTGTGGGCTGTTTAATAATGGTCCAAGATGCAGATACATGGGAGCAAAGATAATTTTCTTTATCAGGCTTCCAGGTTACACTGGTTTAAAGCTGCCATTAGAGACTGGGGAGTTGTCCCTCAGAGCCGTCTCTTTATCGTCTCATTCCACATTTTACATTTTTTGCCTTTAAGCAGAAACTTTCTCAGAAAACTTTCATCCCTTGGGAAAACTTACTTGCTACCACCAAGTATCCCAAAATAGCACTTACATGCCTTTTTTCTCTTTGTCTCCTGCCATACTAAAACTCCCGGGTTTGATCTTTCATGACGATACTCTGGGAGGTAGATGCAAGAGGTCAGTTTTCAAGTGCGAGGCTCAAAGAAAAAAGAAAAACCCTAAACCCTCTTACATGTTTGTAGTAAAAGATGTATTCAAGAATACTGAATTTGAAGACAGATCTGGATTTGCATCGCCCAAATTTTAGAGTGGATCTGCCTGTGGTTCAGTGTGCTGCAGGTGTAAATTTTACTCCAGAATTACATTTTAAGTACAGAAATGCAATGCCTCCGATGTTGGGAGTTGTTTGGATGTGGGGGTGTCTTTCTACCACTGATCTCCGGGTGGGTTTGATGAAATCTGTGGCAAAGCTACTTGCATCAAAGTGCTGGTGATTGACAAGACAAATTTTGATTAGTTATTCTAACCAAGCCTTTTTTTATCTCTCTGATATTTTTAAGCATTATTTTTAAATGTTATAAGGACAAGAAGTGTGAACATAACTGTTTGCTTAGGTTGGTATTTATTAGATGAGAATATTTCTTGTCCTGGGTGGATTTTCATGAAAATACCTCCTTAAGTATCATAGGAGGATGCCATTTAAAATTGACTGAATAATCAAATAATGTCCTGCTGTAGTAGGCCTATAAACTGAATAGATTTTCTTTTCCACTTGAAAACAATTACTTTTTTAAAGCAAGAAAATTAATATTTTTGTAGCACAATACAGCATTTTCATGACATTTCCATGAGCTGTTGCAGTTTCTCTCTGAGGGATCTACTCCCACATAGAAAGCATCAAGAGAAAAATAAGAGAATCTTGTTTTGATTAGATGTTCCTTATGTCAGGCAAGTACGTCCTCATGCCTTTGCCGTGTAAGCAGAGACGCTGCTTGTCAGGATGCATAAAAGGAAGGCGACAGGCAACAGTTTCAGCCGCTTTACACTGCAATGAACACGGACCTTTAGTCACAAGGGATCCGGGGCTGTCTGCTTCCCCGGCTGCCCCCAGAAAATAGTTACAGGAGGAAACTGTCTCCAAAGTAACGGCTTTACGCAGAGTGGGAGGATGGAGAGAGGTTTTGCGCTTCCCCACCAGTGCTGAATCGCACAGCATCTGCTTCTGCATCACCCGCTGCGCCCGCGTGGCTGGGCAGCGTCTGTCCGCTCCCGCGCCTGCGGCTGCGCGCTCCTGGAAACGCGCCGTGTGAGCTTGCCCTCCGATTGGGAACGAGCCCCGGCACCTCGCAGGGAGCTCGCCTGCTGCAGGAGAGCAGCGCTGCCCGCGGCTGCCCGCGCGTGCACCGGCCTTCGGCAGCGGCGGGCACGGGGGCTGCATCCTGTCCCCGTTTTGCACCAGGGTCATCGCGCCGATGTCCATAAAGGTCCGTCTTAGGACTTCGCTGCAAAATCAGCAGCAGATCCCTGGCCTGTCCCTTGAGTACCTAAACCATATAACGAAGGGAAACGGTGTCTCGGTGTCGGAGGGAAAGCCGTAAAGGTGGAGGCTGTCATTGCTGGGTTTCTGGGGAGGGATCAAAGGCAGCCCTGAAAGGTGCAACTGCTTTTCCTATTCCCTGCTCAGTTTTGCCACAGTCCAGAGACAGCTGTTTGATAGATCGGCGTTCATTTGAGTCATGTGTCCCAGAGGAAGCTTCTGCTAAACTGCTTTCAAGGGACGACCGTCCATGTGCAGGAGGGAGGGCTCTGCCTGCACCCAGGCATTCTGCGCTGTGGAATTACTGGTGCCCATCGCGTGCTTAAAGCCTATTGACCACAAGCAAAGCCTCCTGCAAAATCCAGGACGGTAATTTCTGCTCAAATGACACTAGCTCTGTTCCAATTTACATGTAAGTGTATCCTTCAAAACACCATGAGAAAGACCCGAAGTACCCTGGGAAAAGGGAAAGGGAAATGGCAATGGTTCGCTTTATTTCTCTAGGAGTTTAATCCCAAGAGGGTTACGTTATTCCATTTCCTGATCCAACAAAAAAATGCTCCAAGTCATGCTTTCAGAGTCTCAACCCGTTTCAGATAACCTTTAATTTAAATAAATGGCTTCTGGATGGCAATAAGGCGGGTGAGCGTGAGGTTTGCACAGAGCAGGCTGAGGGCAGCAGGCGCCTGCTGTTCCGTACCTCTCCGCACACCGGCACTTGGAGCCCACGCTGCTAACGGTACGGGGCCGGAGACGGCTAAAATACAGTTCCCCTATGGAACTTCAAAGCGTTATTTCTCCAGCAGCAGGTCTGGTTTCCGCTGCTTCAGACGTCCCCGAAGCTGCCGGCCCCCAAGGCTATTTGCCTCCAGAGGAGTCCGGCAAGGCCTTCCGCGTCCCCGGGGACTGGCTTTGGTTTCTGGGAGCTTTGCATAAAAGCGGGAGCCAGCTGCTGTTGCAGTTGCAATTGCTGACTCCTGCTTAGTCCCAGTGACCGATGGAGCTTGCGAGCCGAGTTTTTAAAAACAACTTTACTTTTGCAGGAGGACGAAACCCCTGCCCGGAGGAGGTCTTCAGCTCTGGAGAGCCAGTGGTTGCTGAAGTGCAACGCATGGGAGTTTGTTGGTGTTAGTGCCACCCAGATAAAGTGAAAAGCGTGACGTCTGCAGCTTGTTTCGCTTCTTGAGAGGCACGGGTCTAGTTCAAATTACTAAAATGGATTTTTCCAGAGTATGTTTTTCTTGACAGATGATCAAAAGATGCAATTGTACGCAAATTGTAGCTGTGGCAAGACGTAATTTCGAAGATACACTGTCATCTTTGGTAGCGGCTTTGCTGTACGCCCACGGGGTTTCACCGCTCGCCAGCGCAGACCCGTGTTGCCGAAAGTGCCTGTGTACCAGGCAGCTGCCTGCAGGCACCAGGGACGGGCTGTCTGAGCAAGGTACGTGAGCAAGACCTGCTGGTGCTGGCAGAAGCTGAAGCCGTGAGTTATTCTAACCGAGGCCTTGGGAGACTTTGCCTTAAGTAATGAATTTGCAGTGGACCAAAAGTGAGAAAACGCCGTATAGAGAGAACTGGAGAGGGTGCCGGCAGGGATTGCCCCTGTGCCTATCGGACCTGGAAGGACTTTATCCAAGTCCTAACCCTGAGTCAGAAAAAAGTAATTCGGGAAAAGCAATTTTTTTTCTTTTTTTCCTAACTTTGAACTAGATTTAAGGCACCTCCTGCCACTTCTCTCTCTCACAGGAAAAAAAAGCATCCCTGCAAGAGAGTGTGTTTTACTGCCCAGGCAGCTTGTCTGACTTTCTGAGATCTGAGGGAAGGAACGAGTGTGCATGGCTGTGTCGGCGCCGCAGGGGCACGTCCTGCGATACAACCGTGCTGGTGAGAAGAGGTTACTACAGGCAGATAATTAAACGAACCTGTGAGCATGAGCTGCTTTATCTATCAGCTGGTTTCCTGGAACTTGCTTTTTTTGCTTTCCAGCGAGGGGGTTGGTATTTTCTTTTCAGAATGAAGGTATCTGCTGGGAGCCATGAGGTTTGGTGAAATACTGTGACCGTGCGATATGCGGCTCCTCTTCACGGATGAGTTGCCTGGTAATTTGCTGGGTGCCCGGTGCCTGTGCGCAGCCTCAGGTCGCACCACAGAAAGGTTTTAGGGATTGCGCAGGTTCGGCTGTTCTTCTGAGATGTCTCCTTAAAACCCCAAAAGACGGCTTCTGTTCTAGATTCAGTTGTTTAAAAATAAATATAGAAAACAAACTCCTTTGCAAAATAAAACGCAGTTCATTGTTCTTTGCTGAAATAATAGCCTGGGTCTTCTTTGTCCAGCCTCGCTGAGAGCAACGGTGACACACACGGAGTTAAGTTGGAGCAAGTGGTCCTTCTGCAAAACACCCCGGGGAAGGTGCTCCCACCGCAGCCGAAAGCTTTGCCCTTGCCGGACAGGGAGCAGGATGCTCCGAGGACTTTCCCTCTTGCTGCAGTGGGTTGAGATCGTTAGCGCTGACGGCTTTGTGCTGCAGCGGGGAGGCTGTTCAGAGCAGCAGGAGGGAAAAATGGACCTGACCTCAAAAGTGGGTCTCTGGAACCAGGAATAGGCCCAGTTCCTGCGGGCACGGGTCAGTGCCGGAGGCCTGGGAGGTGGCTCCCCAGGGCTGGCCTCCCGCAGCTCGGGACGCAGCTCCAGAGCCGCTGCGCTTTTCGGCAGCTCCCTATTAAATTGGGGTCGGGAGCTTTGTCCACCCCTGTTGCTGCTGCCCTGCAGACGGGGGCGGGCAGAGGCTTCGCCGCGCTCCCGCCACAGCCACAGGGTTTCGGGGTCACCGCGTCGGCGAGGCCGTACCGCGTGGTGGCAGAGAAACAGCCAGCGAGCAGGTCGCGCCGTCTGCGTGCGAGCGGAGGAACAGGCCGAGGCAGGATTTTAGGTGCCTGAGGACCATAGGACGTTTCTCCGAACCCGGGAAGACAGGCATGCGTCACCTGTCCTCACTTGCCCTCATCAAGTAATAAAATCGTCCCTTCATATTATTAATATTTTGCATTTACAATGAGGAGAAACAACTGCAGAGGGCACCGGCAAGCCACAGGGTGGTCTTACAACCAGCGCTGTCTGCCGGGTGAGGGGCACCCCTGCCCCGGGCTCCCGCCGCTCCTCTCGGCCTGCGCTCCCCCCGAGCCCCCAGCCGGGCTGCGCCGCCGCCGGGCGGCCATCTGGCGCCAGGCTGGTGTCCTGTGGCTGGGCAGCCTGCGCGGCTGCGGGAGAAGCTGTGGGCAAGCTGGGAAGCGGCGGAGCCGACGGCGGCAGCGCCTGGGCTGGGCTGCGATGGGTTCTCCAGGGTTTTGGCTCTCCCCGCCGGCACCCACCGCAGAGGAGCCACGTTTCACGGCGGGAGCGCAGGCACCTGGGGCTGCACCTCTGCCAGAGGATGGGAGGGAATCCGGGAAACGGCTGCAGGGATGTGAAAGGAAGGAGAGAGCTCAGCAGCCGCCGCCGCCACGCGTGGAGCTGTGGGGACCTCGGCCAGGGTGGGTGCTGGTGCAGCCCCTTCGCCCCGGCCAGCTCGCCCGCCCGGCAGGAGCGGAGCTGCCCGAGCCCGGGTCTGGCTCCTGCCCCGCGGCTCTGCCGTGCCCAGCGCAGCCCCAGACCGCAGTGCAGGCACAGAGGCAGGCCATCCCCCATCTCCCTCCGCAACGAGCCAGCGTCATCCTTTTTCCCCTTTGCTAGGCTCCTGTGGCGCGCAAAGGGGCACGTAGCTTTGGTTTTTCCAGGCCGGACTTAACAGATCTGAAATCGTGTTTCCAGTCCCGGAGCACTGGCTGCAAGCCCTTGCCAGCGAGACGTAAACCGCGAGGTGAAGGGCCCGTTTGCTGCCTCTCCTCCTGCTCCCACCCTGACGGCAGCAGGGCGGCATACAGGGATCTCGGGGCTCGGCTGCAGACGCTCGACGTCAGGGCGTAACAATCCCTACGGATGGCAACAGAGCTCTTGCATATAGAACAGAACTATTTTTAGCATATAGATATTTCTAAATATTTGCATCCAGTCATGCTGAGCTTTCCTTAAAGCACAAGTGCAGGTCAGCAACTGAGGGTCCCGGGGCGGCGAGCGGTGGCCGTATTCGCTCTGACTCGGGCTGTGTGGGTCCCCCCTCTCTTTCTCCCCCGTTTCGACACGCGTGTGAAACAGCTTGCTTAATTTCTTGACAAAAGCGATTGCTCTGGGCGAGCAAAGCATGCCATGCCTTGGTACCAGCTACGTGGCCAAGGAACGAGGCAGCTTTTTCTCTCCCCTTGCTTTCCTCCTCTTGTTTTCTGCTGCTGGACTTCCCGCTGGGGATGTCCCTCTGCCCACCCGCTGCCTGTGGCAGGCAGCCCCGGGACGGCCATGACCTGCTGGAGCACTTGCTGGGGTTTGGCACCCCGAAGCGGTCGCACGATGGCTGTTCCCTTGCCTGAGCTCTCCACCCTGAGCAGCCGACAGTGATCGGCTGCAATACAAAAGCCAAAAGAAGATAAAACAACTAAATTCTTCGAATCCTTTTCTTAGTGTCCTGCCTTTGCTCTTCCGACCCTCAAGGCTGTGCGTGTGAAACCCTTCTGTGTAGCACAAGGGCTAGAGGTTTTAAGAACAAGAGAAAATAAAAACATCTCTTATTCTTAGCTGGAGCGGCGTGGATGGATGCTGCGAGCTATTCCTGGTCCGTCTGGACCTCACTGCCTCCTCGCGTGCTTGAGTCGCCAGTGGGACTGCATCCCTCACCGGTCGCTGCAGTGGATGAAGGGCTGATGACCCCTCTGGCTCTTTGGGGATTAAAATACTCCAGCTGAGATCATCTGGCCCGGACAGAAGCACCTGGGTAAGATTTGAGAGCCTGCAAAACACAGGTGCTCTGACAGGGTGACCCAACCGCTTCTTGAGATGCGGAAGCGTTTTAAGTGTTATTGTTAGTAAGAGACACAAACAACTTCTTCCATAAAATGCCTGCTGCTTCCCAGTTAATGAGCTCCCAGTTCCTTCCTGTCTCCAGCTCTGGAAATGTCTGGAGGTGACCAGGGGAGGCACAAGGTCTGATTTCTAATCTGAAGCCAAAAGCCTCTGGCTCCTCTCAGAGGGGCTTTCAGGAGGTCCCGAGGAATAAACAGAAGCAACAGCAAAACATGAGCTACGGGTTAGTGCCCGATGCCTTCCCTGCACAGGTTCTCCTGCGATGCTGCCGTCGGGAGGAGTCTCAAAGTGTTCGCAAGCACCGTCCTGCTGCCGAATGCCGGGTCGCAGGACAGCCCTACTCATCCCCCGGGCAAGGGCAGCGTGGCGCTGGCTGTGGGGCCAGGGAGTGCCCAGCACCTCTTCCCGGCGGCGGCAATGCCGATGCCACCGCTGAGCGCCTGCCGCGCCCCTGCAGCCTCTCCCTGCCCAGGCTGAAGGCAGCAGCCTTGTCGGCGTGTCCCCAGAGCTTCGCTTTCAGCAGGTCCACGTCTCATTTTGTTCTCCAGGTCTCGCCTTGCTCGGGGAAGCCTCCCCACCGGAGCCGGCTGAGCTCGGCACAAGGGTCCCCCGATGGACATCTGTGAGCTGCTTCCTTCGACTAAGCCGTGCCAATGGACAAGACCTTGGGCTCCACTTCTTTTAGAGGGCCTCATTGTTTTGGTTACATCCAATAGTTCTGCTTCGCACTTACCTTTCCAAGTCTCTGCTGTCCCCTGTCCCACCACCACCACATGGGGACAAGCCTTGCCCGAACAGCCCAAAACACCGGCGCAAGTAATGACGCAGACTGTGCAGCTGCAGGGCAAGGTGTTCGCTCCGACCACCCTCCTTTCGTCTTCCCGTGCTTTAACACCACCGGCCTTGGTCTCCTTTTATAGTCACAAGCCTTCACAGATTTCCCGCTGGATCCTAGCCCAGTTCTTTCCCACATTCTTTGTTGCCCACTGAAAGGGAGCTCTCACATCTTGCAAAATTTTTTCTTAAATCATGCCTGCCATTTGTCTCCAGCAATTGGGCTGGATCCCACTCCCCTGATGGATGCAGTGCGGAGACGGCTGATTTCGTCCTACCTCTGATAAGGATGGGGGTGAGAAGAGGCTATTAAGAAGATGCTGGATGGAGGTGGGAGAAGAGGTGGGGACCCTGAGCATGGCCAGCCTTGACGGTGTCTTAATGTCAATGGTTTGTGCGGCTGACCTGTAGCAAAATCGGATGTTTATAAATAAAAGCACAAACTGAAAGCCTGCAGAGAAACAGAAAATATTTCAGGGAGCTCTTATATTTACAATTGGTTCTGAAAAAAAACAGGCAAAGTCCTTTGGAAGTTCAGTTTCATGGATGTCAGGGTGGCTTGAACGGGAGCCGCAGCTGCAGGCAGGACGGGAAAACAGCAAAATCTGGGAGGAAAGGTCTGTCATTTAAGTCAATGTTTCTGTAATGAAAACAGTCAACTGACCAGGTTTAAATATTACTCTGAAGGAGCAAGTGGCCTGGCTAAGGGGTTTAGTTCATCCTGTGTTTGCACTAAACTTAAATTGTCTTCTGGTTTGGTCCGAGCCGCCCGTGTAGCCCCTGTGCATCCCGAGGTCCTCAACAGCCTCCAGCTAGCAAACCGCATCTGAGCGGAGCAACTGAAACCTGCACTTCAGGGTCGGTTGGCTCCAGGATCAAATGATGTTTTTAATTAACTTCATCAACAGTTTCTTGAGAATGAAGCCTGCACAACGTGAGGGTTTTCCCATGTTCCAAATCCGCCTTCTGTGGATTTATCATCTGTTAGTCCAAAAAACAGCAACTGAAACCTGTGAGCAATTCTTTCCCTGTTTGGTAAGTACCAGCTGGAGGTTACAATAGATTTCAGGAAACTTAGCTGAACTCCTCTTTTAAAAACATATTGTTTGTTCTGTTTCGTCTGAGGAAAATATAGGAAAAAACTACTTAGGGGTGTCTGTCAGAGCTTGGTGCTGGGCATATGGCGGGGCCTGGGGGCACGGCGAGAAGAGCAGGCGAAGGAGGCTCGGAGGCACCACGGCTGCATTCGTTCACTAGAGCGACTCACCCGACTTTGGGCATCAGGTTGCTTTGGGAACAGGCAGGGTGGCTAAATCTAACACCTAGAAGCTGAGTGCAACCTCTTAGGAAAGCTTTGGAAAGGCAGTTTCTAGTCATTGTGAAGCTTTATGTGCCTAAATTTCTGTTCATAACTTTCTATCTTTGGATTTTGTAGGGTTTATCTTTTTAGACCTTGCATTACTCAGAATTTTGCCTTCTCCTCAGCTCTTCCTTCCTTCATGAGCTGCCGGAACACTTGTTTTTTTTGGTCTTGAAGGTAGCCCAGAAGGTGGCTGCCCTGGGACCCCCAGCCAGCCCGGAGGTGCCTGCAGACGGATGCGCTCGGACCTTCCTCGGGCGCTTGCAGGGCCCTGGAGCAGGACCCCCGGTAGCGTCTGCACCTGAGATTTGCCAGCGCCACAGGAACCATTTTAAGACACAGCTTCACAGCTTCTGGCCAAAAAGCCACAGCTGCTGGGGGGAGCGGGATCCGGCCGGCTCCCTCCTCCCTCTCCCTTCCCCGGTCCCTGCGGATGAGGTGATTTGAATGGGAAGGGACAGTCGTTTTCAAACTCTGGCGCAGTCAGACATTTAGCAAAGATCTGGCTTACAGGGAGTTGGTTCTTGAATACGTTCTTAAGCATAAAAAATGCCTGTTTTTTATCAAATAAAAGGAAGTATTTTTACTGACAAATCATCTGGACGACTGCCAGGCAGACTGCGGCAAGTAAACCCCCGAGCGTGGGACGAAGGGCAGCTATGTGCATGACATTGCCCAAAACAGCTTGTTTTTTCCTCTACCCAGCACGTCCCGGTGATTTCTGCTCTTTTTCGGTTGCAGCCCCTGGTCACCCCCTCCGGCGCTGCGGCAAGGGACCCTCCAGCTGCTCAAGCCGAGCCCCGAGCTCGCCTTGTGGAAGATCGTGCATGTGCTTTCCCAGTTCCCTACCCTGGCACGGGTGACAGCGAGGGGTCTTGCTGAATACATACCTGTGCATGCGTGCATGTATGTATCTATATACCTATATGCGGAGACGGGGGCCGGCAGGTTTCAGTCAGCCTGAGCTGCCTGCCAAGGAAGCCACAGCACAGTCTACACCGTGCGCCCAAAAAAAGTCTTCAATGGCACAAAATTTTAAGAACAACTCATTTGAAAGAGGAGACGTAGCTCCGGTATCCGTTGCTGTTGTGATTAAGCTTGCCTACATTTGTATAAAGGTCCATTCCTGCCTTAGAAACCAGCCCACAGCTCCCATTAACCCAGTGCTGACATCCAGCCGGTGCTGGGAGGCAACCAGGCTGCAAGAACAAAATTCCCTGTAGCCTCCGACAGCTTAGCGGAGAAACCAAATGTTTTTCGAACGGGCCAAGTAAAACCAAGCGGCCAAAGGTCGGAGGGACTTCGGCCCCTCCATCGCTACGGCTCACAATGAGTGGGAATCCCCCCCTTTACTGTGTGCCAAATGAAGCATGCGAGTTCTGCAGCGCTGGCCTTCAATGGGGTCTTTCTGAAGTAATGAACCAAAAGGATCTTAGAATGACAAAGTGAATGCATCCTGGTCACCGTGCATCCTGTATCGCTAATGAAAAGCACGAGTAGGGCTTTTCTTCTGTCTGCACCGGGCATAGCCAGGGCTCTCTGGGAGGCTCGGAGGGGAAGGCTCTGCCGGGGTCTCCGGTCAAACGCAGGCGTGTTGACGGTGCGACCGACGCACCAGCGGCGGGGAAGCCGGCGGTGGCGGGCTTCCTCCTGCTCTGCTGGCGCCGGGCCGAAGGACGCCGGCTGCGGAGCTCAGGGACCTCTGCGGTGGGCTGGCTGACGTGTTCTTGCTTTTCTCTTTCATACTCTGCTCTAATTAACTGAGCAAAAAGGACAAACTTGCTTTCCTGGCAAACCGTCCTTCGATACCCCAGGGAAAAACATCTTTCTGTTTTAAACATCTTTTGATTCATAATTACTTTCTTGCTTTCCTTTGCACACTACCGCAGCAGCTATTTCTAAAGTAACGTCCTTCTTGTGTCGACGCATTAATAAAAGCGTCTTTAAAAGATGGAAAAATGGCATTTCTAGTTAGTTCCTGGGTTAAAAGGAGCAAGCGAATGCACAGCCTAACAAAGCCGAGCAAGTAAATACCCAGATCTGGGTAGGGTCTGGCCTTGCTGCGAGAGGAAGCGAGGAGCTCTGCGCAGATTCTGCCGTCAGACGTGGCAGAGCTCGCGACGGCCGGAGCAGAGAGTCAGAACTGCACCAATTCTGGAGAGTTTTTCGTTGCAGTCCATTTTCCAAGCTGTAGGTGTCTTATGGAAAGAAAGCGTTGCAGGTATTCAAGCAAAACGTGTGCGATCGTTACTTGTAACGCAATTTGTGTGCTGGTAGGAGGCCCGGCTCATTTTGTGGCTACACGTCAGGCGAGATGCCTTTCTAGCAGAGATTCCCACACCGCGATGCAAACTTCTCCAGCCTCGGCGCCCACGAGAAACCTCCGCAGTTTGGGAGCCGTTGGGCTCGGGGGCTGGCCACGCTTTTGGTTTACATTAATTCCTGCCGCTCCTGGTCTCAGCGCTTGGGAAGCGGCTCTGCTCAGCCCTTCCCAGAAGGATGCCCCGGCCCTGCCGTGGTGCTGTGACAGCTGAAAGTCACGGCGGAGCCGGGACGCCCACCTCTGCTCTGCAAACCTCGAGGCTTCGGACGCGTTGGGGTTGGAGCTTCCTGAAACAGAAAGGTTTTCCCTGGCTGCTGCGGTTCCCTGGGCCGCAGAGCCAGCCCGCTCGGGGCTGCCGGGGCACGACGGCGCTGGTGGGCATCGCGCTCTGGCCGTCAAGCGGCAGCTGCGGCTGTGCCGGCTGGGGATGCTCTGGGACGAGAAAACCCGCTCGCCGCACAGCAAGCGGCGCACAGCGCTCTTGCAGCAGCTCAGTGCCTTTGATTTAGGGCCTGTTTCATCAGCCTATTCCCAAAGGTTTACGTTTGGCCAGGCTGAAGCATTTACGAAACAGCGGCTGCCGTTACGGTCTTCCCCTCGGCTGCAATCGCTTCTCCGGCATTCCCGACACCGTTGCCCGGACGGTGCAAGGGGTTTGGCTGGGTCTCCCGTGGGAAGGATTATCCTGTGCCCGTGTCCCGGCCGCGGATGTCACCCTGCGCGGGGACTCGTACCGCAGGAGAGGCTCACCAGGCCGGGCTGGCACTGAAAGGAATTGATTTGCAAAACCGGAGCAGGCATCAAAATAAGCAGGGGCTGAGCCTTTCGACCTGCGAGTCGCGGCTGGCTGCCAGCATTTACCCCATCGACCCGGCTCACGATTGAATCACACAAATCCCGGGTGCAAACGGGAGCCTTAAATGATTTTCCGATGCAAACCGATTGCCCCTTTCTGCTGCAGCTACGAGAGCGATCGCTCCCCCGCTGCTGCCAGTACCTAAAGCGTCTCCACTGCGTTGTCAGTGAAAAATCCCTCAAAATTCCCCGAGGGGAAGAGAAAATACAAAGCCCTTCCATTTCCTTTAGTGACTGTTTAATTCAACACACTCGTGGGCCACAGCCGTTAAAGCCCAAGGCATTCAGCGGCTGCCCCTTAGCAAAGCTGGGAGCGTGACGAAGCACGGGACGGGCGGTGCCGGTGCGAAGGCAAACGGGACGGAGCACAGGCTCTTGAAACATAAAAATTTACACCACATTGGAAAGGAATAAAACACAAATAGTGAAATCATGGCTTGCGTTTTACATACAAACTACACGCAGGAGTCTCCCCTGTTTCGGGACCGAACGTTGCTCCCAGCACAGGTGAAGAAGAAACGCGTCCTGGGCTGATGCTGGGCTCGAGCCTTTCTCCGTGCCCTCCAATGCATGGACTGCCTTCACGGTCTCCCAGTCTTCGGGCGTCCTCCATAGCCTGAAGAGTAATATGGAAGGGAATTCCTACCTAAATGCTCCTGACTCTCCTCCGGGTACCAACCCAACTGCAAATCCTCCCTAAGACAGGGAGGGATTAACATACGACCGGGCGGTAAGGGCTGCACCGGCCAAGTGCCGCTCCTCGTACAATATGGGATATTCTAGTTAAAAGAATCAACTAACCTTAACAGAGAGGAATCTATATAAGCAGGAAAAAGGTTTTTAGCTTGTAAGAACACAGGAAAACACCTTAACCAACCATTAAACTGCTACACCGTAGCTGCATACAGAATTCCAAGTGTAAATACTTTGCTGCTCACGAGGAAGGATGCAGCGCAGGGGATGCACGGCTCACCACCGGGGCCAGAGCAGCTTTCCCCCTCCTTCACAAATACATGCAAGGGAATGCACTGCTGGGACTCCAAAACCAGCATGTCACTTCACTCGTGACTTGGTGTCCCTGACCAGCCCCTCTGCCCCAGCGTGATACGGGCAATGGCTTTGGCACAGAAAGCCGGGAGTGGGGACGCCGCGAGCCCAGGACTCACAGGCGTAACTGAAGCCAATACTTTATTCCTCTGCCCTGTCTCCATTTCTTAAATTACGGCTGTTTAGCTTCAGTGGGTAAACATTTTAATGAAAATACAGAAATGTGTTGCCAGCTTCAAGTCCCTTAAGTGAAAAAACCAACTAATCCAAACGGTCGGCTGTACTGGAATGCTAGATGCTCACTTCATATATATAAAAATAATAATAAAAGTCAAGAGTTTTGTGCTGGCCTGCCAACACCATCAAGAGGCTGCAAATGTCAAATGATAGCACCATAAGCATTTCTGAGAGGTGTCCCCCGAACTATTGCTACTTTCGGTTTCCCCTCCCCAAAACGTTTCCCCACTAGTTGCCCACTGGCAGCGTGACCCCGACGGAGGGTCCCAGCTGCCCCGGCATCTCCCGTGGGACCTGAGGGACCTGCACACCCAGCCCACGCCAGACCTTACTTTTCAGACCAATGGTTTGAGCACCGTTATAGTGTAGCACAAATTAAAGAAATCAAGCCTTCCTCGTGTTCTGAAAGAGCACCGCACGGCTCACAGGCGGCACCGTCCGGCGCTGCCACGGGACGAGGCAGAGCCGCAAGTCCTGGCTGTGACCCGGCTCCCGCCGCCGCCACGCTGCTCTGGGAGCCGCCGCGGGTCCTGGCGCTTCTCGTCCTCGGGGACGGTCCTGTCACCTCCTGGAGGCCCGCTCGTCCCCGCGGTCCCGGTCGGGTGCCACGCGGTGCCCGTGCTGGCGGCAGCTTCGGCAGCACTGGAGGTGGACCGTCGGGAGGTGGCACCTTCCCAGGACCCGCAGGGTCTGGCAGAAGCCGAACGTCAAGCGGTCGCGCTCGCAGACGAAGCCTGGAGGGGAGGCGAGAGGGCAAAGACAGTGTTATTGCCGGTGTCGCCGGCGCGGTTATCAGGCGTTTGATGCGAAAATTGGCACGTGGTTGGGAGAGACAAACCAAAGCCCTCACCAAATGCAGAGCCCGCCCTCGTCTGAGCACGGAGCATTCTCGCCATCTCTAACTGCCAGCAGAAATAACACCTCTGCTGCTGTCTGCAGCTCTGCAGCATCTTCCCAGAGCAGCGAAGCCATATGGGGAGTGGGGCTGAGCCCTGGGCTTGCTCCCCAGGGAGGAGGGTCCGTGCTGGCGGCCTCGGAGAGGCGACAGACCTCCCCGCAACGGCATCTCTTCCCAGGCCCCAGACCCTTCCCCGCCGCTCCAGCAGAAGGCGGCGGCAAGGCGATAATTCATTTATTTTTAGATTATTTTGAGAACCCGCATCATCTGGTCCGCTTCCTGCAGGTGTCTCACAAACCTCAGAACAACACCAGCGCTCCTTCGAGGACGGGCTTTGTTTTGGGAACCGCTGCTCCAGCGCGGCGCCCAGCCCCACGGCGGGGGCAGCGCCGGGACCAGCTGCAGCAGCAGCAGCGTGGCCGCGGGTCGCAGCCCGGCCGCCCCAGCTGAGTCACTCGCAGGCTGAGCAAACTGTTTGCAGAAACCGTTTCCTCTCTGCAAACAGTCTGGAAATCACAAATCCCTCTCCGGGGCCAGGAGCGACACGTCGGGGTGTTCAGTCCAGCGCTCGGGTTCGCGGCGGCGGGGAGCGGCGAGCGCTGCCCCAAAGGGATCTTGCCCTTGGCGTGCGATAGAGCGGAACATCCCACCACCCTGAAACCCCCTCACACCTGCCACCGCACGCGAGCCGTGGTGCTGCGCATCCCGTGGGACGCGGCGCGGAGGGGACAGCCCCCCCACGCCGCCGGCAGAGGCTGCAGAAGTCAGCCCCGGCGGCTCCCAGCTCCATCGCCAGCCAGAGCGGGCTCAGACAGGCTGCGGCTCGGCTTAGTTACAGCAGCAGAGAGCCGTCACCAAATGTGCATTGTTTATAAGCATATATAGTCAGTTCCCTTCAGTATTTAATTTCCTCCTTTATCCCAAAACAAGCGTGCGCCTCACTGAGCCTCCAGCATCTCACCCAGTTGTGTAAGACTCATTTAGATTACATCAGCTCTGTCTAATTTTATCTCCTGTACAAGTGATTACAATAAATGACAGCTCTTCTCCGAAAAAGGGCAGAGTCGGTGCTCCCCGGGGCGGACGCACAGGGCCGGCACCCCTGGTCCCCCCACGCTGCCTCTCCTGCGGGCACCCTCCGCCTGCGACCACGCCAAAAAGAGCAGAAACGGGGCAAGAAAATGAGCTTTGCTCCTTCTCAGGACACTTTTCTGCTGGGGAAACGCTGGGACCGAGCCGGGGGAGCTCTTGCTGACCATCGCCCCTTGCCATCTCCCCTCTGCGAACAAGCGACTTTGCTCAGGGAAAGGCTGCTGCCCCGATTCCCACGGGGGATGAGCCGACCCGCAGCGGTTAATGCAAAGGATGCAGCAGACGCAGAACTGTTTGGGATTTCGGTCACAGCCCTCACCCCCCCAGCCTGTCAGTAAGGAGGTCACTACACTGGTCTACAATTAATTTTCTATTTCAGTAGAGGCATTTCCTCTCTTCCTCTCAAGCAACAACTCTTT
Source organism: Phaethon aethereus (assembly GCF_964289735.1). NCBI lineage: Eukaryota > Metazoa > Chordata > Aves > Phaethontiformes > Phaethontidae > Phaethon > Phaethon aethereus. The sequence continues at coordinate 987,362 of NC_138588.1, forward strand.
CTGCCCAGCAATGGTGTCTCTGTGCCCTGAAGAAACCACTTAACACAGAAGCTGCTGCTGGCCAGCGCTGTCGGATCCAACAGATGCCGACGCACCGGGACCGAGCGCCGGATCCCGGCCCCCGCGTCACACTCCCGGGCTGGGGGTTTGGTCCGACCCCCTGGATGCTGGGGGATAACGCGGGTTTTTCCCGCGGGTTGAGCAGAGAGGATGAGGAATTGCTGTGAAGCCCAGAGAGGGCCGGGCCGGGAGCGGTGCGCGCCCCGGAGCTGCCGGGAGAGCAGCCACGCCGCGCGACAGCGCCAGAGCCCGTCAGGTAAGGGAAGCGTTTGCGTGGGCGACGTTCCATCAAGGCCTCGGGGACGGTGTTCCCTGAGCAGGGAGTGTCCCGGCACGGCAGCCCCCGAGCCCCACAGCCCTTGTGCACGCCCCAACGCACGGCTGTAGTCCCCTTCGCGCACGCTGCAGGACAGGGGTGTCCCAAGCAGGGATCCCAAAATACCTCCGGGGTCTCTGACGAGAGAGAGAAGATGAAAAGCAACATGTCAGCCTGCAGAAGCCCCCCTCCTGCCCCCAACAGCTGGCAAGGGCAGTACCGGGGCGTACCAACCACCAGCGGAGCTGTGCCGTAAAACGCGCTGGTGCCCAGCTCCGGCTGAGCACGCCGACCTCCGGCTGAGCACGCCGACCTCGGCCCTCGCTCCCCTCGTGCAGTACTCACCGGGGCACGGCCGCTGGGTGACCCCCACCTGCCCGACCTGTGCTTCCTGCAGGATTTATAAACCTCGGTGGGCTGCCGCTTTTGGAAGCGACATTGAGCAGGAGAGATGGAGAACACAGCAATGGCTCCCGGCAGGCACGGAGAGGGGCCGGCGTGCGCCGGGGGTTCGGTATTCACGGCACTGCGCGGAGCAAGTGTAAGAGCAGTAAAAACTCCACAGCATTTAGAAGAACTCAATTAAAAATGATGGATGGATGGATGGATGGATGGATGGATGGATGGATGGATGGGTGGGTGGGTGGGTGGGTGGGTGGGTATGTCACCGGCATTTCGGAAGGTCATTGCTGCAGTCCCGGGCGGCGCTGCTGGGGGATGCTGTGCTGAGGCAGACCCCCGCCGAGCACCTCGGCATTTTTAGCGTTGCCGCTGTGCCTTGCTGGGCCCGTTTCTGTTCAGGAGCCTCCTGCTTATCGCAATGGTCTTCCTAGAAAGCTGTTTACGGATCGCAACCGAGTTGCCTCCTGCCTCCCCTTGAACAAGCCGTAAAGGCTAGGCTTCTGGAGCCTGTCGCGGGAAAGTAGCCTTCCAGGGCCAGAGGCGATGGTTCAGCTCTTTTCTGATCCCTTCCCAACAGGCTGGCACCCTCGGTGCTGCCGCGGAAACTCCCGTACCTACAGTACCCAGAGCCGTACACAGGCATAAATAAGCCCATCGCTCGCCGGCCAGGAGTTACTTCTCTTTGTACACCATGTTGTCCGCCAAGGTATGAGCCTACTGCGGAATAACATCTGGGATGGGCTTAGCGGAGCGTAGAGAAGAGCCACCGCCCGTGGCTGGAGGCATTGCTGCAACTCCTCTGCCGACCTTCCCCGAGACCCCGCAGCAGGACGCCAGGTTTCCAAAGCATTTTTACAAACTGAAGTCAACGGGAGTTGTTGAGCGCTCATCATTTTTGCAGATCGAGTCGTGCTTCGGTCTGATGTAGCATCTCAGCGTGGATGTGTGCGGGGTCAAGCTCAGGTCTGAAAATCTTGGCTGAGCTCATGATTCCTCCCTGGAATTTGGTCTTGGGCAAGGGAAGCTGTAATAAGCACTTAATTTGTCAGCTCTTCAGAGAGGGTCCCTGCAGAATTGACCCAATTTTCATTTAATCCTCTTACTGTTATTTTTTTCTATTAACAATTTTTTTAGTATAATCCTAACACTTCATTTGAACATACGCTACAGTATTCAAGTCTACGCCAAATTTTAGTCTAAAGAAATAGCTTAAAGCAGGCCTTTTACAATCCAGGCTAAGTCAGCACATTAGAAACTGAAAACCTCCACTTTTTTTTGGTTGTTTTTTTAAGTTGGCGTGGAAGTCGCTTTAAATTTCATTTAAGCTTCTGCCATACAGACCTAAGCGTTTACTTTTATGCTCGGGAAAAATAAACTTCCTGGAACAGGTTTTGTAAAAACAAGGAAAGGTTGAGCGTAGAGCTGAGCTAGCAAAACCAGGGAATTAAGCTGCTGACCTCTGGCCTTCGGGATGCGCTCAGAGCCAGTGCCGAATTTAACAAGTATTATCCCAGGCTCCTGCTCCGGCGCCCGCAGTGCCCCCGGGAGCGAGCACCGGCGAGGGCAGCACGATTCCTCGCAGGCAGCGCCGGGGCCGCGGTCGCTGGTCAGCGAGCAAGCGACGTGTGCTCCGCCGCCAGGTTTGCCTGCACGGGCAGGCACCGACACGGCCGCAGCTTGGGAAACTGGGACAAAAGCACAAAACCCCACCGGTTTTCAGGTCTCAGCCTGCCGCTTCCGGCACGTCCCAGCCCCAGCGCCGGCGCGGAGCTCCCGTCGACACCCCCTGAGCATCCAGCCTGGGGATTACAGGCCAGGGGAGGAAGACGCCGGTGCTCTTTAAGAGGTTCAGCGGGATTATCCATTTTTTAGAGTCTCTGTATCTCACAGAGAGAAATTCTCATTTCCGAAGAGCTGCGGCAGAGCCAGGACTCTCCCTACGCTGTGCGTCGTCTTCCCCTTCCTTCTCATGAGTGCAGAGACGGGGAGAGAAAGCCGGCTCTGCCGAAACGAGTCGCTGAACATGACCCTGGTTCCTCTCCAAAATCCCAAACCACTTTAAACACGCCATGTCCGGAGCTTCCCACAGCCAGCCCTACCCGGAGCAGTCGGGCTTGAGCAGACCGCATCACAGCTACGGAGTCGTGGCTGCTTACGCCTTTTGTTAACGTGACGATGAGGCAGGGAACGGCGCTTGGCAGCGGCGCCGTGCCCTCCACTGATTCAAGACCCGAGGGAAACCGAACCCAGGCAGGACCCCCAGCACGTGACTGCCGTGGCTGAGCACGGTTGTTCCTCCAGCCGCAGGGAAAGAGCCATTTCATTTTTGTCCTTGCCTTCCCCGTTTTTAGCACTTCAAGGCCAAGGCCAGTATCGCCTCTGCTGAAGGTCTTTCTTCTGCAGGAGAAATATGCCCTTGATGCATTCTGGAGGGTTTTCAAAAAAGCTAAGTACGGGTTAATCTGTTGCTGTCAGGATTAGGCTTCACCTCCTGCCTGCAAGGCTGTTACCAGAGGTGCTGGCAAGGGGCTCCTGGCTGCAGCCTCTGGGTCCCTCGGGTGCCCGCACAGGGTGCCCCGTGCCCGCCAGCCTGCACCCAAGGCAGATGGGAAGCAGCTTCTCGTTCCCTCCTAGCGGCCTGCGCTGGCTGCTGAGGTCCACTGTGATTTACGCCTTCCAAAACCTCGACCTACTCAGCGGTTGCCAAGGAGGGATGAGAAGCATCTCCCACCGCCGTGGGTCAAACCAAGGTCACTGCCATAAAAGCGTGCGGCACCGCAGTAAGGACACCCTACCGCTCCGTGGGGGCGAGGACACCTCCCTCTTCTGCTGCATCGGCCCGGCGGTTACTAGCGTTTTGCCTCCCATTTCCCAGGTTTTCACGGGAGCCGCTGTGCAGGCACGGCGTGGGGGGGCTGGGGCGCGGGCGCGTTCCAGGGGACCTGCCCGGCACCCCCCGGCGCGGGCCTGGCGCTTGCATCCACCCGCTCAGCAGGAGGGTCGATACGGGGACGCCTGAGCAGCCTCTGCCAGCCCGCGCCATCGAAAGCCTGTCTCTCCGTAAGGCTGAGATGGGCAACGTTCATTTCTCCTACTTCTAATAAAAACGGGGAATCCTTTCCCAAGCACCCATTTTTCATCGGCGGCTGTTGTTAATTAGCAGACCAGAAAGGGCACTTAATGACTGGCACAGCAGCACCTCCCTGTCTTGCCACTTGGGTACAGATTTACATGCTCAAACGACAGAGAAAATTGGAATTTGCTGCAATTATTTCTAGTCCGTATCCCTCGCGGGCAAATTCAGCTACGTGCAGAACCGTGAATAATATCATTTCCCTACTCAAAGCAAGAAGGAATATAACATTTAATTGCCAATTAATATAGAAATACCACCAGACCCTGGATAATGAGCCTGGAGCACCGCAAACGGCAGCAGAAGAGGGTGCTGGCGTCTGGGATTCGCCCCAGCACGTCCCTGGTGTGAGCGGGGGGGCTGCGCCCCTCGGTCCCCCCCGAGGCATCGCCCAGCCCCACCAAACACAGTCCCCTGTGCTGGCTGCTCCAGGGACACAAGGCTGAACCCCATCCCGCTCCGTCCCTTCCCGCTGGCTGGAAACCTTTGGCTCGTTCCCCAAGAACCTGCATCCGCAGCCGGTCAGACACATTTGCTCTCGGGCCAGCTGAACGCTTTACCTTGGTTCCTTCGGCATTCAGAGCCTGAGACGCTTGTGGGAACGGTCGTGTTTGCTAAAGTGCCTCGGCTGGAGCAAAGAACCAGACCCCTCACCTGCGTGGTGTGAATTTGGGGAGCCTGCAGACCCACCCAGTACCAGATGCAGAGAAATGGGCATGAGGAAAATGAGTAATTTTACGCCATTTACCACAATGAGCACCCCGGGGGCTGCGTGCGTCCGGGCCTGTACAGGGCTGTTTCGCCCATCGCCGGTGAGGGTCTGGCCAAAAGCCGTCGTGCGGGCACAGCCACGGCGCTGGCGGCAGCGGGGCGGCTGCAGCTCGGTCCAGCCCTTAGCACCCTCCTCCTGTGCAGAGCAATTGCTGCTTCTGTGCTTTAAAGCCGCTTGACCCGCCGGATAAGCCGGCGCTGGTTTCTCCGAGCTCTCACGCGGGACCTGCGGCTCCGCTGCTTCCCAAGGTGGACACAAACCAAAGTGTAATAGTTCAACGCAGAAATAAACACGCTGCGAGGGTTCTTCCCAGCTTTCTGCGTGGCAAGAAACGGTCTGGTACGAGGAGCGGCCAGTGTGGGTGTGAGCGCGCTGCTCGGCTCGGAGCTAGGCACGGGTGGAAATCAGAGGGCAACCGGCTTTTCCTGAGCCAGAGGCTGCTCGTATCTCCCCGGCGGCCCTGCCCGAGGTCCAGCAAATCTGTTCCCGCTCCAGTCGCCCAGGCCGTGCTGTCAGGAGGGAGCAACGTCCTCCTCGCCTCCCCGGGCGCCGGCACGGAGCCGCAGGGCTTTCCCGGCTGCCGCTAGCGTGGGCGAGAGCCATGGCTCTCAGCCCCCGCGCAGGAAAACCTCGCGTTTGAGCGAGTTCCTCGTCGCAGCACGGAGCAAGAGAAAGGTCCGCAGCCTTGCTGAAGCTTTGCATGGAGGCATCTGGGTGCCCGACGGGCGCCGATGCTGCCCAGGAGCCGCCCGAGGACACGGCCAGCCTTGTCTTCCCCGCTCCCAGCTGCATGCAGCTGCAAAGCGACAGGCACATTTAGAAATAACCTCTGTGTAATCTTCAATTAATTTATAACCTGGCAACAGAACAGGATTCTGGTTCTAATTAATTCTGACCTCCTTTAATTGAAGAGGGCTGATTGCCGGTGAGACGTTTGTTTATGCTTCATCTGTTCCATTTCTGTTAAAAATTCATCTGATAATGGTTTTAGCATTTAAATTCTACTGGGGTTATTCACATTTTTGTGTCCAGCGAGAACACGACCGCTCGCAAAGACAAATACATGATTTTGCTGGTATCGGTGCGCTTCATCTTACAGGAGACAGAGGCTCCTTGTGCTTCTAACATAAACACATGAATCGCTCCAATCTGCATTAATCTTCTGCAATAAAGATCCTTTAAAACACAGAAAAGGGTTGGAGTTTACGTTCATGCCTTTTCTGGGAGCCTCTGCTTGTGGATTTACACATCTGTGATTTCCTGCCATGTGAAAGTTTTGTTCCTCTTCATGGTTCGGCAGGAAATGTTTGTATTTCCAAGAGGCGTTTCCTGCCCTGGGCTACAGCCAGAGCATTTATGTCATTTTTAATCCAGGATTTTAACATTTATTTGTGTGCTTCCTACACATCTAAGTGGTTATTCTGGTACAACCTTGGCTGCGCCGTGTGGCTCCACGGCTCTCATCACCAAGCCCGGCACGGAAATTTTCCCTTGACAAAAATAGCCAGAACCGCGCATCATTTCTTGAGCAAGCCTGACTAATTATTTCCTAAATGCTGAACTGCCCAACAGACTTGCAAATGCAGGAGTGTGGCGCAGCCACCAAAAAGGAGCGGTTTGATGGCTAAAAGCATCCCAATGGCCGGCGGTCACAGTCTCCAAATCCCGGTTAATCAAAGCCGGTGCTTCTGCCCTCTCCAGAAGAGGCGTTTGGAGGAACGCAGCCAGACACAGGACAAATACGAGTGGCTGAAAGGACGAGAATGGGTGTCCCAGGCTGCAGAGCGGGACCTCCATGGAGGTGCGGGGCAGGCTGCGGGGCTGGCTCCTGCACCCCGGCCCCCAGCCACCCGCCGCCCTCCTGCCCACCCCGCTCTGGCTTTCAGCCCTCTCTTTGTTCAATAAAATCACTGAGGGTCTAATGTTTCTTTCCGGGCAGACAAAAAGCTTTTTTTTGTCCAGACACATTAAAAAGATAAGGCTGATTAATGATTAACATGCTACTATCAATGACATCTAATCCCCTCATTTTATTGCTTTTCCCTTTACGTGCTGTTAACCCTTGCAGCCCACAAAGTTCTGGCTTACAGGGAACTGCCTGGTGCCGTGGGACGTACCTCTCCAAGTGAAGGTGAGAGGAGAAGCCGGGCGAGCGCCCGCAGCACGGCAGAGCCCGGCGGCTGCAGCTGGAGCTGGTAAACGAAGCTGGCAGACATGGCTCAGGTTAGAGTCGGGACTGACTCGCTGGAGCATCCGCTCGGACATACCCAAAGATGCTGCAGAACGGGTCTTTCAGCCCAGGCTCATTTCAAGTTTTATGCTCTGGGGCTTTATCACCAAACAGCCTTCTGGTGGTCAGAGAGCTTAATGGCTTGACATTTCCTTCTTTCCTTTTTCTGAATTACACCTTAGTTCTGAACCAGGTCCCCCCGCCCCACGCCACCCCCAGTGCGGGCACTCGGGCAGACGCCAGCGGTCCCTTCGCCAGGTGATGCTGCTGCCTCCGACAAGCACATCCCAGCTCACATTCCTGCCAGTGAAAAACCACACTCGGCCCCGTGAGAGCTGAACACGCTGGACATTTGTAGGCGGTTACAACATCCCCACTTAATTATCGATCAGCCAAGCTAGCCTTACACAACTGACGAATAAAACACCCCCTCCATCGTCCCGCAGACACATTGCTTTTTAGCGGCCTGACTGGTTCTTCCTTCCTCCCCCACCACTCCCCTTGCTGCGGCCGGCACCAGGTCCCAGCTCAGCAGCACCATGCGCCCATTGCCCTTCCCCGTGCCCGGCCCCCGCCTCGCCCCCGGCCCCCAGCCCGTCCCACCCCGGGCGCCGCTGCGCCGGTGCCAGCTGCCCAGCGCTTCCTGGGGTCCCTTTGTGGGAGTGGGACAGCGTCGCGCCACCGGCCAGCTGGGAGAGCGCGGGGCACAGCCTGCCCTGGGAAAATTAATTGGGTGTAGCTCGTCTTTCAGCACGGCCAGTAATTGCTGGCGCCCTCCTCCAGACTATCCGGGGGGACCAAAAAGCAAAAGGTGGGGAGAAGAAAAATAAAGAACGAGTCTAAACTTGGCTAGAAAAAAACGTCTACAGCTACTGGATCCAGAAACGGGTCGTGTTCTTACATGGCCTTTACCGCGTTTCATGGCGCAGCTTCGAAGAGACCAAGCAGACCACCCAGCCGGCGCACAGCGCGCCCGCCCGCTGCCCACTAACACGGTGCCATTTAAGCCTCCCAGCACGCAGCACGCCCAGTGACACCGTGCCGCGCCTCGTCACCTTGCTGCGGGACCCGCAATGAGCGTAAAAACTGCGCAGACCTGAGCCTCTAACCGGGCGTCGCTGCATCAGCCCTCACCAGTGCTGCGTGGTGGAAAAGTGTCTCCAGCCACGGCAGAGGATGGTGATGGAGGACGATGTGTCGCTCCTCCATAAAACCAACGACGGAGCAGCCACCCGCTCACCAGGCAATATTCCGTAGCTGAGAGCCGGGTGGTTTTCACACACCAATCCCCACGACCAGCACCGTGTCCTCAAAAGGCAGCAGTTATCCCGCACAGAGCACGCAAGCTCTTGTGGAGCGTAAGCACGCTAAAGAGAAAAGATTCGGCGTTCAGGCGGGCAGGACGTCGCTTACCCGACTCGGAGCTCTCGCAGTCCTGCGGGTTGCACTTCTGGGTGCTCTCGGGCCAGGGCTCGTGGTCGCAGAGGCTGCTGTCCTCCTCGGCCAGTCCCGTCTTGGTGTTGATGCACTTGACCTGGCGCCGCTGGATGCCCCCGCCGCAGGGAGCCGTGCACTGCGGGAGCGGGGCAGCCCCGTCAGCCCGGGGGGCACCCATCCCCGTGCCCCACCAAGCCACCCCCCAATGCCGCGCTGTGCCGGCAGAACCAGACCCCGGCCCCCCGTTTGGTTTTGAGGGTTGGGTTTTTCCCCCGTTCCTTGCCCTTCGTGCAAAAGCCCCGTCAAGAGGAGCAGCGCGCTCCCACCCGCGCCCGCTCACCTCTCCCCAGGAGCCCACCACCCAGGTGGTGCAAGGGTGTGTGTTGCAGGGCCGGGTGGCGTTGGGCCGCAGCTGCTCCTCGCAGCGGCCCAGCTCCGGGCACGTCACCAGCCGCTCCTGCTCCCCGCCGCCGCACGACTCCGAGCACTGCCGAGACACGAGCCGTTGAAAGGGGAAGCCAGCGGAGCAGGAAAGGCACGCGCTCCATGCATTGGTGTCTTAAGGACACGCACCACAAACCCACCCTGCAAACAGACCGAACCCACTTCCCGGGTGGCGCGTGGCTTCGCAGCCACCCCTGCTGCGACCGCCGACTGTGGCCTTGGCACTCGAAACCGGCTGGGAGAGTCCCAGAGGCAGGAGGATCCAGCAGACCCACTGCAAGTATCTGCTTTCATTTTGCGGACACATGAGGAGAGGCAGCCCGAGCCCGCTGCCTCCCTCGATCGGGGGGCCCCGGCGAAGCGTCTGCACGGCCGCGGGCAGCTCGGCCCCGCGGGCCGCGCGCTTGCCCAGCAGCAGCTGCCGAGCGTTTGCCCCAGGCGAGCGAACGTTGAGCACCGGCTGCACGTGCTTCCAGGGAGAGAGAGGCAAGAGCGTGGTGGCTGCGAAACAGCCCGTCACAGGCACGCCTGCTGCGCGTGCCCGGCCAGGGACGCAGCCCCGCGGCGACGCTCGGGGTCCAGCACTGCCCCCCGCCATGCAGCCCCCTCCCCACAGCCCCTACCTCTCTCCAGGAGGACGTGTACCAGGCCAGGCACGGCGTGCTCGGGCAGGGGAGCTGCGCGGGTGGTTTGTAGAGGACGGCCTGGCAGTGGAAGGGCCGTAGGAGCCTCTGGTCTCTAGTGTCGATGCAATGCACATCCCGAACCTTCATCCCCCCGCCGCAGCTCCGGGAGCACTGGGAACGACACGAGCATCACGCCGGGGCAGGGCGGCGTGGGCTGGTAAGGGGGAATCGCTCCAGCAAAGGGAGGTGACCCAAGAGACACGCTCTGCCTTGGGCTGGATTGAGTTGATATTCAACCTCTTTTCACCCCTTTCTTGAGTGCAAGCTGGAGAAAAGTCCATGCAGCCCTGAATCGGCTTCCAGTTGTAACAGCAACAAAGTCTTTCCTTACAACTGATGACCTCCCACCGGCACGGCCAAGAAACGGCGCCCACCCAGAGCAGGGAGGGTTGCTCCCCCCCGTTGAACCTACTGGATTCACCCACCCCCCTGCAAACACCCTCTGGTAGTGCAGGTTGGCAAGAATGTTTTCCAGAAACTTTCAAACCACGCTTCGTTTAGCGTTTGCAAATTCCTGGCTTTTTAGCCAGCCCAAGAGCAGGAAAAATGAAAAGATTATTGTGCGATGGCGTAGTTTAATCCCTGTGGAAAATGCAAATCTTTACCCTCTGCCTTTGTGAGCCGTGGGGCAAGAGCACGCCCCGAGAGCGGGTACCGCTCCAGCCACAGGGCAGGCACCATTTTTCTGTGGATTTTTCGGGACCCTCCCCACCACCTGCACGCACGCTTACCTTACTCCAGTTGCCCACGCGCCACGACGAACACGGTCTCAGGGAACATCTCCGAGCGGGGACGGGTTTGTTCACAGCGGCGCAGCCGTCGTCACTGCCGGTGCTGCAGCGCACGGTCCTCCAGATCGCACCCACGCCGCAGGTGGCCGAGCACTGCAACACACGGGGCAGACTCCAGCTCCCTTCCCCTCTGCCGGCGCCTGCGGGGCCGTCCCTTGATGCCCCTGATACCCCCAATGCCCTTGGTGCCCCGTGGCTGGCTCTGGCCAAGGACGGAGCCCAGTGACCCTGGGGGGACTCGGCTCGTCGCCCCCTCCGTGGGCATCGGGAGGGGTGCCAGTAAAACCGGGGTGTGCGGAGGCAGGGCCGCGGGATGAGGAGAGAGGCACTGCCTGGCCGGGACCCAGCCCCATGGAGAGCTCCCCATAGCGAGAGGCTCCTCTCGAACCAGTCCCACATCAGGCAGCCCTTGGTTTGGGGGAAGAAGGAGGAAAACCCTCCTCCATAACCCATGTCAGTCCTTTCTGGTCTGGCTGGGACTGTTCTTTCCCTGTGCAGCTTTTGGCTTCCGGAAGGATTCTCACGCTGACCCCAGACCCCCGCAGCGATGGCCATCGCCCCGCGCCAGCGTCGCGGCCACGGCCGCCCGCAGCTCGGTGGGAAACGGGGCAGCACCGGGGATCTCTGCGGCTGGGGGTGCAGAGAAAAAAGCTAAAGCTTTTTTGTTGCTCCGTCTCTCTTAATTAGCACTAATGGCTTCAACCATTTGCCTGCTGCCTCATGAAGCTGTTTCATGCCTTTGAGCACTGCCTGTCCCCTGCTCTTTCAGTGTTAAAAGCTCCAGTGAAGGGTCTTCTCCACCTGGAAGGCAGTGCCTCCACTTCCTCTTCTGGACCCACCCCTCGCTGTCCAAACTGATCTGATTTATTTTGTAGCCGCCTTTCCATCTTAAAAGCCTTCACAGGGTGCCAAAACACACCGTGTGCCTCCATGTCACAGGGTTGCCACCAGTCCCACCGCCGCGGCAGAGCTCCCTGCAACGCCCCGGCTCAAGCGATGTTCAAAGCCCGTTTATAAAACCTAAACAGCTGTATTTGTGCTGGCTTAAGCATTGTCCCGGCCGCTACCGGGTCCTCTGTGCAGCCTTCTTAAAGGACTCGCCCAACGCCCAGGCTCCCGTGCTCCATGACATCCACGGCTTACTTTTGCGCTTTCTGACAAAAGCCCATTACCGTGAACCGCCGCAGCCTTTTGTCTGTCACGGCGAACGCGATGCGGGGAGCAGCCCAGGGGCAGCGAGGCAGCCGGAGGATAGGGGCTCCTCGCCGATAATCCCCCATTCACCGCATCCAGCACAGCCCCTTCCCTCTGGTGATTTGCAGCCTTGACGCGCCTTGCGCTTGACATTCGAATTTTTGTCATTTCCTATATTTTAAGATATTTTAAGATAATCTCTCCTATAAAATGGCAGCAGCTTGCTCCCATGCCAGCAGGCCTCCCTGGGTGCTCAGCCCCGGTGCGGGGGCTCCGTGCTGGCCTGCTCCTCTGGAGCGGGCAGGGATTCAGCTGGGGAGCGCGATTCCCTGCCCACCACGTACCGCGACCAGCGCCCACTGCCCAGGACCCCCCGGCAGCACGGGGGATCGCCGTGAGGGGCGCGCAGCCCTCCCGGAGCGGGAGGTGAGCCGGGGCAGCGAGCGGGCCGACTGCAGCTGAGCCAGGCTGGCTGCACCGAGCGCCGCAGAGCGCCGGGAGCCGCCGCCGTGGCCGGTGCCCACGGGAGCGGGACAGGACGGAGCATGTGTGAGCTATGCCCATTTTTTTGCATGCAAAGAGCAATGCCCCAGAGACCAGCCAGGAGAGAGACAGGTCCCTCACCTCTGTACTGGCCGTCGCACACTTTTAATGGGACTCGACACGTACCTCGCTCCAGCTCCCGACCTCCCAGCTGGGGATCGCAGTGGCTGCCACGGCGGTCGATAGCGGAAGCAAAGCCTCCTCCTTCTCCATCTCTTCCTTCGGCCGGGGGGCAGGGGTGGGCTGGGATAACTCATGCTCCCCGTCACTGAGAGCCGCCCCCGGCGAGCGCTCCCGTGGCACGGCGCTGCTGAGCGGGGCCCTGCGGGCGGTCTGCTGTGCACGGGGCGACGCCGGCTCCGGGCGGTGGGACACCCCCGTGGTCCACCACGCTGCGGGGGGCTCGGAGGGCGATGCTCCCGCCGGGTGCACGGGAGGGCTGTGCGCCAGGGCCGTGGGCTCAGCTGGTGCCAGGGCATCTTGCTGGGCGAGGCCGCTGGCGGTGAGCTGGGTGGCTGGCGCTGGCATGGCAGGGGACTGGGACGCTGCAGGTGGAAAGGCTGTCATGGCCACCGAGGGGTCCGAGCCCAGGGAGGTGGGGATGTGGAGCTCTGGCGGCTGCCTTGCCTGCTCTGCAGGGCCCCGGTCAGCAGCCACAGGACAGGGCCCTGCAGTGGGAGGGGTGCTGCCAGCACCCTTTGCCATCTCCCACCCCAGCCCCTGTGGGGTGGGGAAGGAAAGACCTGCCCTCTCTGTCCCACGGGCTTGCTCGTCGGCCACCGGCTCTGCGCGTGTGCCCGCCGTCCCCTCCGGCGCTGGCATTTCTGCCCACCCTCCCTGCTCCTTGGTCTTGGGGGCAGCACCGTTCATGGTGACAAGACCCATTTCCCCTGGGTCTTCACGGCCTCTCCCCGCAGAGCTGGACACGTCACGTTCCTCACTGCTGGCGTTACCCGGCCCCTCAGTGTTTGCATGTCCCTCGCCGCTGCTCCCCGGCTCTCCCAGACTATCGAACGTGTCTGCACCAGCACCGGCCCCGCCAGTGGGCACTGGTGGGGAGGGATCGGCCGGGTAAGGAGCCCGGGGAGCGAGGCTGCTGGCTGGTGCATCCTGCCCAGGACCAGTCCTCGTCGGCACGGTTCCCTGGGGCTCATCTGGGGGCGGGTGGTTGTGGCTGTTTGCAGAGTTGTGACTCGTGGTGCTCTGGGTGGGCGGATGGTCCTCGGAGCAGGGCACAAGTGTTGCATCCTCCTCCTCACCCATGAAGTCACGGATGGCGTATTTGGGAGCGGCCGTCCCCGCATCCGCAGGGACTGCGCTCACGAGGTCATTCATGGTGAAACCCCCAGGGTCCATCTCTCCTTCGCCATGCACAGGAGCTGAAGTGATTGCTTCGCTGGTCACTGGATGGTCCTCACTTGCCTCTCCTCCTGGCTTGACAGCGTGCAGGACGTCAGCGGGCATCTCACGGGCCCCCTCCACATCGTTGGGGCTCAGCTCCGGCTTAGACTCCTCGCCTTTGGTCTCTTTCTCCATGAAGGGATAGTAAGACAGATCCTCATGGAAGTTGATAAAATTATAATCGTAGTAAAAATCATCAACAAAGACATTTCCCTTTCTGGCTGAGAAGTCCTCCTCAGTGATGATATTGACATCATTGGACTCCGGAATATTTGGAATTAAGGGGTTAAATTTAGCAATGTGGTTGCTGGGGATGTAATGGATTTCATTAAATATCTCTCTGCTGGAGGACCCGCTGCCAGACCAGTCTGCGTTGGCATTGTCTAATTTCTGCTGGCACTGCGGCGAGGAGCAAATGGTTTCCGAGCTGGGCCTTTCCGCAGGGTCACAAGCGGCTCCGGTGCTGTTGCTGCAGTAAACAGGGCGCCTCTGCGTCCCGTTTCCACACGTCGCGGAGCACTGGGGAAGGAAGAGATGCACACGTCAGGGCTGGGAGCGGGGCGACGCAGGGGGGCAGCGGGAGGAGCGGGGAAGGGGCCGGCAGCGGTGCCGCAGCCCTGCCCGTGCCACTCGCCGGTGCTCCCCACCAAGATACTGAAGCGGGCGCTTGACCGTCCCATGCGCTGTGATGCTTTGGGCACAGGGAGAAGGGGCTCCGTGTCGCTCTGCCACGCTCCCACCACCCACCTGGGTCCCGAGACGTCTCCTGCGCCAGTCCCACCTGTGGCACGGCGCGGCCTGTAGCAGGAGTCGGGAGCAGGGGGTACCGATCGCACCGGTAAGCAGTGTCATTACTGGCCACATCTACCTCCGGCGCTGCCCCCCCTTAGAGGCTGCCCCAGTGCAGGGAACCTGGCACTGCAGGGTACTCTGCTCAGAGTGATCCTTCACCCACACTCCAGCCAGAAAGAATTTTCCCTGGAGATGGACATTGCAAAGGGCGTTGGGCAAGATGATCTAACACGTCTTTTCTATGACCTATCGCCATGAATTGCATCTCTTCTTCTAGAAGAGAATTTTTTGAAGCAGGGGATAATAACATGGGTGTTGTCCTAGTAGGGAAAAAGCAAGGGTCAATAAGCAGCTTTGTTGAGGACACTCCCTCCTCCACCATAATGGTCTCTTTGAGACTGTTCAGCATAAAAGAAACCCACAAGCTGGAAAGAAGGACAGCAGAATTTTCTGCTGGATAAGTAAATCACAGCGCTACTACCATCGCATGTGGGCTGCGCAAGCCACAGGCCGGGGCAGTTTGTGGTGACGGACGCATGGAACATTAGTCACGTACATCAAAGTGCCTCATGCAACCCAGCCAACAAGAACAAATGGTCAACAAGGCAAACCAACCCAACGGAGGGGATTTCTGCTGAAATCGCTGCTGTTTGGATGAAGACGGATGGGCTGAGGCGAGGGTTTGAGGCACAGCCACCAGCACGAGGAAATTAAGAGGCTGAGGTGGACAGGCAGAGCTGTGGGCTGGGCCGGCCGGGAGACGTGCTCCTCAGACAATGTGTGCTCCTGTATTTGAGCCTTTCTCGCCTTTGCTCAGTCCTCGCGAGGGCCAGGTGCCTGGATGGGACCTGCCCCGCTACCTGCGCCGGTCCTGGTGGGCTCCCGGGTGGGTGCCCACCCTGCGGGACGTCTCCTCCCAGGCAGGGACTGTCCGAAGGAGATGCTGACCCAGCAGCTGGGGCCCCGTGCTGTGCCATGCCGTGCCGGCCGGGACGTCCCCAGCTCCACGTCTCCCGGGCAATGCCAGGCGGGAGCAGAAACGACCCCAAGGACTGTGCCCGGCCGGAGGGATGGTCTCTAATACCGCGTGGCCGCTGCCAGGCATTGCCACCAGCTTCGCGACGCTGCTGAAGTAAAACATTACCGCACACCAACATCTGCGGCGGGGGTGCAAGCTTCACCCTACCGGGATGGCCAGATCAGGGAACACCGGTCAGCGCCCGCAGCGTGCACCTTAAGCTAAAATCTCTCAGCAAACGCCTTCAGCTCCACCCAGGAGATAATTTCCAGGTATCGCAGCTCTGGCAGGGGAAAAGAGGAGGCTTATTTGCCAAGGCTGGGTTATCAGAAAAGCCTCCAGGACGCAGATAAGAAACGACGGCTGTTGGGAGCCTCACGGAGGAACACCCGGGGCTTGCAGGAGCGCGTCAAGCACGTGAGGCAGGAGGATCACGGCAGGCTGCACGGTGGGATGCGCTCCGGCCAGCAGCGCACAGACGCTCCTGTATGCAAACGCTCATGTATTAATGGACAACAAATGATGCTTCTGAGCGCACCGATAACTTCTTTGGAAAGCCCAGAGAGCTGGATATATGTTGCTTTAGGGTCCTTCCGAAGGCACTAAGCCCCAGTGTTCAAGCACTTTGTTGGGCTACCCAAACCGCCAGTGCCCCGCAGGTGTGCGTGCTGCCTTGCCCGAGGGTCTGCAAGCACAAAGCAAGCAACAACCCCCCAGGTTTCTGGGAAGCCTCCAAGCCCCTCAAATTTCTCTACTTACTGGTGGTGGCGGAAATGGGGAAGAGAGCGGGCTCTCACTTTAAGAGAAAGGAGGACAGAAAAATTACAGACATCTCAAAATCCCGAGCACGTTTTCCTGGGCTCACAGGTCCAGCGATGTCAGCACCACAGAGGACAACTGTGACGCTTGTGCTGGGCCAGGCACAGCACGGACCCACGGGAAGTTCATGATTTTCCCTTTGAACTGTTGCAGCCTCCTTTCTCAGCCCTGCAATTGTGGCTTTTGTGGGCCCCTAGAAAAATGTTTCTAAATAGCTCTCATTTAGCCTGCAAATTTTCTGTTCGCATTTTTATTCCATTTGTTCCTTAGCAACAAGCGCAGTTCCCAGGCGCTCTCATTTCTCTCCTGATACTTGCCTTCACACTGAACGCTGCTTGAAACCACTGCTTAAATTAGGAGGTATAATTTTCTGGTTAAAACCCTCAACTTGTGGTTAAGCTGATCCATAGAAATAGAAAAATACAGGCTACTCAAGGTGTCCACAGATCATGGCATTTTAGATTTTTTTTTCCCTTCTTCTCTCCCTCTCTTTTTAAATAAATTGTTAAAAAGTCTGCAAAGGCTCCCCTGCTCCCTGGGAGCACCGCTGAGGGGTCTCTGCCTCTGCCCACCCCTGCGGCACACGGGGCAGCTACAGCCCAGCGCCAGGTCACGCTGCCGGGGAGCAGACGCCCAGCAGCCGGCACACACATGTGCGGTGCGTCCAGACCCCGGCTTGCCCCTAGCACCTTGCTTCAGCAGGCAAGAATTACCTTTAAGGCTTCTGTCAAAACACAGGGGAAGGCTTGTGGGGCTGGAAAATACACTGACGGGTTGAAAACTTCTTGTTTCTGCCCTCCTTGCATCAAGCACAGAGCGTGGCCATCACCCCGGCTGAGGATGCAGCAAGGTTCAGAGAAGATGGGGCAGAGTCAAACAGCCCAGTGCTCCTTCCTCACTCCGAGACCTCCCTGTGCCACGAAATTCCCGCCCGTGTGAGCTGGTGTCACAGCGCGAGCCCACAGAAGCACATCCAGATGAGTCTCCCCTGTAAGCCGGAGCCCGCGCGCTGC
Source organism: Phaethon aethereus (assembly GCF_964289735.1). Taxonomy (NCBI): domain Eukaryota; kingdom Metazoa; phylum Chordata; class Aves; order Phaethontiformes; family Phaethontidae; genus Phaethon; species Phaethon aethereus. Next base: position 1,004,413 of record NC_138588.1, read on the forward strand.
TCCTGGGCAGGCTGCGGCCATCCTGGGGGCACGGTGGCCCCAGCTCCCGCCAGCTTGGCGAGACACTGGGACCTCCCCGGCGCTCCTTCTCACCTCAGACCAGTTCCCCACAGCCCACTGGGAGGGACAGGGGACCTCCTGGTGACAGGGTGCCGTGGCCTCTGGCTTGGAGAGGTGCTGGCAGTCTGCTTGCTGCAAGGCCCTCTGCTCGTCCAGCCCCACGCTCTGGATGCAGAGCACCGTCCTCTTCATCAGCCCCGACGGGCCGCAGGTGGCCGAGCATTTCTGCCATTCGCCGACCCACCACCTGGGGAAACGTGAAAGGGGAAACGTCTCAGGCGGAGCGAGCGGCCGCAAGCCGGGCTCTGTCCCGCGCCGCGCTGCGCCGCGCGCTGCAGGGCGGCGGGTTTTAGCCACCGCCAGGCGAGAGGCGTTTGGGGCCAGGAGACGCGCACGGGCTTCGGCAGCCTGTAACGATCAGTGGGGGCCGGGGTCACGGTCACATCCCTGCGTTGTGTTTCAGCCCGAGGTCAGGGTGCCCGGATCGAGGGTCAGGGGTGGATTGGTCCCCCGTATTGTGCCAGGGGTGGTTATTTGGACGGAGGCAGAGAGGGGCTCCCGGCCCCGCCAGGACGGTGCCTTCCCGCGCGGCTCGTTGTCTGCAGACGACCAGCGCACCGCGGCGGTCGGGCAACAACAGGGATTTGATGCCGCGGACCAGTGCAGGGCCTGGGAGCCATTCTCAAGCCCGAAGGAGAGCGGAGGTGCAGAACCAGGGGTGCAAACAGCTGCACGTGCCCTGGGGCAATGCGGGCGCAGCAGCGACCGAGGTCCCCCTGACACTGGTCACCCCCTTAGGGCAGTTTGGAGATTAAAGCTCTGCTGAGAAGGAGCGAGGGGAAATCCAGCGGACCTGGCCGGGCAGGGCTCCTCGCTGCATGTCCTCTGCTGGTCGTCGGGGCGGGTGAGCGCGTCGCAGTACCGCTCCTCCACGATGCCGGCCAGCTTCTCCACGCAATGCACGATCTGCCGCTGCACCCCTGCGGACACAGGCAAGGGCTTGGCTCGAGATGAAAATCAAACTGAAGCACCGAGCATCCTCTGCCAGCAGGCAACAGGAGGCCCTAAGGTAAGTCTGAGCCACCGAAAACAGGGGACAGAAAGTGAAGCCACCACTGAAACTGGAAGTCAAGAGCCCACTTCTGCTGAGGTGCTGATGCCCTCACGGAGCCCAGCAGCACCAGCGCTCCCAGTGTACCCGAGTGGGAAAAGCAGAGCTGGACACCCGGTCTCAAGCTGACACGTGTGTGATGAGACCTACGGAGCTTAACTGGGCTGGAAAGTGACCCTGGATACGCAGCTGCAAAGCAGGGACGCCTGGGACTGGCTGCACGGATGGACAGATGGATGGAAGTAAGCAACGCCGCTGCAGCCAGGACACGGGCTCCTGGGCACTACAAGCAGCAGACTGCAGCTGAAGCCCCTCCCTGGGGCTGGCGGGACACGGTGTCTGTCTGTCCTGCACAAGGCCAGCCTTGGCTCCTGCCCTGAGACGGAGTCCAGGGCTGCTCTCGCAGAAAGCTAAAAACAGATCACAGGAAGAGCTGGCAACTCCTGTTCTCCCTTCGAAAAAAGCTGCCAGATTATACCTGTTCTTTCAGGGCTTAGGGATGCCAGGAAATACCTAAGGAACGGCAAGAGTTTCCACAGAAGGCAAGGTGAGGGCAACCAGAACTGCCAGCAGACCCCAAACTCGGAGAGGTGGCTTGTTTCAATCTCGCAGACTCCATGGGACATCTCCGCTGGCCCTCCCGGTGCTTTGTCTCTGCACCAAGCGGTTCACAGGGACAAGACGGGTTAAAAGCAGGAACGTCTCCACTCTTCTGCTGGCTCCCACTCTGATTTCTGCAACGACCCCAGCTTGGTCCTGGTGGCCTCTGACTGCACAGACCGGTCACAGGCAATGCAAGGGGCACTGCTGGGTGAGCTGCTGAGCAGAAATCTCTGCAGTAAAGCCTCTACTATCCTACAGCTTTTATAGTCAGCACTGAGATGGAAGAGATGCAGAAAAACGCCCTTCCACAAGCTGCCTAATGGGATTTAATAGCGACGCAGCCGGTAGAGGCTCCGCGGAAAACACCCCGCTGCCGGAGGGACCTCTCGGCAGGGGGAAAGGCCTTTCCCCACCTCTCCCCCTGCAAAAAGCCTCCTCAGCCGCGCTGCAGGATGCACCAGGTATTCGGGGCTGCCAAAGCCAGGCGGAGGAGCACGTGCGGGGCAGGACGGCGAACGGTGGAGACGCTGCAGCCCGGGGGGGAGCACCGTCCTGGCACCGCCGCCCGGAGCCACATCCAGCCCTCGGAGCACGCGCACACACGCGCTGAGGCTTTCGGGGAGGCTGTGTCCGCAGGGGAGCCAACCGACAGCGGCACAGCTCTGGTTTGGCAGCCTTCTGCCCCAGCTGCAGCGCATGGATAAACCCCCGCCGAAGCCTCCTGCCCCCAGCCTGCAGCACTCACGGGATGACATTTTTCAGGGTGACCTCACCCTCGACACGCTGCCTTGCTGCCTGCTTTTGTCCTCCTTTTTGTAACACGTACTTGACCTGTGACTCGGGAGAGCTGTAAATAACAACCACTGCAATAGCTGAGGCTGATACGACCCTGCTGACGCTGCCGAGTTGTGCTCTGGCTCCAGCGCTCGGGAGCTTACGGGGCCAGGGCACTGGGGCTGGCCCCCGCAGAAGAAGCGCAGCCTGGGCTCTCCCAAATCCATGTCTCAGCTCACACTGTCGTCCAGCCCAGGGAGAGGGGCTCAGCCCTCCTCCAGCCGCTCGCCTGCAGCCGGGCAGGGAGAGCATCCTCACCCAACTCCTGCCTGGTTTGCTCCTGTAAATCCCTTCTGTTCTGGAAGCCAAGCACTCAAACCTTGCAAAGAAAAGCCGGTTTTAAACAAAAGCAAGTGCCCTCAGCTCCCATCCTCCTCGACTCCCCACGCCGCAGGGCCCGTGCATACCCACGGCGAAGAGCTCCCAGCATAAATCTGCGTAAAACGCCCCGACGGCTGCTGCCACACCACGACCCCCCTGCTCCCAGCAGGAACCCGCCTCCAGGAACAGGCAGGAAACGTCGGACGTGTGAGTGTCCTTGAATTCTCTCTCTTGCAGCGGCAGCCGCACTCAAGGAAGAACTCGCTGGTCCCAGCCTCCCCCCTCGCAGCGTGCCCGGACCATCCCCCTCCATCGGCCGCCCCAAAAGCTGCCCTGGGGACCCCGGGATGCCCGGCCAGTGGCGCAGTGGGGCGGGAGGGGGGAAGCAAGTGTCCAACACCACGGGGCAGCACGGGATCCCGGTGCTCTGCCCGTGCTGGGCACCCTCCCACGTGCTCTCCGTAAAACCCTGGAAAGGATCCCTGCTGGAGAGGCCCGGCCAGGTGGGAGACTGGCCCTTCAACACTCCCTGGATTTCTCTAAAGCTCTTTTGTCTCCATCACCCCGACACCAAGGAACACCTGGCACGGTAACAGGACATGGAGCAAGGAGCAAAGCGCTGATAAAGCACAGAGTCTGGCAGGCGAGCACGGCAGGGGCACCGGAGGGCGGTGACCTCAGCAGATGCCGCTTTTTTCCTCCCCCAAGACCTCCTGAAACCAAAGACCCAGGAATTTCTAAGGCAACCCCGCGGCACGGGGATGCTCTGCCTGCTCTGCTCTTCCACCACGGGCGGCCGAGCCCCGGGGTCCTGCGGCAGCCGGACTCACCGGTCCCGCACGTGGCAGTGCACGTGGTCCAGGAGCCGAAGCGCCAGAGGAACTCTGCCTGCTCGATCTCGTTCTCGCTGTCAGCCGGGCGCTGGATGGTGTACTGGTACCGCACGCCGGGGTTGGTCTCCTGAAACAGCAGCTGTAGGGGGACAACAGGGGGTCAGGGGAGTGGCTAGTGCAGAGCAGCCGGGGCTGGCCGTTGCACCCCAGGAGATAACAACCTGCCTAGCACGGCCATAAAGACATCATGTCACGACCAAGGCTGCATGTGTCCCCTTGCGCTGCCTGTTGGCGAGGGACAGCGATGGTTCCAGCACACAACCATTTCAGACACGGGGTTAGCAATCGGCTGAAGCAGTGTAGGAGCAGAGGAGCTGCCTCAGCTCAGAGCATTGGGTTGTGGAAATGTCAGGTAATAATAAAAAATAACAGTGAGAACACTCAGAAGCACCAGGATGTTGCTTTTACGTTTCCCCTGATGAAGAGCCTGGAAGGATTCCCCTGCTAATCCCATTCAGTCCCACTGCTGTCTGCAGCCCCATCCAAGGATCTTCTTGAGGTTCGGCACGGTGCAGGGCCCAGGACGGCCGGACAGCCCCTTCCCCGTCCCCTCCCCTGCAGTCGGAGCTGGGGCACCACCGGCCCCAGCCCAGCCCGGGCTCTGCAGCACGTGGGGCCACAACGACCCTCCCGCGGGTCGGGAGCCCACTGAGCAACCTCTGCCGCTCCCCATCACCCTTCCTGAGCTCTGCAGTGGGGACGTTATGGCCGGAGCGAGCTGCGACTGCTCCCAGCCCGTGTGCTGCACTGGTGGTGGCTGGCCCGGACGGACGGACACTCAGGTGAAGAGCAGTCACTGCGACCGGTCCTTTGGGATGGCGCCAGAAGGAAGGGAAGGGGACGGCAGCACGAGCCTGGCCCTGCAGAGGACGCAGATCTCCTCTCCTCCGCGTGTCCCAGGGAGCGTCGTGCTCCAGAAATGGCCCCGGGGAAGCACCGCGGCACGTCCCGGCTTGAGATGCCAGCTACCTGTGTGGTCACCACTTGCACTTCCAACCTGCCACCAACGTGCCCCGGGCAGCACCAGCCAGCGGCTCGACCGCATTGGGGCTGCAGCCTGCCGTGCGCCGCGGCTGGGGGTGCGCCCGCGCCGGCGTGACACCCCGCTCGCGCGGTGGAGGAATGGGCTGCGGCAAAGAGGAGGGAGCAAACGCCGGTGACGGCGACACACGCCTGAAGGAATTTCCTTAATTGCTCCCCGCTTGAAACAGGTTCCAGCTGCTCTCAACACGCACGAAGCGGCTCCTGCGGTTGACACAAATCCTGCCCAAAGCACCTCCCGCACCCGCGCTCGGCAAAGGCTGGGAGTTTAACCTTGTTTTTCTTAGCCTAAGTGCTCTCATTATTGCCAAAGCTTTGTTGTTCTTGGAGCTTCGGGGAGGAGCGAGGGCATCTTTCCAAAACCTCTTCATCAATATTGAAGCATTTTTGTCAAAAGTTTTTAATTAGGTTACGAATCCCAGAAAGTGATGTGCGGGTGCCGAGCACGCCAGCGTCCCCATTAACAGCAGCACATGGCGGCAGATGAGCCCAGTATCCCACTCACATTTCATCCTGAGCCTCTGCTGAAAGAAATGCCGAGGGCGAAGACGTGGGCCGCTCGGCGTGGCCGGCTCCAGGGCGAGCCTGTGCGAAGGGGCCAATGCTCGGGAAGAGCGCGCCGGGCTGTGCTTGTGGGGGCCGGGGGGGCTCCCGGGTGTCTGTGGGGCGGACGGACCTCCGTGGCAGTCACCGCCTCTGCACCGCACTTCGCACCATGAGGAATTTCAGCCTGGCGCCGGCTGCGCCATCGCCCGTGGGACAATTCCCACCGGCTTCTCCGGGGGAAAGCATGGCCTCGCAGGCGTGAGGATGTTGGCTCCCGAGAGCTTTGCATTAACTGGCAGATCCCTCGCTCCTGACCGTCCTGGTGACCCTTCCCAGGGGAAGGAATCGCGGAGCCAGGCACGGCAGCAGCAGCAGCTCCCGAGGGCCCTGCCCGGCAGGGACGGCCCCGAGCCCCCCACACCACGCCGCCTCCCCGCCGCCAGTTACAACCCCTGCAAAGCTGTGCAAAGCTCACTGAAATATAAAGCCAGGCTGAAACGTAACCCCCCAGGCAACTCTTTTCCATGGATACAAGGCGAAAATTGATAGAGTGGGACTGGTTTGCAAAATAAGGCAATTTCCAGATAAGCCCCAGAGCTGCCGCTGCTGCGGCGGAGGAGGGGATTAGTGACAGTCGAGTTGGGCTCATATTCCAGGTGGGAGTTCGGGAAGGGAAGGGGCTCGGAGCAGCCGCGCCAGCTCGAGGAAGCAGCTTTGCTTCCAGAAACCATCAGCAACCTCCCGTGGCGGGGCAGCAAACGTGCGCTCCCATCGTGGGCGCAGAGGCGGAGACCCTCCTGCCGACCCGGAGGCGACAGGGCCGTTAGGGTGAGCAGGTTCACACAGAAATAAATAACCCCTGAAGTTCATTATCGTAGCCCAGTGTCTGCCCTGCACACAGGCTGTCTGCCGGCGGCAGCGCCTGACGGGAGCAGGAGACGGGCAGATGCTCTCCCGCCTGCAACTCTGCCATCCTGGAAACACACTGCTGCGATGCAACATTTTAAAAAAGAAATTTGGGGGGGACACACTATGTGGTTAATTGTAACCCCTTCTGCCCAGAGCCAGGCAGGTGGAGCAGCAGCTCCCGGGTGCCCTCCCCTGCCCTGGGAGCCGCGGCTGATGCCAGGCAGCATCACCCTGTGACGGGGCTCGCCTCCTCAAAGCCTCAGGGGTCTGGTGAAAAACGACTTATTCTGGGGAGGGAAGTAGGAAGTAGCTTTACGGAAATTCCCACATGCAAAAAAGGAGTAAAACTTGAAATTTTTAGTTGTTTCAGAGGATTTTAAATGATCCTTTTGGATTTTTACCTTCTCGCTAAAGGGCTTTTGCGAGGAAGTGGAGCCTGACCTGCGGCGCCGTGGGCAGCATCACCCGGGTTTGGACCACGAAGCACGACCCCATGGGCTGAGCTCCTGGGCACGGTGCCGGCGGGAGCGCAGCACTGCCGAGGGCTGCCGGGGGGCCACCCTCTGCCACCACGCACAGCACCGCGACGGCTCCCAGCTCCCACCGCCTCTGCCGGCTGCTCCAGCCCTGCCAGAAGCACCGCAGGCTCTTCCCCTGCTCGTGATAAAATATGCGAAAGGCCTCAGGAAAAGGGGCTCTTTCTCCTTGTGCTCTTTGCTGTGTAAATATTTTGAGGAATGCTGCAAAGGGGACGAGGCTCAGCTGGAAGCGGCATGGGCTGGAAACACTCCTCGGGCCGGCAGCGTGTGCTTGGCTGCTCCTGACGTTGGCTCCCAGAGAAACATGCGTGGCGAGGAGACGCACAGCCCCATCCCTCGGACGGCAGGGAAGGGCCAGGACAGACCACGGCAGCTCAGCCCCGCAAGGGCAGGCAGGAGAGCTGGCGGCTCTGCCCCCACGTCCCGACCCCCCCGTGTCCCCCGGCCACCAGCAGATCCCAGACCGTACCTGGATCCACACGGGCTCCACGGTGGGCCCCGGAGAGGTGAGGTTCTCCCAGTTCCCCGTCCTCTTGTAGGTGAAGGTGGTTCCTGCCACCCTGTAGTCCCCGTTCCACTGGATGGTCCAGCCACCATTCAGGAAATACTTCTCCGGGTCCTCGCTCCGCAGCGCCAGAAAATTCCCGGCTTCTGCGACTTCCTCAATCCGGATCTCCCGCGCTCCCACAGGGATAATCCCAATATCAACGTAACCTGGGAACGGAACCAAGCATTGGTCTTGGGGGAGTCAAAAATGTGGCAGAGAGAATCCGCGCCCTCGGGTGGGTGCTAGTGTCCCTCGGGTGTCAGCACATGCCGATCCTTACACCTCTGTAAGGCACTAGCAGGCACCAAACCCCACTGAGCCCCGCTGCGTTCCCCGCTGGGAGAGCCCATCGCAGAGCAAGACGTTTCGCACATGGGTGCTGGAAAGGCATTTATCACGCTTTCAGCGTGTTCTTGTCAACACACAAAATCCCCTTAAACCTCTCCAAGCTGGCTCCAGTGTGCACAGGTTTGTTTTCGGGCCTTTAGACACAAAGAGCAGTAAGGGGATATTCCTCTTCTGAGGAACAAGACGTGGAACAGCAACACCACATCTCCCCGTGCTGCCGCTCGGGTCTTATCCCATCAAAATTGACAAGCTGGGATTAAAAGCCCCCTGCAAACGAGCAGCAGCAGCGAGCCTGGCTCCGAGCGGAACAGGGACCTGGTGCTCTGGGGACGGAGCCGAGCGCCCTTACCCAGCCCCTCGCTGTCCTCAAAGGTCTTCTTGATGGTGTGGCAGGTGGAGCCGTCCCCGTGGCAGACGCCGCAGCGGTCCTCCACCGCGTTGGAGTCGATCTCGTAGTCGCAGCCCACGTTCTGCAAGGCAGCCCCATCAGCCGCCCGCGCCCCCGCACGCCCCAGCCTCGCGCCGCGCCATCGGCCACCGACGCGGGAGGAACGAGCGGGAGGAGGACCAGCCTTGGTCCTAAATGGTGGGAAATAAGGAACATGGGTGGGAGAGCGGGGCGAGCTGGAGTCCTTTTGCAGGATGGGCAGCGACACAGGTTCCTCATGCTAACGTATCCTCGTGGTCCTGTTCACACGCAGCGAGAAGCACAACCCAGATCTCGCTTTTACTTTTTCCTACCCAAGTCCCCGGGCAGCAGAGCCTGTCGGCACACGTGAGCGCTGAGCCGAGCTAGGAAAGCGCCTCCGTCCTTGGCCCTGCCAGTCCTCTTTCAAAATACTTCCCGCAAACCTTTTTTATATTCTGCTGAAACTCTCTATGCCTCGTGCCAAATCTCTCAACCTGAGCAGAGTGACAGACTCCCTGCGATTTTGCACCGTAAAAGCCGTGGCCAAGACCCCGACAGGTCCCACGGGGCCCTGTGCCAGCGAGGAGCCTTCAGCCTTCGCTGCCTGGGAAGGTTTGGCCAGGTTTAACCCCGGTGCCGCGGCCGGCAGCAGGCTGAGCGGCGACGAGGATTTTGTGCGCAGCGAGCTCTGGCAAAACGTGCCGTCATATGCCGTGAGCTGCTGGATCGCACCCCGTCGTACACGCCAAGCAAAAATCATGACCCCTGCGCTCTCCCTCCAGCCGGTGCCCATGCATCGGCATGCCGCAGCCTTTGAAGTAGCTTAGAAGCTGTCACCGGGGCAAACGGGACCTTCTCAAAGCCTCCGGTTGCCGTCGGGCCCCTGCCTGCGGCTGCCGGCAGCACAGCCAGCAAGAGGGGGAAGTTTCCATGAACGGTTTTCATGTAAGAGGCTGCAAGGAAACTCCTTGACTGATTATTTTTCCTCTTTCCTGCCGGTCTTTGTGCCATCCAAAACACCTTTTTTCCAAAAAGCCTTTCAGAAACCATCTTCATGTAACGCTAGGGCAGACCCGACCGCGTCCCCTCCCACGTGTGCAAATCCCTGGTCACGCGCGGCCATCAGCTTTGCAGCAGCGTGGCTTTGGTGAGTCCTGCGGTGGGAATCTGCCCCACAGACCACAGCACCACGGCAGCTCAGACCACCGTCCATTCCCTCATTTAGCACAAATCCAATGTCCCACATGCGCGCTCACTCCTAAACCTCAGGACCGCTTCCCTAGGGACAGGGAAGCTGTGAGCGAAGGGACCCTCTTGCTACGACCGAAGGCAGCTGGACGACCCAGGGCACAGCTCGGCAAAGCCTCCCCAGCTGTGGCAGCATCTCCCAGATGATTCCCAGCATCGACGGCGCCATCTCCACCAGATTCCTGCGCCTCCTGCACTGGGAGATGCCTTCCCGGCTGGCAGCCGGAGCAACGCCGCCACATGTTTGTAGGGAGATTTCAAGAATGCAAAATAACAACCCAGAAGGAAGGACAGATCCCAGCACTCGGAGAGGCTGCCAAGCCGGGGGAGGCACCTCCGTCGCCGCAGGTCAGACCCGCAGCCGTGCTCAGGGTGCAGGGCTGGGCTGGGCGCCCTCTCTATGCATCCTTTCACATCCCCCACCTTATTTTCATGTGAAACCCCTCTTCCTTTATTGCCTTGGTTTTGTGCTCTATTTCCTTGAGGCCAGCACAGAGGCTGAAATACGTCCATACCGCGTACCTCGTGGAACTACGGGGAGTGGTGAATGACAAAACAAGTAAGCTCAGCCCATCGGTGCACGGGAGAAAGGGGACCATGTTCACCCAAGGGATGGGTCATGGCACCCACCTGCATTTCCCCGAGCCTGGGGGTCCCTGGGCTCCCTCCCCAGAGCGCCCCGGTGCAGCACCCACCTTGCAGATGCCATTGATGCACATGTCGCGGCTGGCGTTCATCTCATAGCACGGCGTCCCGTCGATGACGGCGTCCCGCAGCTTTTCTGCGAAGTATTCGTCCTCTGGCCGGCAGTGCAGCTCGCAGGGGTTAACTGGGGAGCCCAACAGGCAGAAACGTAACCGAGCAGCCGGGGGACCACATCATCATCCCCAAAACCATAAATTAACCCTGCAAGCTCAGCCATAATTTAAAATACGGCACGAACACGCTGCAAGGCAAATTTTACAGACACGAACAGCAAAATCGAGCCAATAGCAAGACTGTGTTTCAGGATTTTCACTGGGGCTTGACTCACTGTTGTTGGGCACCGGCGTCCACCTGTAGAGTTTCCCTTTGTAGAGCATGGGGTTGAACTGGCTGCACTGGACCTGGCGGAAGGAGGGCTTGTCGGGGGGACACGGCCTGACGTTGCAAATCCGGAACCGCTTCCGCTCCCCCAGGCAGTACCTGCCCCCGTACTTCGGCCTGTCCGTGGGATGGAAAAGGCAAAATCAGAGAATTACAGAAGGGTTTGGGTCGGAAGGGACCTTAAAGATCATCTAGTCCAACCCCCCTGCCAGGGATATCTTCCACTAGGTCAGGTTCCTCAAAGCCTCATCCAAGCTGACCTCGAACACTTCCAGGGATGGGGCATCCACAACTTCTCTGGGCAACCTGTTCCGGTGTCTCACCACCCTCATGGTAAAAAGTTCTAAAGTAAGAGGGACTTCAAAAGCAACGGTATGTTTTTCTCAGATGCCAACAGACTCTCAGAATACTGCCAGCATCTCCTGATGCTTGCCTTTTCATTTGGTCACAGCGCTCTCCATGGCCCACATCCCCACGACCTCAGGAAAATCACTTTTCCCCCATCAGTTAAGTCTGGGCACGCTTTGCTGAACGGAATAAAGTTAATTATTATTTTAGGGCTGTGTTTACATACCCCACGCTGAGGAAATGCCTGCGGGAGGAGGACTGCCCAGTGCTCACATTTGTTCACTCCATCCAAAAGGCAAAGCTGCAGATTTACCTACAGTGGCCAAAGCAAACAACTGCCCGCGGAAAATCTCCTGCTTTTCCAGTGCTTGCTCTCCTGCCTGCCCACAGCTGTGTTTAAAACACTCCATAAACTATGATTGCACTTCTGCCACAAAACTCATGTCAAACACAAACCCAGTTCTTGACCTGGGACCGAGACTACACAGCGCTGCTTTACACAGCTCAGTAGCATGCGCTGAGAACGCCGTGCCCAAGGAAGAAGCTGGGCAGAAAGCACCTCTGGGCTCATCAGAGAGCCCGCTCCCGTAGCCGTCAGATCTCCTCAAGCCACTGAAAAGCACCTGCCACTGGCAAACTGCTCACAAAGCCCTTTTCTCTCCCCGCCACAGGGCGCCCCGACACCTGGGCAAGCTGGGGGCTCTGGCTGAATCCCACGCCACAGCGATTTGGTGGGGAAGGGGGCATCTGGGGAGCCGATTTTAACAGCCCAGGAATCACGGGGTGGACACGGCTGCTCCTCCGTCAGCGCCCCGACGCTTCCAGGAGAGAGCCAGTGCCGGCTGCGGCACCGGCAGGCTGGGGCGAGGCAGCCTCCGGCTGGGCGCTGGTCAAAAAATCACTCATGGAAAGCAATGGGGTGATAAACAGTAGCAGGATTTTTCAAAACCACTCTGACTCAGGCTCAAAGAACACCTATTTTTCTTTCCTGTCATTAAAGGACACTGGATATGTTTTACACCTACAGGCGTGGAGCCTTTGCTCTTTGTTTGGGGCATACTGCAACCGCTCTCCGCCTGTGCGGAGCAGGAGCAACTTACTCGTGGAAGGAGGCAGAACAAACTCTGCCCCTCCGGAGGCTTTCGTGGCCCAGCCGGCTGGATAACCCCCCAAAATGAATCCCCCAAGTGCTTCAAGAGCACGTTGTTCACACTGATAACTGCGTTAACGGCACAGTTTTGCCGTGCAATGTCGACAGTCCCCGGCTTTACGGGGCAACCGGGCAGTGTTGGGCTCCTCTCCTAAATGGGGTCCCGCGGAGGGGCCGGGCGAGCTCCGGGGGAGCGAGCGCTCGCTTACGTGGGGCTGCTGCACTGCCTCTCCGCGCTCTGCACGCCCGCGCCGCAGCTGCGCGAGCAGGCGGCCCACGAGCTCCAGGAGCCCCAGCCCCCGTCGATCGCGTCGGGACGGTAACCCACGGGCACGCACTCGCCGTTGAAGCACCACTGCAGAGGGACAGGCCAGAAGAGAAAACAAGGGTTAAGAATGCAATAATTGATGCTGAGCCAGAGAGCCCCGCCGCGGGCAGCACTGGGGCCCAGCACCGGTACTGCCCTGCGAAAACCCGCCATTTGCTGGCACGGAGGAGCCTGGCGTCAGCTGGGTTCTGACAGAGCTCGGCACACCGCTAAGCATCAGGAAATTCGGAGGTGCTGGGCTGTTCGCGGATTTGCATGAGGCAACAGACCCAAACCTCCACCGAGAGCCCTCGGCACGGGGAGCCATCGCCCGATCTCAGCCCCGGGGGAAGAGCCAGCGAGGCACAGCCACAGGCGCTGGCCCGGCGGGGGGTTTTGCGGGGAGCAGCGGCTAAGCCCAGGGTCATCCTGGGTGCTCTGGGGCCAGGGCTTCAGGAGGGGACGCTGAACCTCCCCAGGAGAGACACCTGCAGGTATTTTTATAGCTCTGTAGTTTTATGCTACCTTGGGCAGGAATCCCCTGCTCCGGAAGAGCGACGCGCAACGGCTCGGTCCCCGGGCTGCCGCGGTACGGGAGCCAGCGTCACCCACGCGAGGGTGACTAGAGCTGGCTGCAGAGAGCTGGTCCCCGCCACACCCCGTGCCCGGAGCCGCCTGCGCCGAGCTGCCGCCCGCGGGCGCTGCCAGACCCTCCGTGCCCCAGAGCGGGGAGAGGTGCCCCCGCTGCGGGGACCGGGTCCCAGAGCCAAGCATCCACCACCACAGCAGTCGGAGAGCAGAACAGGGCTTGCGCTCTCCCGCCACGGTAACTAACCGCGCGCTTCACCTCCCTGAGGCATTTTCAGCTTCAGGGAAGGCAGACCCTCCCTGGCGGCAGCGGGTGTGTGGGCAGAGCCAGGGCAGCGAGCTGAGCCCGTCCCCGAGTGCCGGAGCCCGCGAAGCCGCCCTGCGCGGGACGAGTGGTCTCTGCAGCCGCGGAGGGGACGGCTCCCCGTTACCTTGTTCTCCCCGCATGCTGTGCCGTCAACGGCAGCGTCCAGCTTGGAGTGGCACGTGTTCCCCACCGTGCACCACAGCGTGTTGCAGACGCTCTGCAGAAAACATGGTTGCGCAGGACACGGTCACTACGCCGGCCGACCCTTCAGCACAAATGTAACTTGCAGGGAGAGGATGGCCCCGTGCAAAGCCCCCCGGCCCCAGAGAGCCCCTCTGAGCTGCACGAGCCCCTGCCACACGGGGGGGACCCTGGCTTACATCCATGTCGTCGCAGAAGGTGGAGTAGGCACCGTACTGCAGCCGGCACTGGTGGCCCACGTCGTAGAGGACGCCCGGGGGCACCAAGGGGTAGTCCAGCACCTCCCGGGCAGGGGGGTCATCCAGGCACAGCCCCCAGCCCCGGCTGAAAGAGAGAGGTCAGAGCGGCGTCAGCGCCGGCCAGGCACACCCATACAACGCTCCAGCAGCTGCTAACGGAGGAACCAACAGCTCGTTAATGTGCCGCCATGATAAGGAGCAATTAGCGTTTCTAGCTGCTATGACCCTGGCTCTCCGATCAACCCCGGAGCTGCTCCAGCATGCGGACGGGCACATGTGGGTGCCTGCTTTTCGGGGTGGGTGCCCGCTCCCAGAGCGCTCACCCAGCCGCCCCCCCCGGGCACAGCGGGTTATGGGGAAGGCGAAGGGGCAAAGGCAGCAGCAGCTTCTTTGTGCAGCTGCCGGGCCAGTGCCTCACACGCTCCCCCTTCACCCCCCGAGACGTCCCTGACCCCCGCTGGAAACCCAGAAATGTCATTTTCCCCAGGAATAACCCCCTGGATCTTTGCTTTGCGACCAGGTCATCGGCTCAGGCCTCGGTCGGGACACCGCATTCACCATTCGAGGGGAAGGGTTTCACTGGACAAACATTCATTCCTGAGAAACAGATGCCGTCCCTGCGTTCATACATCACGCTGACCCCAGAAACGTCCCTGCGGACGCCACAGCCCACGTGTCAATGCCCTGCTAATAGAAATAAAGTAGATGATAGCAGCAAAACACACTCACTCTCATATTTGCCACTACAAACAGTGCTCAAACTGTGCTGGACAGGACGTCTTTAGAAAAGAGATATTAAAACTGAGCCATCGAGGCGGCTGGTGGCAGGCAGCCAGGCTGCCTGGGAGCCACGCGGGACGCTCCTGGCCGCCCCTCTCTGCTCTGAGAGGTTTTGCTACGATACTTCACAAACACACAAGGAATTGTCACTAGTTTAGCTTTCAGTGTTGATTTAAACAAACTTGTTTCCAGCAAGGCGAAGTGTCTGGCGAGGGTTTCTCAGCAGATTAGATTACCTTGGCTTGTTGTGATTGGGAACAGGTCTAAATTAACTCGAAACAAGATTCCTTTTTAACCCAAAGCAGCAACACAGGAACAAGGGCCAGCAGCACAGGAGGGCTGCTGCTCTGGGGTGCTGACAGTGCCGTGGGGCGATGCCCGGCAGAACCGGCACCCCCCCTTCCCCATCCCACTCTAGTGAGGTCCACGCCAGACACTTGCAAACAGCTTGCTTGGCTGCAGACAGCCCCCTAAAATATCAAGTATATGTATTTTATAAGCAGCTTCCCCCTTGGACAAATCAATAAACAGGTTGCTTTCAGCAGCCCAGGGGCTTGAGAGTCTCTGTTTCCACGGTCAGAAGAAAGCATCCTGCCTCTCACAGCCCGGCGCGGAGGGAGGATCGCTGCGGGCGACGCAGGGCTGAGCTGCAGCGAACCGAGCGTGCATTAGGCAGCTGGACGCAGTACCACGGTGCAGCCTGTTTCAGGCACACGGTGGAGTCACTGCGTTGCACCTCCAGAGGTATTTCTTTACCTGCTGGTGGAAAACACTTTAAAAGTTTTTTCTTTAAAAATTCAAAGGATGACAACCTTACTGGGGAAAAGTCCAGGCTTAAGCACTGTGCCTCTGCAGGAGCTACATGCATGACACTGGTGCTCCTCTGGACTAGTTCACCAACTGCCTATTCAGGTACCAGCACATGGGGCCCCCGACGTCACCCCGAAACTGCCCCCAACCCTCCTTGCCCTCCGATCCGCTCGAGGCACTTTCTGTCTTGCCCCAGTTTACGGCAGAGGTCTCTGCCCCAGCGTTGGGGGGGGGGTGATTTAGATTTGCCGTCAGCTTTCCAGTGCTCTGTTCAAAATCTATTTCTTCATCAAATATTTTACAATCGTCCTACTGGTCTCCTCCATTGGCCAAAACACATTCCCGAGCCAGCAAAAATTGGCACGAGTTTCCCTCTGGCTTTGCAGGGATACGCAATAAACCACACTCTGCAGTAAAAAAGCACAGGGGCCTGCGCCGCGCCTGCCCGCTTCAGTCCGTTCGTCAATGAGCCGGATGATGAAGTAGACGGGATGATGATTAAATCCCCGTACGTGAGCGCGCTGGGAGGACCCGCAGCTACATTCGAGCGCAGGATTAAAATTCCAGAAGCCCTCGGAGAACCGGAGGAAGGGTCCAAAAAGCCAGGAGGGAATTCAGTAAAAACAAAGGCAAGGATCTGAGCTTGGGAAGAATCAGCTGCGCAAAGAGGGGATCTGGCAGCACAGGCAGAGCAGCGGGGCGGCCGGCAGGGCCGGGGGCTGCCGGGAGGACTGGGGGCGGCCGGGAGGACCAGCGTCCCCAGGCGCCGGGCGGGTGGGGATGAGCCGGAAGGAGCCCGTGGGAGCACGGCTGACGAAGATGTCCAGCACTGTGCAAAGAGGCTGACAAACTGGTCGTCCGGCCTAGAGAAAAGCCTGAAGGGAGACGAGACAACCCGGGGCTGCTGCTGAGGTAAGGGAGGCTGCTGCGGGCCGTCGCGGGCTCGCGGCGCAGGCGGGGCACCCACGGGACACCGGGCCCTGTTTTACAGGGGTGCCTCAGCAGCCGGGCTGGGAAAGGGCCCACCTCAGGGTGCGGGGTGGGCAGCAAAGAGCCTCACAGCATCTTCCGGCTCCTCCGAGGGGTAGAGGGGAAAATCACTGAACGCCAAAAAGGGCTGGTTCGGGTGCGGAGCGGGGAGTGGCAGAGCGGTCCCTCCGCCGCGGGAGCACCGCCACCCACCCTGCGCCCGCCTCCCTCACCAGCCTGAACGAGGGGTGCTCGTTCCCTTGGGGGGACACCACGGCAGGGGGGTGACCGCTTCCGTCGCCCCTGGCTGCCTGAGCGGACCCCTTGCCAAGGGGGTTGCCCAGCCCCGGCTGCACCCAGGACCTGACCTGCAGCACCGGGGCCGTGCTGCTGTCAAAGATGTGAATCATTTTCAGATGCTTAAATGTTCGTCAGCATTTGTAAAATAATAATAATTTTTTGTAAAATAATAATCATCATCTGAGTGTGCTTTTTTTTTTTCCCCCTCAAACGCAAGGTCTGTTCCAAGCACATCCAGCAACCCCAGGTCAGCAGGGTCTCATTTTCTGGCTCGCTCCTTCCTCTTCTCCTGCCAACATCGTATTCTAACGCACTCGCGTCTGTGCTGGCAATGGGCCTCTCCCTCGCCTGGGGATGGCGCAGCCGGTGAAAGACGCCTGCCGGGCTCTGCTCCGCTCTTAAGGAGGAGCTGCCCCTTCTGCGGGGAGCAAAGAGACCAAAACCCAACTGGAGAAGCCCAAGGTCACTGCAAGCAGGAATTCTTAATTCAAAAGTGAAGGTTAAAAGCAGAGGCCCAAGAACGCTACGGATATGAGAAAGCGCCATTTCTCTGAAAGCCGTAAATCAACAATAATGCACCCTGCGAGGGGGCCAAGCCCACCGGTTCCAGGCTGGGGTTTGGAAGCGGGAGCGTGGCCCCAGGCAGCCTCCCCGCCACATAACTGCCGGTCCCTCGCCCAGCCCTCCCCGTCGCCGTTTCTTGCTGATGTTCTCACTGTGTTCAAGCTTTCCCGTGGCAAGGAAGGAAAACGTTTCCCCAGTGCAAGCCACTGGCTGACAAACATAAATCTCTGGGCCGTGTTCCTAGGAACTTAATAACAACAGCCTGGAAAATCAGCCACGGGGTGCTAAAAATAAACAAACGCATGGAAGAATTTGGCTGGGCCTCGTTTCCTCACGTGATGCCTCCTGCCTCAGGCAAACATCATCTGCCTCTTGCAGAGCACCAAAGAAAACTGCGCCGAGCCTGGAAGAAAACCACTCCGGCTTTATTTGTTCAAGCCACAACCCCCGTGCCGCCGCCCAAACGCTCGCGCTGCTTTGGCGTTCAAACCCCCGTCCTTCACAGCAGGGGCCGAGGCAGCCGCGCGAGGCAATGGCGTCCCCACGTGCCCCGGCGCCGACTTCTGAGCGCAACCGGCCGGGTCCGGCCCCGGCCCCAGACCCAAGCCACCCCCAGCACCCCGCAAGCGAGGAGGAAGAGGAAGGGAGGACTTACTCGAGGAATCGTGTGATGTACTCCCGGCTGCAGCGGGACCAGGTGAGTGGGGACGTGTCATACAGGAGCTGTGGAGACATGATGAAAGGTCGTTTCCCAACTGGCTCACAGTCATTGCTGCTTCCATCATGCTGAATCCCAAAACTGTGTAAGAGCACAGTCCCACAAAGGACAGGTGAGCTGCACGCCGCTACAACCGCGCAGCCTCTCTGCTTTCCAGTACAACAACACGCGACGCCGGACGTCGCAAACCGTCCCGGCTCCGCGGGGACTCGCTCATTAACAGGCGCCGGGGGATCTGGCTGTGGGGGACATTGTAGCGATACCAGGGACACTGCCCTGAACTTTGTACCATGCTTTTATTTCAGCTTTCTTACTGAAAATTCAGCCAAGAAAAATGTAATGACAATATCAAACAAGATCGAGTTAATTAAACTTACTGGGTACGTGTTTTTACCATACACAGACATCTATTATAAACTATGATGTTCAAGTGATCTTGTCAAAATGTAATTGAAATCGGGGCAAGCAAAATTCTGTCGCTGATTCTATACGCAGACCCTATTTCAAAGCTTCTTAGTGGGCAACCCTCTTCAAAACCGAAACCCAAAACCTTCAGCATCAGCAACACAGGATAACATACGGACGCAATTTGTCCGGGTTGCCTCAGATTATGTGATTTTAATTAAACCTGGGGCAACCAAAAACTTAACTCTGAAACGAAACTCCCAGGGTAAGCTCCCGCAGGAGCAGAGGAAGGTTCGCACCGCTGAGGAACGGCTCAGCGACCTTCTCCCACCTTCCACCCGCGCCTTCTCCAGCCCTGCCCGAGCGCAGTGGACGGAGGTCAGAGGAGAGGAGGAGGAAGCCGGTGGTACCTGTGTCCGAGCTCATGGGCCACGGTGAAGGCCAGGGGCAGTCCCGTGTCCTCGTTGATGTTGCAGCTCCTGTGGGGCTGGCACATCCCCGCCACGTGGGACAGACCCAGGGTCTCGCAGGGTCTGTTCATCGCTGCGCAGATGTCCTTCCTTGGGCGATGGAGACAACGAACACAAACACACAGAGCAAAGAGAGGGTTTGAAAGTGGCAGGACCCAACGCGAGGGAAGGAGCACGGGACGCGTCCCAGCCCACGGAGGAAGACGCGCTGGCCAAACAGAAGCGAGAACGGAGACATCCAACGTCTTTCCGCAACGGAAAGATTTATGACCTTTTGTTTCCCCTTTACTCTCCTGGTATCCCCAGCTTATTATTAAGCCTGATTAATGGGAACTGCTAGCCAGCCTGGCTACACTTGTTCCGTTGTATAAATAAGTCTGATGTTGGGAATAATTAAGCAATTACTGCGCCGCTTGGGGAAGCACATCCCAGGGGTGCTGTGGTCCAGGGCAGAGAAGCTCCAGCCACCCAGGAAGAATAACTCCATTGAAGTGCAGGGCCTTAAGTGCCTTATTTCTCCTACAAAGCAAACTTCCTAAAGAAGATAAAACTGTTGTGGGTTGTGAATCATCACACAAACCAGCGTGCTACAGCCAAGAGCCAAGCCGATGCAGCCTGAAACCATCCAACTACATTCGGACCGCAAGGTATATAAACTTGGCCAGAGGCATGAATTCCTGTGAGCTTCGTGGGAGGTCAGGGCCTTCTCAAAGGCTCCTCTGCCAAGCCCAGCATTATCCTCCAAGGGAAAAAGGCGAGTTAATCCCTGTGCACATCTGCTGGGAGGATCCAGCCATTCTGGGGCTTGGCAATAGGGCCATGGTGAAAACCTGGTTTGGAAACCTCAACTGCTAATCAACTGGGAGCTGCCTCCAGGTTTAGACCTAAGATTTGAGACCAGTTCCAGCCATTAGGACCAGGTTATCTTCAGATTTCATGTTACATATCTCACGTGCCGGTGTCCAGGCAGGGCACAGGCATGGGGAGTGAGGTTTCAACAGCTCCCACGGAGATGTTCCTCCGCCTGCCTGTCTGCCCTCCTGCCTGCAGCAGGCAGAGGTGTTCCTAGCTGCCAGCGTAGCATCTACAGCGTAAAAGTCAGTGCACGGGCACAATACCTTGTGAGCAGAACTGCAACGTCGTGATGCAGGGGATGGGAATCTCCTTTAACGTTGATGCTTTTCTGCCATTTGCAAAAGCTTTTCAAGGTGTTGTCTGCGTGGTGGGAGATTTTCAGATCCTCCTGCCAACATAATTAGAAGTCTGCTGTCATATTGCTGCCGGATCTGTTTGGTTTTTCAGATGCAGCGGGGAAGGGTCTGATCTCAGAGGCATCAGGAGTAACTGCCACCCAGGTGGAATTGCTCCATATCTAGAGGTTGTAGGCTGGGTGGGAACACAGTCCTTTTCTGCTTTCTTTTCATCTGTGATTCAACCGAAAAATGAAATCATCTGATACCGGGGGTTAAGAAACACTGCGGGAAAATATTCCGTCCTGGCTCACGGTGAAGGACGCAGCTGGGGAGCCCATCTGAGCGGCGTCAGGCTCCCCGAGAGCCACTGCCGCAGCTGGGGGCACAAGCCACCAGCGCTTCACAGCCCCCCGCTGCCCCTGGTGAGTTATCGTAAGTTATTATAAGGGTCAGACTCTGCAGCTCCTCTGACCGTGCCGTCCACCTGACTTGACCGGGGCTGCAGCCCATGCGGAAGACAAGGAAGCAAGGCACAAGCGCCTGCGTTCGTCTTACAGCAATTCACCCAGGCCATGAAAACAGCGCAAGAGAGAGCTTACGGGCTTTCCAGGGCAGCTCCCCGCGTACCCCAGCCTGGCTGGGGAGGGAGGGTAGGTCACCGCATTTTCTTTTTACCTCTTCGTCCTCCAGCAGGATGAGTCGCACTATGGCAATGTTGATGGGGTTCCCGATGCTGGCGTGGTGGAACAGACCCGCCACCTGCAACACGCAAAAGCCAAAGAAATAAAGCCCGAAAAAGACCTCGCCCTGTGACACTGCTGGTGGTAAGTACATCTGCGGCGGAACACGAGCTCCAGGGGAAGCTACGGAAAGCTGCTGACAACATCTCAGGGAGTTCCCCAAAATGAAAGACAAGACCAGATGCAGACCTGGACTAAAGCGGAGTGCGATGATATCCATTTCGAGTTGATATAATCTGAGCAGCACACTGAAACTCAACCAGAAATGCCTGGGGGAACACCTCTGCTTTCACTCCAAATAGGTGCGTTCAACCGTCTCAAAGGAAGCCTGTGCTCTCCGGGTGCCTTCACCAACCCTCAGGAACGCTACCTGGGGGGTCCTCTGCCCAATCCCACCCTCTTTTCTGGCCATCGACCAAAGCCCTTTTCTGAAGTGCGAAGAGGTCCCACCACAGCGGCAGCAGAGCGAACAGACTAAACCAGCTCACGCTGACTTAGCTGCTTGTTTTACGGCAACAGCAAACTCCCCCGTGGATTCCTAGTGGAGACCACCACAGCCTGGTGCTCCTTCCCTTAACTGTCCTCAGTGGCACCCTCCCAGGAAACCGTTCAGGTCTCTCCCGGAGCGCTCCCTCTGCGGGCACGGCCAGCCACCAGATCGAGGCAGTCTGAGCCAAAGATCCCAGGTCCTCGCCGGTCTCCACTCCTGCCGGGAGGTTTCCTTATCCCGCGGGGCGGTGGTGGCCCCTGTGCAGGCTTCGCGGTGGTTTCAGCTTGGGCTGCGTCCCTGTGCCCAAGCCGCCTGCACGCCTGCCGGGGGAGAGCTGGTGGCGGTGCCGTGGCCGTGGGCAGCACCCACCACCCCCCTCCCCTGAGCCGGGGTGCAGGAGGAGCAGCCCTGCCCTTGGGGTATATCCCTGGGAGGCCATGTTATCCGTCCCCATGGTGGGAAGGAGGAAACAGCCCCTGAGCCCACGGGGAGGTGAAACCGCTGCCGGCTGAGCTGCTCCCGCCTGCACGGAGATTTTGGCCTCAGGCCGGCTCACACTGACCCGTCCTCCCACGGCGGACGGAGCACTGAGCAATGCAGAAAACGGTCGGGAACCGCCTGTCTGGTGAGAGGTTTGCTGAGGTCCCACCGGGGCTGAGTCCTGGCAAGCCCAGTGGTGTTTATGTCTCACAGCACGGCCCCAGGGACCTGGTGGCTCTGCCGTTGGGAGGACCAGGACTCACCATGTTCATCACGGTCAGCACGTACATCTCTATGTTCTCGCTCCCGTGGTATTCTATCATCTTGGTGTCTGCCACCACCAGCGTCTCCACCCACTTCTCCTTGCTGATGGAGCGCTGCTTTATTCTTCTCTTCCTGTGCTGCTTCTGTTCCCATCTTTCCCTCTGCTTCTCAGACCTCTCCAGGCTTTCCTGAGATTCTGAGGGATCAAAGGGGGAAAAAATTTGTAAAATGTCTGCAACTTTGCAACTTTGGTAAAATATCATCAAGACTTTTTTGGTTTTTTTTAGTTCAAAGAAATAATCTTTTCATGTTGAGAAGGAGGCCCCACACTTACACCCATAACCTTCATGTATTTTGCTGTGCTGTATGTTCCAAAAAAATCACTGGGGGGTGAAGACACTGACCTCAGTTTGTTGCACAGCAGCAGTAGCATGATAGAAAAAAAATAAACAAAGCATCTGAAGTACTTTCTTTGACTGGAACAGTGTTTGCAATATTCCACGAGGACCACGGAGCCTCCCAGAGCAGAGCGCTTACGGTTTGTAGTGACGTACAAATTTACAGGCAAGCCTGCAGAGATGCTTGAGCAGGTACCACTGAAAAACAACCCTGGTGGCTCAACATTTCTGATTAGCATCACAAATTTGCATGTTGCAGAGACAGACAGTTCCCCAAGACCATAAACTCTGAAGTTGGACTGACGTCTTGAGCCAAATCCCAAAGATCGTCAGTGTCCTGGGCAAGACCGAGACGTTGCCGGCCCATACAGAGATTTCCTCGGCCACATGGAAACTCACTCTGCTCCTTCCCGGGGAGAAACAAGGGGAACATTCTTTGGGCTGAAAGGGACAGGAGGCGGAGGAGAGCTCGGACGCTCCTCACGCACACCAGCAACTGGGAATTCTCATGCGGAGACTTTTCCTGTGACGCTGCTCCAAGATCAAGGTCAGGGTCAGCCCCAAGCGGGTAAAAGGCTTTACAAACCACATCCCACCCAGTGGGGATTGCTTTTATGACCAGTTTCTAAGGGCTCAGCCTTACTTTGTTAACAATGGACTTTTACATTTTATGGACTATACTGTACTTTAGCTGTGAAAGAGTGTTTTATCCCCCAGCCTGAAAAATCCCAAGTATCTGGATAATTTGACGAATTGCTAATACCACTGTGACAGTTTAATCGCAGCAGCTTCCTTGGAGCTTGTTTCCATTGTGTCCATTGCTGCTCTGCTTCCAGCCGGGACGTGAAGGTATCTGCGGAGGGGACGGGTGCGGAGGGCTCCCGGGACCCCAGGGAGGGCTCGCACGGCATCTCCCCTTTGAGACCCCTCTTGAGCGCTTGCCCAGCTGCACACACAGGCTGCACTATGTACCGACAGAAGCTAAATAACACCTAACAGCCTAACACCGTCTGGCTGTGCGGTGTTTTGCAAAGGAAAACGGCAACACATCGCTACGAAATGAAAGGCTTGCAGTAATTAAAATCTTACAGGCTTTTGGTTTCCCGTCCAGGGCATACACATCACGTCCACTTTGCTAGCCCAGACTGCAGCAGAGATCCACAGGCGTTACGCAGGGGCCATACTACACCCAGTAAAACTCATTTACAATGAATAGATTTCAAAGTCTAGAAGCCATTATGATTATTGCCATAGATTACATTATTAATTCAGATTAACGGAAGAATGCCTAAAGATAACTTGATTACAGAAAAAAACTCCAACAGTTTCCAAAAGTTTTTCCGAAAGAAAACCTCAACATTTTTCCAAAAGAAGAATTCTGAATTTTTTCTAGGAAATACGCAAAGCAAGATGCACCTCCTGGAAGGTGCAGCTTCACCGCTGCAGACGAGGAGTAAAGCGCCCATGAGCGGCTTGGGGATGCGCTGAATTCCTCATTACTGGAAAGATTTCCAAACTTTTCCAACCCATCGGCTCCAGACAGAGGAGAAGGAACCGGCATGCCCTCTCTGCCCCACAGCAGAGACACTTTCGGGGCAGCAGCCGGGTTCCACTCCAAAAGTCCAATGCCCCGGGAGTCAGAAACCGATGTCTGCACGGGAATGAAACAAATACTCAGTCTCCACATCATGGGATGCTTGCAGCCGGGCCGGGAGGAAAGACGAGAGCGAGAGGCCCGAGGTTTGGCACGCATTGAGTCATGCATGGGAGAAACACCAGCAAATACAGAAGAACTGGCAGGAGAAGAAAAACCAGCCCTGTGCTCTGCAGTGATTCCCATGACTCGTGGGCTCCAGTCGTTAATGCCACAAACCTGCCGCCTGGCACTCGGCAAGCGAGCCCTCCTGACCAGCAATTTAAACGAGTATAAAATATAATAAAAATGCCTGTGGGCATGGTTGTGCGGGCTCCCCGGGCGCACCGGCTCTCCCCAGCGGGCAGCTCCAGGCCGACGGACACACGCCCACCAGCAGCATCGTGGCGCTGCCGACCCTGCGCCTCCCGCGCCAAACGCCACGCCGCCGCACAGCCCGCGGTCCGCCCCTCCCCGCCGGCTCAGATCTTTGGTCCCAGGGTTTTCTTTCTTGCCAGCCTACGTGGCAAGAGAGACCTCCAGCCCAGCTTGCCAAACTCCAACCGAGAGCAACCAGCGTCACTGACGGATGCCGGCAGCTTAACACGGGAGCCAAACGCTGGGGATTAAGACCAACAAGTCTGCAGGGGTCTAAGGCTTGGACCGGCTCCCTTTTTACCTTCCTACGAATCCCAGGACGCGGCTGCCACCAGCTCATTGCAAAAATGCAAGAAGGGGCCCATACCTTGCACGCCACAGGCCTCCCGTGCAGCTGGCGGCCTCTTGCCTCGCTCTCCCCCGTGCCCGGGCGCCTGGCGCTTGTATATCCTGTGGGGCTGCGCCGCTCCATCCTCCCGAAAGCTGCTGGACACCGGTTCGATGAAATAGTCCTCATTCATCAGCTGGAACACGCCTTTCTGGCAAGGAGAGACAAAGTTGTCACCGTGCAGCCATCGCACCTAGCACAGACTCACACTGAAGAGCCTGGGAATGGGAGAGCGTTTAGCAAAATTTTCCAGGAAGAAACAGGACTTCTCCCAAGAAACTCTTTTTATGTGTATTTTGCGCTGTAAACGCCCAGGCAAAAGAGAGCAAGCCAGCACGGAGTGAGCATTAGGAAAGCAAAAAGCTAAAGAGATCCCACGGCAAAGTGCAGCTGGGCGGTGAACCCAGCGGGTGTCTGACGCAGGAGCTCAGGCACAGGCAGAGAAATGCCTTCTCCAGAGACCCAGAGCACACCAGCAGCAGGCACACGCGTGGCCTCGCGCTGCGCTCACGCCACCTCTCTCTGACCGTCCTGGAGACGCTCTGGGGAGTCCAGGGAGACGGCCCAAAGGACGGCTTGGACCACAGTAAGCGCTGCGCAGACGGAGGTGTTTTCCCGAGGACGCCCTCCTCAGGTGTGGCCAGCTTCTTCTGACCGTTTGCGCTGCCCAAGCACCACCGCCGTGAACCATCGCCTTACAGACCTCCCGCCGTCCGAGGCAGGAAGCCTCCAGGGGAGAGCAACCTGCAGGAGCACTTGGTCACGGCAGGAACTCCGATCGAGGAAAGGCAGCCCCAGGACAAGGAGCGTGGCCCCTCCGCACAACAACGGGAGGACGTGTTATTGGCATCTCTCCTTTAGCAGGAAACGACACCCTAAAACTTTCCGTGGATAATCACGACCCCCCTGGCCTGGCCCAGCTGCAAGTCGTCGTTACAGACTCCCCCAGGGCCCCCCAGCTCCACGCTGCGTCTCACGAACACACAGCTGCACTCACCGCGCGGGAACCTCTTTGGACGGGCGGCTTCATCCCAAGGGACGGGAGCTCCCGCGGGAGGCCGCAGCGTCTCTCAGCCAGTCACGGCGCTGCCGTCACGAGCGTTTTGCAAATGTAGCTTGTGCCGTAAGACAACTCCATCTGCTCTTGGCCGCTTCAGAGCGGCCGTACAGTGGAGCAGGCGGAGGTGTCCTACGCTCACTCGGGGGCCCGCTCATGCTCAGCTTTGCTTGCCACACTTTTGCTCGGACATGTTCATCACTTTCACACCCCAGGACAGGGCAGGGACAGAGAGACAAGATCACAACACGCCTCTACAACTGTTTCCAACGTTTCCAAGATACAACGGGACTGAGCCTACTGGCGATGCTTTCTCACCGCTCCTGCGGTGCCGCAGAAGAGAAAACGGCTTCCTCCCTCATTAACTCCTTGCAAATGTGAAACAACAAGGAGGAAACACCACGGGGATGGGGAAGGAAGGGTCAGAGGCCACAGACACGATTCCTTCTGTTTCCTGATGCAGGTTATTCTGAGCCAGGAATGGAAGAGGGGTCACTGCCCCAGCTGAAACCTGCCCGGGGTGCCCTGCCCAGGGACCACGTTTCGTCGCCGACGGGCTCTGCGGTAGCACTGACTGGCATTTGCTGCCCGTGGGAA
The DNA here is from genome assembly GCF_964289735.1 of Phaethon aethereus. NCBI lineage: Eukaryota > Metazoa > Chordata > Aves > Phaethontiformes > Phaethontidae > Phaethon > Phaethon aethereus. The sequence continues at coordinate 1,030,682 of NC_138588.1, forward strand.
GGTTCGGTTCTCTCCGTTTAAAACACACCTGGTTAACCTTTCTGCACCTTGCGCGTCCCAGTTCACCCCAGTAAGCAGCGCCAGCATCCCTAACCCTGTCTCCTGCTCCCTCGCCACAGTCTGCAACGAGTGAGAAATAGCCTTGGAGGAGGTGAACCTCCACTGGCAAAACTACCCGAGAGAGCAGAGCCCAGCTCTTAACGACTCTATTTTATTTTAAAATCATTGACAGGAGGAGTTTAAAGTGTTATAGTAGTGTTGTAAGAAAGGTGAAGCCTGGTCATGGGAACGGGGGGGTGGGAGGCTGGCCGAGGGCGTCAGACAAGGTGCGCTCGCTGCGCGCTACGCCAGGATGGGCACCGGAGCAGGGGCTGCGGGAAAAGGCAACTCGGCCCTCCGAGGTGCCGGTGTGCCGCGGTTCAACACGCGAGCTGCCACCAGCAGGCTGGGACAGCCCGGCGGCGCTCTGCACCCTTCTTCCGATGGAGAGCTTCTGATGCGGCGGCGCCGGGCCTGAAACACCAGGTATCACACCGTATCACCTGTACAAACGTAATGAACTGCCTCAGCCTATAGCTCTGGGCTTTCCCACACCAGTAACGCGTTCCCTGTTTACAGCCTGTAACATCAAAGATGTTTACAAGTGGTGTGTGAGTAATTCCCTGTAATGAAGCGGTAGCTCAGAACACACTTTATTTTCCATAATAATTATGAGACGTGCAGCATATTGCTAAGCGTAGTTTTCCGTGGCTTACTACCTGCTTGAAAAAAAGCCAAGCTTATTTTAAGACTCAGTAGAGAAGGTTTAAAGCAACTTCAGGCTGAGTTTCGCCCACCACTCGCAGTTTATGGGCCGCAGACCCTCTCACAATATTGTGCTAATGCCTTTTGTGAGCTAACAATTTTTTCTGCTTCTTAAAAAATAATACTAATCTGTAACGTTTGCATGATACTGTTCAACGCTTTACAGACCTTAATGATGGGGTTCGCCAAACATCCCTACGAAATGTGTGTTTTCAGGTGACACATTATGTGGAAGACAAATTATTTAAGGAGTAACTCCTTTTTTTGCTCTCCCATCTGCGGTTAATTCACAAAGGGAAGTTTAATTCTCGTAACCAGAATGCATTTCAAATGACCTGGGCGAAGACCCTTAGCCCATTCCCTGTTAGCAGCTCGGTTTTGCCCGACTCGCACTGCAAGACTGGATTCCTGAGCCTGACGGCAGGTTTCAGCTCCCTGGCAGGACGAGACCGCGCAAACATTCCCAGCACCATCATCTACTACTGGGGGTGTCCATGTGTAAACAGACATTCGAGGGAGCATTCACGACACTTTCGCCTTCTGCGTACGCTGCAGCCATCAGTGTTTCTCTCCTACAAACAAACATTCGCGGGAAAATGAACCAAAAGGTTGTGGGCTCTTCCCAGGTGCGTCGGCCCGTTTTTAATCCGTGTGATGGGCCTGGCTATTTTCTGCAGCATCCAACGCCCTGGAGACAGGGGTGCTGCATGCAGCGCAGGGCGCCGACCACCCTTCAGTTGCTGTTACATTTGGTAGGAAAAGAGCAACTAACACCTTCCAGGATGTGCCCAGCTCCTGTCCCGCCAGCACTGCCACGGCGGGGAAGGTCTGAGCTCTCTTCCTGCAGCTTCAGGTGACGGAGAGGCGGCGGTGACGCTCCCTGCCGCACGCCTCCGCGCCACGCTCCGCTCTCCCTGAAATCCAGCAGCGCGCTCTTGCGCCCCGAGACTACGCGCAGCGATGCGGGTGGCCACAGCACACCTTTTAAATAAAAGCCACCCCGCTCTACCCGGCTAACTTGGCGTACAGACACTCGCTGCCTTTGTTTAAACACAGGAAGCTTCAATCGCAAACGCAGCCCCCAGCCGAACAAAGCCACCCCCGGCAGCAGAGCGACGATCCGGCCGCGTTAGTGTCCCTCCGAAGGCAGTGGCGCCGGGCGCGAGCCCCGCTGGGGAGCACCCCCCTCCGCAGCAACGCCTCCCTCTGCCCCCAAAGGGGAACCCCCCGACGCCCTCCGCCTCCAGGGAACCCCAGCGCCTCTGTCACCCCACGGCCCCCGCTCGGGAATGGGGCTCTGTGCATCACAGGATGCCTCTGCATCCCCCCGGGAGGTTTTGAACCCTGTGGGAGCCTGGTACCTGCGCCAGCTGGATGCCAGCTAGTGCGGATACGGACATTCGCGCTGAAGCCGTGAATTCGCCTTGCGAAGCGCCGACACGAGAGTCTTATTTGTGAACGTGACCTTGGCTTTCAGCAAAATTTACGCTCTTACAGGTCACCGTAGCCTTTGAAAATACTTGCAGTGGAATAAGGCTGGGGAGGTATTCACGGAACATAAAGAAGTTTCACTATACGTGAGCTGCATCACCACAAATACCTCCAGGTTTCAAACACCTTGTTTTCAGACGCGTTTCTCATAATCCCACGTTTATGTACTAGAAGGCAGAGGCGACATGAGAATGGCTCTCTTTGGGAATTTGGGCACAAACAAGTAAACAAAGTCCCGGAGAGTTCCCAAACTCATTTCCCATGGGAAATTTACAGTCAGCTCACCCTCGGCCGCATCAAACCCACGCGATGACATCCTGACTCTGCTGCTGTCAGGATTTTTGCTATCGCTTTCAGCAGAAAAAAGGATTTCACATAGCTTCTGCTACTTCCTTAGCGATTAAAGATCTCCGTACTTACCAGGCCATCACACGTGCTGAGCGCGGCCAGACCTCCCGTCCGCGCACGGCTCCGAACCTCCCCGATCATATGGCAGGAGTTGTACGCGTGAGACTGGATCTTGGCATCAGCGATCCCCCCGTATCGCCGCTCGCTGACGAACGCGGGCGCCAGGAGGTTGTTGTTGAGGCTCAGGTTGAATTTCAGGGGTTGTCCTTTGTAATGCAGTTCATAGAAGGCAAGAAACTTGCTCCTGGAGGAAGGAGACCTTCGGTGAAGCGCTCGGTGGGACAAATCGTAGGACAGGAACGATCCGCTCTCGTCAACCTTGATGGGATGAACAATGTCGCTGCTGGAGTAGGGCAGAGCAGGCTCTGGGAAGAAAAGGGTTCAGTGGTTAGCTTTAGGGGTCATCACCTTCCCTCTCGTGCCCCTTTGGCCGGACGCTGACCTCCCAAGGCAGCCCAGTGGGTACCCAAATAGCAGTGGGATCTGATCGCTGGTGCCCGCTGTGCCATAGGCACGGCAGGGACACGGCTGTGGGGTGCGTGGGGCCCCATGCCGCCCTTCCTGCCCTCGGGGGGTCCGGCGCTGGGATTTTCCGTGGCAGAGAGTTAAGGCCAGGGTTAGGGTGGGGAGGGACGGAGGTGGGTAAGGGGGGGCCGCGCGGCGCCGGGGCTCTGCTCCGGAGCAAAGAGAATAAAAACCAAACAACAAAACCCCCCCCCAACCCCAAATCCCGGTTCTGAAGCGGTGCTAGGAAGCCGTCTCTTAGGGCAAAGCACCGCCCGTGTACCGAGCGCGCCGGAGCTTCCCCAGCCGGGGGTCCCGGGGTCCCGGCCCTGCGCAGCCCGCCCGCGCGGCGGGGCACCGGGCTGCCCGGCTCCCGCCGCGGCCGCGCTCCCCCGCGGAGCGCCCCACGCAGCCTCCGAGCGGCCCTGCGCCCCGCCGACATCCCCGCACCCCGCGGACGCCCCCGCGACCGCCCACCGCCCCGCGGACCTCTCCGCGCCGTCCCCCCGCCCGCGGCCAGCGCCAGTGCAGCGGCCAGGGGCACGAGGCCGGCGGGGGCCGGCATGAGTGCGGGCAGCGCGCGGCTCAGCGCGGCCGGCGGCGGCGCGGGGGGCGCCGGGGGGGCGGGCGGGGCTCCGCGCCGGCGGAGGGCGCGGGCAGGGCCGGGCCGGGTCGGGCGGCGCGCGCGCGCCTGCCGGCCCCGCTGCGGCCCTATGGCGCCTCCCGGCGGCTGCCGCGAGCGGTGCCCCTCCCGCCGCGGGGCCGCGCAAATTGCCGTGAAAAATAGAAACCGGCGCTTCCGCGGGGCTGCCCCGTCCCAGGCTGCGAGGCGAGGCGAGCCGAGCCGAGGCGAGCCGCGCCGCGCCGCTGCCTTCGGGCACCTGCTGCGCCTTCGCTTGTGAGGACGAAATGAGTGGAAGAGGCAGCACTCGGGTATTTTGACGCCACGTAAAGGGCCCCTCGGGAGGGCGCACAGGCCGCAGGAACCCCCCACCCCTGAAACGCTCCGGTGCCCCCATAGGAGCCCGGCCGCTCCCCGCCCCGCCCCCGCCCGGCAGCACCTGAGCACCCTGGTCCGCCCGCACAAGCCAGAAGGGAAAAACGCTGAATGAACATTTTCCCGAGTGTTTGGTTTCCGATAAGCCCGTTCCGAAGGGGGCCGGGTGCGTGAGGTCTAGCAGAGCCAGGCTGTGCGTTCCAGCCCGGCCAACCCGGAGCGCGGACGCCCCCCGCACGGCCGGCCCCCGCACAGACACCCGCACTTCTGAGCGCGGCGCGGCCCTGACACCGCACGAGAGGCCTGTTGTGTAGGATGGAAGCGCCGCAGGGCGAAACGAGGCGGGCTGCTCCCCGCGCCGGCCGGGGCGGAGGGAGCGCGGAAATGTAGAAAAGCAGAATAACGGGATTTTCCCACGCCTGCCCGGCGGGCTGCGGACTGCTCATGGTCCTGACCATCTCGCAGCTTTCCCGCAGCGGTTGCGTCTTCTGCCCCTCCGCTTCTGCCGGCCTTGAGGGGGGCGGGAATATTTTTTAATTTAAGCGATAATATTAAGTATGCAAATGAGCTGGGGCAGCGCGCCCCCCCGGCTCGTGCTCTCCCGAGCGGGCGACCCCTGGCGGTCGCGCCGAGGGACGGGCGGGGCGCAGGGGTGGGGAGCGCTGTCGAGTACGGCGGAGGGAACGGAGTGCGCGTGGTGCCCGGCTAGCTCAGTCGGTAGAGCATGGGACTCTTAATCCCAGGGTCGTGGGTTCGAGCCCCACGTTGGGCGTAATATCCTTTTGTTCCCCCCCTTAATCTCTTTTTCCTCCTTTATCTGATTTTTCCCCACTCGCGCTCTTCACGTCCCCTGCAGCCAACGACGGATAACTGCAGTGGTACCTGATTCCCCACCCTTCCCCGGAGCAGGGGGGCCCCAGATGCGGCCTTCTCCCGCCGCAGACTACAAGTCCCAGCGTGCCGCGGGGGATGCGGCGGGACGCAGCGCGCCTGCGCGGCGCGGCGAGGGCCGGGGCAGGCCGCGCATAATGCGGCGGAGGTGGTGAGGCCCCCGCGGGGAGGGGGCGGGAGGAGGGAGAGGCACTTATAAATGGCGCCCAAGCAGGACCCCAAGCCCAAATTCCAGGAGGGTGAGTGTGGATGGGGGGGCCGCCCCGCCTTGGGCGTGGGGGGTCCGGAGGCGGTGATGTGGGGAGGGGGGGGCGGCTGAGGTGAGATGGGGGGGCCAGGCCTGAGGGAAGGTGGCAGGGGCAGCGGCCTGGTTGGTAGCGGGCGGCGGTGCTGTGGGGAGGGAGATCCCCTTGGGGGCCCGGGGCCGGCTCCCGGCGGGGTGGCGGTGGGTTCCCGAAAGGCCGGCTTTAAACCCGCTGCTGCCGCTCGTTTCCCTGCCTTCGTGGTGGTGGCGGTGGTGGTGGGTGGGCCAAAAAGAAACAAAGGAACCGCTTTAAAGGGCGGGGGGGAGCGGAAATCCTGCTGCTGTCTCTGAAGGGTCGCGGCCCGAGGTGTGCTGCGAGGAGACGGGCCAGCGGCGGGGGCAGCCACAGCGCCGGCGGGCCCGCGGCGGCCTTGGAGGGGGCTCCTGACAGATCCCCACAGCTGCCTGCTTGCACCGCGGCTCAAGTGGGCCCAGCCCCTGCTGGAGGCAGCCGCTGCCCTCAGCCAGGACTCCCCTTCGTAATCAAGCAGGGAATAATTGCGATCTGCTCCATCTTGCAGTGCTTGTGGCCTTGAGGCAAGCTTTCAGTAAGGCTTTCAGCTAGACCAGGTTTGGACTCCAGTGTTTATGATCCCTCAGCACAGAGGATGATTTGCTTTTTAGCTTTCACTGCTCACCCCTAACAACGTGAGAATATGTGGAAAAAATGCATTGCCGTAGTTTTTGCCTCTCTTCCTGTTCCTCGCCTTTCCTACCAATAAGATGTGGGGTTTTCTGATCCCCTATTATTCTAAATAGGCTTCATTTTCTTGCAGGCATGGGCATTCATTGGCATTAAAACTGTTGAAATCTCCTAAGTCGATCAGGACTTTTATTTTCTTCAGTTTGAAACACGGTTATTATTTACCCTTCCTTGAAAGGGAGCTCAGTTAGGGATCCTCATACAGGAGGATTCATGGGGGCTGTATTTGGACTACAGCTGTCAGCTGTGGTGGAATCCATATTTACCACAAGCACCAGATTATTTTTTTAGGTGAATAAGGGTTACAATTATGCTTTTTCTGAGACTTTGCATACATTTTGAGTTTTAGATAATGGTTGTGGTTGATACTAATAAATGAAAATGCTTAGACAATGGTAAAGGAAAGCTTACTTTACCCTTTCCTCTCTACCTGTCCCTCACTTTGGCTTCTAAGCAGGACTTTCCACACGATTGTGATGTAGCTTTCAAAGCGCAGTTTGCAGAAGAATGACTGGAAGGCAGCCATTCTGGGTAGCTTAAACAACACTAATTGTGTGTGCTTCATGGCCGCTTATAGCGGAGCATGTTCAGTCGTGCATCAGCATTCCATGCCATGTGTTCATACCAATGGTATTATTAACCTGCAGAAATAATCAAGATTTTAATGTATGGTTCACATTATAATAATTAATCTGAAATCAAGGGAACTGCGGAAACTAAAACTTAAGTAGAATTCTAGGCTGAAATTATGTCTGTAGGAATATGAGCAACCTAAATTTAGTACAGAAGTTAAAATTTTTAGGCTTTTTTCCACAAATGTAAATGTGTTTGTGATCTCAGCTGTAACATTAAAAGGGAGAAAAGGGCTATGAATAAAGCTTCCTGCAGGGCTAAAACTTAAATGCTTTATTGTGGCCCTTCACTGCGTGACAAGTGAAAATTATTTTACTTGTAGATTTTTCAAGCTAAATGCACATCAAAGAGCGGTAAGTAGACTTAGAAGTTACCCATGTTGGTATTTTTCAGAAAGCAAAGGGTGAGGAGGTGACTGAACTTATGGTGAAAATCTACAGGAGCTAGGAAAACCTAAAGGCCAAGCTGGATGTACAAGTACCCCTTAAAATGGACTGATGTTTTTATGTATGCGTGAAAAAGGAGATCAGCATTTGGACAAATATGAATTAAGAGTTGTGGGTACTTAAGGAGTTCTGCATCTCAACGCTGGCTTTTTTAAAGCAAATACAAATGTCTCAGATGTCAGATTCAACAACTTTACTGTGAATACTTGTTTTGGCTTTATGGAGAGCATGGGATCCTACAGAATGGATTATAATGAAAACTTAAAACATGAGTAGTTTTTTTTCTAGTCAATGTAGGAATGAACTAGTAAATTTATAGTTGCATTTTGTTCAGTCAGAGTTTGGATGTGTTAGATGAAATGTCATGGTAGCCGTGCTGGTTAAAGAGGCCGTTGCTGTATCTGCTCATCTTCCAGTCTTAGTGGTGAAGTGGTGTGTCTGAATCCTCCTGCATCTGCTTCAGGCAAAATCAGGTGGTTTGTCATCAGCTCCCTGACAAACTGCGTAGCTGCCCTGACTCTGCCAGAAGTGTTTTGGGAATGAGTGGATGAGCTGCTCTGCCCCCTCAACAAAAAAAAATTTGAGAGGTGGGGACATTCAATTCCTGTTTGCAGAGCGAGTGTCTGTTTAGACCCCATCTGGTTAAAAGTTTCATTAACGTCATGTTATGTGTCTGTGGGGTAAAGAGGCAAATAAAGCCAGAACTGAACAGGATTTGGGACAGTCAAAGTTAATGGTTTGATGTGCCATTGACTCTATTTATCGCTTGAATATGCAGAAACCAGTTTTGAAGCATAAAATTTATGATGGAGGGTACTTTTAAACCTGTAGCCCATGAACTGGTCCTTCCCCCACCCTAGTCATTCCGGAGCAGCTCACAAGGAAGAAGGCACTCGGAGTTCTGTGACTGGTGAGACGGCCCGCTTCTGCGCGCCTCCTTCCCAGCCCTGTGAGGGGACTGAATAAATACCTGTGGACGTGTACTGTACAGCCTGCATATGGTGACTGTGACAGCTCTCTTCTGTCCTGTATGTCCTGGAAATAGTGGCAAGGACTGGATGTGTGCTACACCCTGGAGTGTATTCTGCAGCTTGTCTCCCTGAAAATGTGAGGTAGTGCAGCTTTCAAGAAGGAAACATCTGTACTCAGATATCCTGTGTTAAGTACGTTTGAATTCCCACAACATAACCACACAATAAGACCTTGCCATTGAGGCGGGGGGGGGAAATAGACTGAAGAACAATTTCTTCCTACTTAAAAACCACAAAGTGAACAATTTTTCTTGCTGTTGCACAAACCTGGCATTCTTCTGTCCCGTAAGTCGGATGGGGAAACAATGTTGGGGTCTCTCTCTTCCTGACTTCATTGAACTAGAAATACCAGGTGGTGTACTTCCTACAGGAAAAGGAGTACTAATAACATTTGCTTTTGTTCGTGTCAGAAGCTTAAGATGCAGAGGTGACATGTCTTATGAGAGCTAATTTCCTGCTCTGAATCAAAATGCAATGTCATGGAGACTAAAGACTCCCTTACAGTAAGACAGTTTTACCTACTTACTGCTTAAGTACTTAGGCTGAAGTAGTCCAATTTGTATCAAGCCAGTGTGTTTTGGTGTCTCCACCTGAAGTTCAAGGCTTTGAAGGAGCTCTCTGTGCCAGCCTTATAACAGGATGCAAGGGTGCCTGTAACTTGAGGTGGCAGTGGCTGGAGGTATGGGCAGGAATGTAAGTTTTGGTGCCAGTTGTTTGCCGAAGTCACCAACCATTCTGCAAAGCTCTGGGCAGGCTTGGACATGGTTTGCATGCAGCTGTCCTTGCATGAGTGCTCTTCAGGGAGGTCCTGAAGAATCTTTGCTTCCTTTGAATTTCTTTCTAGGCTGACACTGAATTCATTCTAATGTTGTACCTGATGATGTATAGTTTACAGAAATGGCACATTGGTTGTGTTCAAAGATGTTCTGATCTGCAACTTTCTTTCAGGTGAACGAGTACTTTGTTTTCATGGACCTCTCCTTTATGAAGCAAAGGTATGTGTGGTTGCTTATTCCTGCTGACGGTTCCGACTGTTCCCCAAGAAAATAAGGAATTGTATTAGTTTACCTGCTGTGCCTCACTAGATGGGATTAAGGACTGAAACTAAAATGAAGGAAAACCTGATAATGTATGAAATTAATTAGTTTTAAATTCTGGAGCTCTATATTATAGAAGAATTTCAGAAAACACAATGGTACTATGCAGCTATTCTGGAAAACAGCTAGAGGCTGGGTGGTCTTACGTGCTGAACATCTGATACACCTGTGTTCCTAGAACACTGGAAAGCATTTGTGCCCGCAGGACTCGGTGCTGGTGCTAATGCATGAGCTAGTAAGTTAGCTGCAGTTTGAGCTTCCTCAGAGGTGTAGGTGGCTGAGTACAATCAGAGGTCTTCAAATGGGACAGCACTGCAGAAGACAATGCTGGATTAAAGTGACAAAGGAAGTGGCATTCTCAGTTCTGGCTTTGTAACTGCAGAAACGATGCATTGCAAATTTGGAGGAGTGTCCCCCCTGCTTCAGTTGCAGGCCTCTGCTGCAACACTTTCAAGGATGTCCTTTTCTTGTGGGCCTTGAGCGGATGTCACTGCCATGACATCTGATTTACTGAAGGAATAGCTCCTAATTTGACTGCCTGTTTCCACTTCCTCTGAAATTGAAATGAAGGGCTTTTGTAGCTGTGTGGACTAGAAGACTTGCAGAAATTCCTGGGGCACTTTAAACAAAGAATTTTAATCCATTAGGTTTTAGTATCAGTAAATGTTAACTGATGGGACAACTTCAGCAAGGTGGTAGTAGGGAGGCAGCTAGAAGTACATGACCTCTCTCGTCATGCTATCAGGAAATAGTTGTTCTAATGTTAAAATAACATCCAGAGCATTGACAAGGGATCTGCTTGTCTAAAACATTTTCACTTCAGTGATTCTATTTTGTTCTCTCCCTTGCTCTAGAACTAGAGGACAAGTTCCTTGTGAGTGTAGGCTCTGAGTGTTGTCTTCTTCCAGTGCCTGCCCAGGTGCTAGTACAGAGAGGAGTGTAATCAAGGCTTCTGTTTTTGTGGAAACAAACTTCTGCTAGCAGCAACTTTAACTCTTTGGTCAATTAAACAGCTTAGAGCTGCTACAGCCGTGTGCTTATCCATGCTATGCTGTGCCCCTCTTCTGTACGCAAGGGTGGAATAAGTGTTGCAGGAACTGCCAGCTTGGTGTGCTAGAAGGGATTTCCCAGTTGGCAAGATAGCTTTTGGCTGGCTATTCATATTGAAAGTCTGGATCCTTCTGGGCTCCTGAAATGGCAGAAGGAACTGGGTTTAATTGTACAAAGGTGCTTTGTAGGTGGTAATGAATAATAACCTTAGCTTTCTTCCTGCTCATTTGATTTATTTTTCTTTTGTGATTCTCAATATGTAAGTTATTTTGTTCCTGATGACTGTATCCTTGGTTTTCCATAGCAAGATGATCACAGAAGCACTTGTTTGTGTTAAAGTAGTATGAAAAATTATGACAAACAGTAACTGTTGGTATATCTCTGTGCAATGTAGAGTTAAATGAGATTCACTTAAGACAATTCTAACCTCCAGCAGGAAGAAAAATATTTTGGTATAGAAATACATTTGAATCTCCTTTTACTTCATGCTCAGTTCTTATATTCTTCAAAACAAATAGACACTTCTTAAGCGCACAGTCTGTATTTGGCGGGCTTTAACTCCAGGACTATCACAGTGAGCCACAGGTGCAGTAGTATATCAAAGAAGATTAGGATATCCTTGCTCCTAGTTGCAGGTCTATGAGACTGGGTTTAAATTCCATATGTAGCATTTTGGAGATTAGTACTGAAATATGATGTTCCTCTCTGTTGTCAATTAATTTTTTTTTAATTGGTGAGAGTACAGGAAGGAGTCACCACAAAGGTCTTGAGAAAATGCGGTATGGTAGAAGGCTTTGCCCTCTTGAGTACTTAGAGGTAACTGAATTAGCATGGAAAGAAAATAGCAATTATGACTTGAGTCGTTTTTTACTTCACTGGAAAAAAATCCTTAAAAAGGGACTAAAAGCTAGAGCCGGAGAGGGTGATTCTTCATGTTTTACAACACGCTCATTATTTCACCATTAAAGTGGTACGGTGGCATCTGCATCTCAGTGTATCCAGAACAAGACTTGATACCTTTCTGCATGAAGTGCTGTATCCAAGCTGAAGTTGGTGGATTTAATTTGGTATAGCTAAGAAGTTCAGGGACATGAGGTGGGTTATGTAGTTTCTGTTCTGGGCTATGCTTTTGCAGGAAGAGGCATGTCTCTGGCTATGTTTTTCTTTTACATAGGTGTGGTAGCTTGAGCTCTTACATGCCAGACGGCAGGGGTAGGAGGAAGTTTTGTTATCGGGCAGCGTGCACAGTTGTTCCAGCTCACCTGAACATACTTGTCTGGATGAGCTGCAGCAGGGTCTTGCAGGCTGCAAGTAGGGCCGTGTAAACCATACGGTGGAAAAGTTTGTGAGGGATGCTTCTGAATCTGAGTGATACTGTGGAGTGGTGGGAACACATACATAACAAGGTTGCTCCCTCTTCTGATGGTTTTGCTTTAATATCAGTATATGAGGAAGTTACTGTATTCATAGGCCAGTCTTTTGATGGAAATAACTGTTTTTATTTACCTCATGTATACATTCTTAACATAGAAAAAGCCCTTACTGCAACTCTTTTTACTGCGTATAATGCTCTCTCTGTGGCTGTAGAGATCCATATTATTTATTTTACTTTTGAAGACTCCTCTACTTCAGCCAGCTTACCTGTCTGTGAGGTAGGGGCCTGCATGTGAACAAGCTCTCTAGTGAATGGCTTTTGGCTAACCTGGGGGTAGTAAAGTGACTGCTTGTTTACTCTTCTGGTCATCCTCAGGGGTTTCTGATCCTTCTCGTGAATGAAGGTGTCCCTTTGGATAGCTGAGGAGAGTTGCTTGTTTGCCTAGCCCTTCCAAACCTGTAAATAGGCAGTAATTTGTGTGAGAGAATGTACTTTCTGCTGTGAAATAGCTGTGAGTGTTTGATTCGCTTGCATGGAAGTCTCTGCATGTTTAAATTCCAAAAACTAAAAAACCAAAACTCATTCAGCTCCCTTTGTTCTCATTGGTACTGACTGAACTTTCTTCTCTGTTCCAGTGTGTAAAGGTTGCCATAAAGGACAAGCAAGTGAAATACTTTATCCATTACAGTGGTTGGAATAAAAAGTAAGTATTGCATAAAAGAAAAGCAGTATTTCATTTTCCTTTACGGGAAAATGCAAGCTTTGTCCATTTGAATTTGAGCTTGATGGACTAGCACTACCATGTCTGTGTTGTTAGGAGATTGTTTCTGAAATTGGTTTTTATACATAAGCCAATGATTTATAGTAACACAAAAAAACCCCATTGCCTAACTAAGCTTTTCCTTTAGCGCTTTGGTTGTATAGACAGACTAGCTCAGGGTGTCAGTAGACTAATGGGAATGCTTTATAACGTTCTGTTTGTTCAAGTTTGAAAATAGTTCCTGTAATTCCTCCCTGGCAGAAATATCTAGTACAAAAACTTCCTTGTTATGTGTTGGTAGGAGAGGCAACCCCTACTGAGGTGGAGCAAAACTCTCTACTCAAATACACAGTGTAGTTTACTTTTATACCACTTTTGGCAGCAAAGTTTGGTAGCAGAGAATTGGAGAAGTGTGCCTTAGTGAAGGCTGCTTTCAGAATGGGATGAATTCTGAACTTCAGAATGCTTCCTTCACAGAAGCAGATTTAGGCTGTATTTCAGTTCTTACTTCTCATGCTAAGGTAAAGTTAGAGATACTTTTCCCTTCTACAGAAATGGTAGGATTCTAGGTAAGAGATTTCTGAAGAATAAAGATGTCTCCATGAAATAAATGTTCAGCCTATTAAAGGTAAATGCTTTCATGAGATTATCACATTTATGTACTTGTCTTTTTTTCTTTCATTTGAATTGTGTTATCACTAGGTTTCAAATTCAGGAAAAGTGGAGTTTTTTTCTTAGTGATTAAAAGCTTCAGCTCTTCAGAAGTCTTTCAGAGAGCACTTTTTCCTGTTTTATTTGGGTTTGTTTCATTTCAATGCTGCAGACTCTAGAGTGAAGACTCTTAGTCACTAGTATCTTGATCTCACCAATGTGACTAAAAGCTGAACTTCGTGTTTTAATATGTGACTTTTTAAATGCATCTGCACACTCCCCTGCCAAATGGACAGATAAATGTCTTATTGTAAACACCGACAGTTACAGGGAGTGTAACTGATTTTTATAGTGGCTGCTGTATATTAATGAGCAGCATAAATTTGATCCTTCCGCTCCTCGTTTATCTCTGAAGGGTGCCATAAGTGATGTTGTGACTCCTGCTTTTCTCGCTTGTGCTGTTTGAGTTTTTTGCCTTCAAGCTTCCAATTAACTACATTAAAAGTGGCGTTGCTGCAAGATCTAGACAACTGGGCAATATGACTCCTTAATTTTGACTTCTGTAATTATGGTCCTTTATTATTTGTTGATTGCTTGACTTCTTAATATTTTTTTTTCAAATATCGACAGTTAGGATACTAAAAAAGTTTCTTCATCCTGCAGTATAATGTGCCACACAGTTATGTAGCACTTCTTCTGAAGGTCTCTTGCAGCTGTACAGGCAGGATTAAGATAAGTGGCTTAATTATCTGACCAAAGCACTATCCTAAAAACATAGTCTTAGAATGTGTACAGCTGGATGTGTGTTTCTCTAAGTTTTGGATGCTAAGCTTGCCTTGTCTTAACACTCTTGAAGACCTTGCATTCCTGTAGTAGTATTGGTTTTGCCACCTTGATGTTGCAAGACTGGCAGCTATTGCCATGAAAGGAAAATGACGCAGAGCTCTTTTGTACAAAAGAGCTTTAATTTGTGTACTTTAGAATAACTTGGCCACTTTTAATGTGTTTTATTTGATATAAATTGTCAGATTGCTCAGATTATCCACCTTTGTCAAAGTGGAATTCTTGCTGGTAATGGCAATTTTCCCCAACACCTGTTCTCTTAAATCGTTCACTTCAGATTCTTCAAATATTCATGCCATCTTGGTTTCCTTCACAGACAGAAATCAGAGCTCTTCTTCTTACAGTAAGATCTTATTGCTGAATTTGTTAACCTATAAAATGTTGGAATAGATAAGGAAACTTGCTTCATAACATAATTATGGCTACAGGTGTCCCATAATTTAGTAAGTGTAGAAAATTTTTGTTTTCCTGAGATGCTTCTTTTAAATTAAAGACAGTCCCCTCCCTCCTAAATCGCCCATCTTCAAGTTTGGGAAACTCTTTGGAAATGACTGAGGGTTACACTTCCTTAGAAAAACCGTTACAGCTTCAGTCAGTGGGGAATGCGTTTGGTACTTTGCACTTTCAGTTGTGCCAGTCCATGACTTGACACAAAAGCAGATTTCAGCCTCAAATTCTGTGAAGCTTTTAATTTACTATTGCCTGTAGAATGCGATTAGGTAATGTTTTTGAATGATCATTTGATTATTTTTTTTAATCTTTTTTCAGCTGGGATGAATGGGTTCCAGAAAGCAGGGTGCTCAAATACGTGGATACCAATTTGCAGAAGCAAAAAGAACTTCAAAAGGCCAATCAGTAAGTATGTTTGTTAAAAGTCCTTGTCTGTATATATTTTTTTGAAGAGCTTCAATCCAACAACTATATATCAAGGAAAGTTAGTTTAAAAAAACAAACAAACAAAAACTTCAAGAGGTGTTCATATGTTCATTTACCCTTGAGATGCTTTGGCTTATGGAGTTGTTCTGATCTTTGTCCTCTAGCAGTTTAGGAAGAACAAACTGCTATTTAGTTTTAAAAGAGTGATTAGAGGTTTCAAGAAGGGGTAGGCTGATGAAATGGAGGGGCAGCCTGACTAACTGCAAGTACATCCTGTAATGTGGAAATTATGTAGCTAAAAATGACCCTTGTGCAGTATCCTGAAAGTAGATTAAGTGGTAAGGATCTCCTCAGACAGCTGCAAGATGCCTACAAATACTTTGATTTTTATGAATGCTAATCTTCTTTAATAGATGATCTTTTATTGAGAAGCTTCTGAAGCAGAGTGCCGCTTCCACGTGATTCAGAATAACAAGGATTGTGGGAGGGGGAGGAAGTGGGTATCTATACTGCCAAGTGCTATATGAAGAAGCCTAAATCTTCTTGATAATGAGTTGAATATGTTCCTGCTCATGACACATGCGGATTCACAAAGCCATTTGCTAGACGTTCTCTAAATGTTTTGCATAACCTGGTCCCCTTTGAGGTAAAACAAGCTTCTTTTTCCATTAAGGTCTTATTTATGAATTTACTCTTTTTAAAGGGAACAATATGCAGAGGGGAAGATGAGAGGTGCTGCTCCGGGCAAGAAGACTTCTGGTCTGCAGCAGAAAAATGTTGAAGTGTAAGAAGCTTTTTATTAAAAAAACCCACAAACCCAAAATCAACACAAACAAAACCAAAAAACCCCACCCAAAACCCCCTCCCTAAGTTTTGCTTGTCAGTTTTACTGTTCATCTTTAGTATCCTTGTTAGAATGGTTCTGCAGGCTAAACTACATTAATTCTGGCATAACCCATACAAAAGTTGTTTCACTTTTTGTGGCATCAAAAAGGCCTTTGTTGAAGTATTTTATTAAAACTGCCCTCTTAAATTGTTCAATGTTTAATACTGAATCAAGCTACTGAGTAGACACTAACGCTCTGTGCTTTCTTTGCACTCTATTCCTCTTAAGTTAGTGAATTGACACTCAAAGTGGTGAGTCCTTGTAAGACTCTTATCTCTGTTAAATTGGTTTCTATATAGAATTTTGTAGTTCTTCCAAGCTGTTCAAGCACTTTTGAATAAAATCCTTAAAATGTCTTGCCTTCTTACTGTACAGTTGTTAAAACCTTATTTAAGGAGTCTTTGTTTTGCCATTTTTGACAAAACTAAACCTATGTGCTATTAAAAATTGTTTTGCATCTTAAGAGACCAGAAGCAAGCTCAGACATTTATTAGAAAAAATAATCTCAGGATGTAACTGTCAGATTTCTTTCATTTCATCTTTTTTTTTTTTTTTTCCCCAAGAATAGGCTTGTATGGTGTTATGTTTAGATTCTCTTAAGATCAGTACAGCTCTTCTGCTTTGCTCACGTGCCATGAAACTCTTCTGTTTGGGGTAGTACTTCACTTAGTAATGACCATCTTCATAATTAATGTGATGCTTTGAACTCCTGACTTCATTTATGATTCTAGTCTTCATAAGGAAGCTGCTGAAATGACATCAATACCTAAGAAGAGCATTTGGCAGCAGCCTCAGATTTCACATCTCGTTTATGGGCAACTTTATGTTATGAAATATGCATCATTGATTTGAGAAGTGCAGTGGTAGTGGGTGCAGCTTGTTTTGGTTTTTTTTCTCTAGATCCTGAATGCAGACTTCATTTTGGGATTATTCAAAGCTTAGCCAAGGCTGTAAATTGGCTCTTGGCCTCTGGAATGGGGAGGCTGATGGATCTGGCTGTAATGCTGCATGCCTGCTCCCTTGTGGTCTGTTGCTGTAGAATCTGAGGTGCTTTAACACCACTGGTTTGGTGTGCTCTGTCAGCTCAGGACAGGCTGCTGACAGGGACCTAGTCACCTGTTTGTGTTGATTTGGGCCTGAAAAAAAACCCAACGCAAATCTCTGTTTTGACATCTTCTAATGAATGTCATTAAAATCTGATTAAAACAGATGTAAATTATGACCAGTACTAATTCAGCTGCTTAGAGTCTTCTTGCGTTTTAGTCAGTGGGAGTAGAATTAATTTAATGTGTGATTTTGACACAGGTAGTGATGACTCCATTGTACATGCCTACAATTTGCATTACAGGGAACATACCAGTGGTAACTTCAGGATTCGGTTCCCCATACTGTCAGCTTTAGTCATCTTGGTAGTTCAGACAGATTGCAGTGGAATGAGTTTTTCTCTCTGGCTGAGTATATGCTAAATGTTAACCGGCGCTTGAAATCAGAGTTGGCTTAATCCTCTCAACGATACTTAATGTTGCATCCAAGGGAGACCCACACAGCAAAAATGTCTTCGTCTTAAGCCTCTGTGTAACTCTAAAGCATGTTACCAGGTCTGTCTTTACTCTTTGGTTGAAACCAGTTGGGGAAAGGAAGTGGCTTTGCTTTTTGCTATCATCACTATCCCTAGCATGGGTGGCTGTTTCCAGCATAGCAGAACAGACAATAAGCTAATTCTCTAAAGCTTCTGTTTCATGTTGATTGGAAAAATTAATTCTTTGATGGTGGACTTTCAGTTGTAAAGGGGAAGAAGGAAAACTATTGTCATGAGAACAGCAGTCTTGCATTGTGAAAGTTACTTATAAGAGGGTCCCATATGCTTGTTGCACTGATCTTGCTCCTAGTCTCTAGCTGTTGCTAGCATCCAATGCATCCTTCTAAATTAGACTTGTGCTTCTTTCGACAAAATCTCCCTATTTTTCTTCCCTGTTTGGAGGCTGAGGGAGAGTAAATACTTTGGCTTACCCTAGCAGCGATGCAGGGTTGTGATACCGATATATTATTGACTGAACTACTGCTTCTCACAACCTGCTTACAGCTAAAGGCAAGATGGTTCTGAAAAATCTCAAAACACAGTTCCAAAATAAAACTTCTGGATTGTTCCCTTGTTACGAAACTAAGGTCACTGCAGATACATGAAGTATGGATGGCGGGGAGGGGGAGAAACTGATCATGCATCTGTTCTAAAAGGGTAACGCTGTCAACCTATTTGGGCCTCAAAATTTACCTTTTGTAGCATTCTTGGAGGATTGAACAAAGGGAAAGGTAACTTATATTTTGAACCTTATTCTTCAGATAGCCAAACAATAATGGAAAGGAAATAACAATCTAAGCACAATTTATCCTCCAGGAATGTTCAGTAAGACTATAATATGCTGCTAAAAAGGTAAAGTTTTGAATCTTAAATAGATTCTCTTTAAGGCTAAACACTAGGTCTGACATTCTTTCCTTAACTCAACCCCCATTGTGCCTAGATTTTTCAGACGAGATGGAGCGCATACTGTTTGCTGTTTGGAGACCCCTACAATATCGACGCGGTGAGTTAAGGATGGATTGTCAAACCAGGATTTTCATCCTGAAATCCAAATCTCCTTGCTTTCATAGATTTCTTTTTAGAGACTCTTAAAGTCTTCAGTTGTAATAATGTAAGCTTTGGTAGCAATTCGGTTAACAATTATAAGCACTGCAGTATATGGTTTTGGGGTTGTTTTTTTTTTTAAAGCCAGTATGGACTACCAGTTTTTAGTCTCTCTGAAATGTATACCTTTTCAGCTGGAATAGGGTACAATATGCATTCAGTGTGTCCACTGTTTAAAAAGAAGTGGAGGACAACTGACTTCAGATTTTTGAAACTGGGTAGTTCTAGCAGGTTATGGTTGGTCTGCATGCTTACTGTAGCCTGGAGTTTGGCTTCCGTGGGAATCAGTAACAAACTGCACTGTCTGCTCTAAGTCTTGTGAGTGAGGCTGCTATGATAGGTGGTTAGAAATGTGAGGTTTGAACTTGCTCCTTAATGTGCTATATTTTTTTTCTTGACTTGAGTCTGTTCAGAATAACTGTTTCTGTAAACTGCAGCAACTGGTTCAAAAGCTTTTGAGACTTTGTAGAGCAATATTTGATCAAATAGAAATATGCATGAAGTGCAGGTTGTATACGTTGGTTTTTAAAATAATTATTCCTCTTACAGTAACTAGAAGCTATCATAGAAAAAAATTTTGTATTTTTATAGCAGGTTGCCAAAAATGAAATACAACACTACAGATACTGGCTTTTCCAGACTGTTTTATATGTAGCTCTGCTGAATTCCAACTTCTAAAAGTTGATGCTACTTTTGATAGGCCTAATATGATTAACTTGCAAAAAATCAGTAAACAATCAGAGTTAATGGGTACTTGGAAAATAAGGAGGACAACTGAGAGTGTTCTGGAGGGAAGATAAGGCACTGAATAACAAATTTGAGAATAGCATCTGTTTTTAAATGATATATATGCAAACAGTCTCATCAGAGATGCTCTTAAAACAGTATCTCAACTTGGGAGTTATTGTTTTTTCTTCTATTAGAAGTCTTGTTCTTACTCTGAACATATTACTCAAAAGCATATGCTCCTGCTGCATGTCTCTTGTGGCATCCTCTGCTATCTTTGGCACAGCTAGGAGTTCTCTCACAAGCTACTTCAAGTCCTGTAAATGTCAAGCGGCACGTGAACACTGCCTACATGCAGTTGTCTAGGGCTGTAACAGCATTGGAATGACTACACCAGCTGAAGCCAGAGGTTTTGCTAACCTCTTCTGCTGTCTGATGGTCTCCAGTAACATGTGCTTAGGGATAATAAAGTGAGTCAAGTCTAGAATGCTGTTCTCCCCCAAATACCTCTTTTTTTTTTTTTTTTTACTTCTAGCAGTCTGTAGTTAAGGGACTCGAGCTGAAGGCTGTATCCATGTGATGGGTTTAATAACCCTTTGTAGGACTGTCTTATGTTTATCTAATCTGAACCCTTTGGACTTCTGGCATCCCCATCTTGTGGCAGCGTGTTCTCATTTTAATTCAGTGCTGTGTTGAAGAGAGGAGGAAAGCGGGTGACTCCTTTCTCTTTCATATCTGCTGCTTTGGGTTTTTTGGTCTTTTTCATTAATCTTGAGGAAAGATTGATTAGTTCTTCGAGCTTCACCTTTTATCACTAGTGATACCTCTACCACACTTTTCTTGCCCAACTGCCAGCTTGAGAAAGCCCTTGTCTGCCTGGTTACTCCTGGTATAGAAGAGTTGGTAGTGTACAACAGCTTTTTTGTTTTCTCTCTTTTATTGTGTGCCTTCTAAGGTTAGGTTGCCTGACCAGGTACAGGAGACATACATGTATAAAATCCTGACTTTGGTTTTTATCCTTTTGCTAAGAGTGTTTGATGGTTTAATTGAATCTTCACAGGAATGCTGCTTCTCAAAGTTAGTGACTGAGCTGCTTGAGCAATAGTGGCCGATTTCGTACTTTTTTCCAACATACTTACTTTTCACACTTGAATCTTTTAATCTACTTTTTTATTACTAGTCACCTTGTATTAGGAGAGACTTTTTGATTTCATATGGCTTAGTTGCAACTGTTGTTTTATCAGTGAACTGGCACCTAATCTTCTTCTGTGACTTAAAAATGTATTGAACTCAAATGCCTGAGACCAAATGGTAGCTACCTTCATTCTCTGCTGCTCCTATTTTACCAAGCTATTGTAGGGAGGTTCTAACAGACCTCTAAGTCCCTTTAAAAGGCACATGGATTTGGGGAATGTAAAGTAGTTCTTATCGTCCACACCACTTTTATCTACCTGCTCATGGACTCCTAACTGTTGTGTGGAGTAAGTAAACCTCCCAAAGTCTTGTTTTTTTCCTGATGTCATTTGTCTGTGAACTCCCCTTTTCTAAGCTATTTTTATTTTCTACTGACAGTTCGAGACATGACCCAGAAGACACTCCAGTTTAGAGCTCTGAGCATTAATACCGACTTTTTTGTGCAAAGATTGCTGGCTTCTTGGGGTTTGCTGACATAATTGATTATCTTTCTTCTGATGAATGTCTGGAAAGGTGAACTGCATTCTTTCAGTATGTTTTCTATGGCGTCCTCTTTAGCCTCACCATTTGATTGTGAACACAGTCCTGTTTTGGATACTGAGGTTGGAAGTTCAGTATTACACTCTCATGGCATGGACTGCTTATTTTCCTTCTGAGTCTGTTGCCTTTGATACATAGCATTGCATTGTTGTGAGCTGTTCTGTAAGCTGTGATACTGTTTGGTTTTTACTGATTATCTTGTTTCTACAATTTCAGATGGTTATGTCAGTCATTCATTTATTTTCGGCTTTCTAATTCAGTCTCACATTTTAGTCCCTAATACTTGAATATTCTTGTTGCAGCTGTGTGTTCTTGTTCTGCTAAAATAAAACCCTGCAATGGGGGCTGGGTTAGCTTCTCACCAGAGCTGATTGCTGACCCTGCTTCTTTGAGGAGGTCATGTCTGACTGCAGTGGGATGCACCCTCTAAGTTTGAACTGCAAGGTCTTTAGCACCTTGCACTTCTGTTCAGTCTTTTAATTAAAACTCTTTCCGCAGAAGCTTCTTTGAAACTTCCATGCTACTTTTTAGTTTTGTTGTCAGTTTTCAGTGAAAAATGCCAGCCAGTAAGAGAAATATGTGAGTGAAGAATAGCAGCTGGGCTGTACTTGCTGTATAAAGGGAAGTCAGTGAAGGCTTTTGCGCTGCTTCTACATAGCAGTATAGGGCTTGCTGTACATAATGTAGTTGTGAAGTGGCACAAAAGGATGTGTTTTAACCTATCCTAGGTGAGTTTCATCTTTTTGTCACTTCAGGACTTGCATTCCATTTGTCCTTGCAGGAAGGCATTATCTGCCATCATGAGGAACACATATGGTGTTCTTCAGATGTATGTCTCAAAATGAGAGTCTCCTTGGTCTGATTAATGGAATCTAGTTATCTAAGATGTGCTGCTCATCTCGGTCTCCAGCTTCTGTCAGTAGGGCTGCCTATAACATCTGTGATACAGATGCTGCATCTTTCTCCTGGATGTCCAGTGCTCTGTGTGCTGCTGTTGTGTACAGTAACTGGGGCATTACACCTTGCAGAGCTGCCCTCACCTACTGAGGAGCATTATTCCAGACAGTCTGCTGCACAGGCTGTTAAAAACCTGCCAAATGCTAATGTTTTGTCTCTAACCCTAGCTTTTCCTGTTTGTTCCCTAACGCAGATTTGTCTTTTAGACTTTTCAAACAGATGGCTGCTTTGTCTTGAAGCAGAGGCATATGACTTGAAATATAAGGAATGAGGTGGGAGAGCACAAGCAACTGCCTAGAATGGTTTATGCTAGACTTTGTGCTTCGGTAACATAGATGTGGTTTACTGTCTTAATTGCAGTAGTTCCTTAAGTACTTTATATTGCCTGTTCCATTTTTTTAGGAGACTACTTCTAGACTAATGCTTAACATTATGTTTATCTTGTGATTTTAGTTCTGGAAAGAACTCCCTGTTCTTCCTTGTTTACTCTAGGTTTGGAAGAAAAGACTTTCTCTTCAATACACAAATCCATTATCAGTGACTTAACTTGGCAATTGTTCCTTCTTCCTGGGAGGGATGATCTTTATTCTGCCCATAGTTTAAGCCTAATGCTTGTTTGTGATTTGAAGCTTGAAAAAAGCCTTACTCTTCCTATGTTCAGACCTTCCTAGAAACTCTGCCTGCTTCCTGACCCAGATAAACCCAGTTCAAAGCCTGAACACGAGTCACTTGAGATAGTGGTGAATTTCCAAGGAAATATTCTTGTACTGATAAAGTTTTATCCACACAGTCTGCGTTTTTTTGAGAGGTTTAACTGGACTCCTATTAATAGTGAGCAAACTGAAACATGACTAGTAGTACTCTGAATTAAAATTTTCTGAAAATGGTTAGTAAATCTACAAAGTTAAGATAATAACAAAAATACTTGTTAGGACAGTTTAATTTTGTCATTGACACTCTTGACCTTTCTGAATATTGACATGTTGTGTGCATTTATTTCAGGTGTCTTTAAAATTTTTGGAAGTACAGGTCCTCATTTGGAATAAAAATAAGGGCTAGAGATAGAGACTTTAGAGAAGTGTGAAGTGTGTAAATTAGAAACACTAAGTGCTGAGAGAAGCATTTGGAAGAAGATCAATATTAGGGACAATGCTATTCAGTACTGTTCCAAATGTTTCTAGTAAGTGGCAAGTATAATTGCGATCTCACCTAAAAGGTGATGACAGAATTGTAGGCAGTTCATGCAGCTTCATGCATAGAATTCCGATAGCGCTATTTAAACTTCCCTCTACTGCCGTAGTGGTAAAACTGTGGGTTTGTTGGGGTTTTTTTCCAGAACTTGACTGGAAGTTAATTCAGTTGACTGAGATCTATCCGATAGCTCACAGCACTTCTGTTTCCTTGTCCCATGTTCTATCTCTGATCCCTGAAATACAGAAATAAACCACCTACCAATCTAGTGTGGTTTTCCAAGAGCATGAAGCATCTGTAGATGTTACTTGCATAAGTGTCAGTCAGTACTGTTTTTGAGTATTCGTGTGTTCTTGGCATGCCTTCTGAGCTTTTGTAGGTTTAAGTTAGTGATTCCCGCCCCCCCCAAATGATGAATTATAACCTGTTAAATGAAAAATCTGGTAGTATTATAACTGTGCTAAATCATACCAGACACTTCTTTCATGTGCTTTTATCTAAATACCCCATAGGCCACAGTGTATTTGCTCATTGTTCTGAACCTAGTGGACAATTTTTCTGGCTTTCTACTTCCGATTCTTTAAGTACCACTATCTTTATATTTGCAATAATTTGTGTTCTTCTTGCAGGAAAACAAAAAAGAACAAACAGAAAAGTAAGTATGTCTTTATTTTGTATATAAGTGGATAATCTTAGTGAAGCTTTCCTAGTTGAAGCAGATTTAAGGTCTTATTCCAGCTAAGTTTACTTACTCTCACCTTGTTTTGTTCCTCTTGGACTTCAGATGTCTCTTCCTTTTGGTCAGGAGGAATGCGTACTTTTCTGGTTTGTACATAAACTACTTGTTTCAATCTGTCAAGATTCTGACCTCTTGCAAATTAAAAGCAAAGTTATGCTTTTCAACAGCATGAAGCTGTTGAAGTAATTTAATAAGTCAAGCTTATGCTTCCTTATTGAGATGGAGACGTGACATAGAAGCTATGCCAAGTCACATGGAGGACAGGGAGGTGATGTGGGACAGCCAGCATGGCTTCACCAAGGGCCAGTCCTGCCTGACCAACCTAGGGACCTTCTGTGGTGGAGTGACCAGGTCAGTGGACAAGGGAAGAGCTACCGATGTCGTCTCTGGTCTTCTGTAAGGCCTTTGACACTGTCTCCCACAACATCCTTCTCTCTAAATTGGGGAAAGATGGATTTGATATGTGGACTGTTGGGTAGATGAGGAATTGGTTGGATGGTTGCATCCAGAGGGTAGTGTTCAATGGCTCAATGTCCAGATGGAGATTGGTGATGAGTGGTGTCCCTCAGGGGTGTGTATTGGGACCAGTACTCTTTAATATCTTCATCAGTGATGTCAGCAGTGGGATTGAGTGCACCTCAGCAAGTTTGCAGATGACACCAAGCTGAGTGGTGCGGTTGACATGCCTGAGGGATGGGATGCCATCCAGAGGGACCTGGACAAGCTTGAGGAATGTGCCTGTGTGAACCTCATGAGGTTCAACAAGGCTAAGTACAGGGTCCTACACCTGAGTTGGGGCAACCCCTGGTATCAGCACAGGCCAGGGGTTGAAGGGATGGAGAGCAGCCCTGCTGAGAAGGACTTGAGGGTCCTGGTAGATGAAAAGCTGGACAGGAGCCGGCAATGTGAGCTCGCAGCCCAGAAGCCAACCGTGTCCTGGGCCACATCCAAAGCAGCATGGCCAGCAGGTCGAGGGAGGGGATTCTGCCCCTCTGCTCCACCCTGGTGAGACCCCCCCCCCTGCAGTTCTGCATCCAGTCCTGGAACCCTCAGCACAGGAAGGACGTGGTCTTGTTGGGAGCGGGGCCAGAGGAGGCCACAGAAATGATCAGAGGGCTGGAACAGCTCTGCTGGGAGGACAGGCTGAGACAGTTGGGGTGGTTCAGCCTAGAGAAAAGAAGGCTTCAGGGAGACTTTACTGCAGCCTGCCAGCACTTAAATGGGGCTTATAAGAAAGATGGGGACAGACTTTTTAGCAGGACCTGTAGCGGCAGGACAAGGGGTGATGGTTTTAAACTAAAAGAGGACAAATTCAGACTAGACATAAAGAAGAAATTTTTCACAGTGAGAGTGGTGAAATACTGGCCCAGGTTGCCCAGAGAGGTGGTGGATGCCCCATTCCAGGACACATCCCAGGTCAGGCTGGACGGGGCTCTGAGCACCCTGCTCTAGTTGAAGATGTCCCTGCTCACTGCAGGGGGTTGGACTAGATGACCTTGAAAGGTCCCTTCCCACCCAAAGACTCTATGACATCTGCAAAGCTGAGTTGCTGGTTCCAAAAATTCTTCTTAATGTTACAGATACTGACATACTGGTTTGGTTTTAATGCAGAAACTGTGATCTTCGGATAAGTGTAAATATAGCAGTTTAAACTGTCACAAATATGTGGAACTTCCAGAATACAGGTAATGTTTAAAACAAAAACAAAAAAAACAAGTGAAGAGGCGACCTGGGAGAAATCTGAGTCTACTTTTAAATCCTTACAAATCTTTTTTTACTGGTATTTCTTATTAACTTACTAAGCAGCATAATGTCTTTTTTTTCTGTACAGCTCCAGGGATTGGAGAAGGGAGCAGTACCAGTGAGACTCCTCAGCCTCCTAGGAAGAAGAGGGCTCGAGTAGATCCAACTGTTGAAAGTGTATGTATTTCTGATTCTCACACAGCATTTTTGATAGAAAACAGGAGAGTTGATTTGCTCAGAAATACAGGCAGCAATACTTTGTCCTGCAGCATGGCACTGTGAAATGTTACAACTTGCAAAACTAAGGTTCCCAAGTGGCCTTGAAAAAACTAAGCTATTTCCTTGTTCCCTGCAGAGCCTACAGGAATTACTGTGGTAATTCCTCAGTGAAGTGGTATATTTCAGTTGTGAAAACAAGGAATATGGGTGACTCTTATCTTGGACAGTTATCTGAAAGTAATTGGTCTGGCTTCACTTTTTTTAGGAAGAAACATTTATGAACAGAGTGGAAGTAAAGGTGAAAATCCCAGAAGAGCTGAAACCATGGCTGGTAGATGACTGGGACTTGATCACCAGGCAGAAGCAGGTAACTTGTCAAAAGAGCAATCTGGCCATTTATAGGCAAGGACGCTAAAACTAGACTTTCATATCCTCTTCGAATGCAGTGTAGTGAAATCTCTTGTAGATTTTGACAGCAGCCTGATGGTTTACTTGATAGTCCTCATTCTGGTTGGATTTTAAGCAAAGGTCACCTGTGAGTAGGACTGTGGCTCAGCAGAGTTGCATGTAAACTTGTGGAATAGACTTGGTCTAATCAAGCATAAGCTAGAAATGCAAATAATTTAAACTTACTTAAGTGTTAAGTACAGTGTTAACTCTGCATGCTTGGCCTGCTGGTATGTTTTGAACAGTTTACTTAGCTGGTAAAGAATTGGTCTGTAGGAACATCACATGTGATGCATATTTTGCCTCAGCTCCTTCCTGCCTTGTTTACATGTCACTCACTGCCAAGTTCTGCGAGTATCTTAAGTTGTTCTGCAGCTCTGACAGAAAGCTGTCGCTCAGGATAGTGATTCTTAACTTCTGACAGGCTGGATCCATATAAAGCTTCCTGTTAAGTAAATTAAACTTTGCTTTACTGTTTTAAAAGCATAAAACATTTTCATGAACTTAAAATATATTAATGAATCATGACCTGTTTCTTGTGTGAAACTGCTTACTAAAATGGGCAAGAAGCATGGAAAATAATAACTGCTGCAAACTATTTGCTGCTGTTTGGTAGGCTGCAGTTGAATGCTGTAGCTTACTGCTACTCAGGTACTGTCTCTGTTCTTGCAGTCCCAGACACATAAAAATCTTGTTCAAGTCCTGCATGGATAAGGCTGACTTTTCTTGGTGAATACAAATCTTAAAACTTGCATTGGCAGTAAAGGTGCTTAAGCACTGCTATGTGTTATGCTGACTCCAATTATGGAGAATTAGGGTTTCTTTTCTGCCCGGATGTCTTCAGACTGTAGTGCTCTTGTGCGAGGAAATAGATAAGTGAAGTCGGGACCATGCCACAAAAAAACCCAACCAACCAAAAAAACCCAAACAACAACAAACCAAAACACCCAAGTATGTGAATTTGCCGTACTACTGAGCCTTGCCATATACTACTGAACTAGTGTCTGTGCGTACAGTGATCTGTGTATGGTATTAAAGAAGGAAGTTAATCCTTGGTGAATCAAGGCTGGGAATATCTGTAAGCTCTATAGTTCTAATACTCTTCAGACTGTGCAGGCAGTGAACCTTCCCAGCAGGTGCTTGGCAGGCTTATTTGCTTTGCAGTGGTAGTAGTGCCAGGTGCTGAACTGTGGATGCACGAAGAGCAAACAGAAGAATGGGCAAAATGGTCAGCGTTGCTTTTAACTGCTCTGTGGCCTGGTGCAGGCAGGTCTGTAGGGGGGTGTGTGTGCTTTGTGTACCTTTTGATTCTTGAGGTGACTTCAGCAGTTCATCATCAGGTTGCTATTGAGCAGCACAAATGTTAAAAGGAAACATGGATATAGTTGTTCTTACAGTTTTTTGGTATGCACAACTAAAACAGTTGGCTGGTCCTTTAACACTTAACATCTTAACCTGTTAATTTTATTCTAGAAATGCCCTTATGTACTTTGGCTTAAATTTAGCATGCAGGTGTAAATGTCTGCATAAATTAGACAACTTTTATTTGTTCAGTTTTACTTCTTTTGTAGCTCTTCTATCTTCCTGCCAAGAAGAATGTTGACTCCATTTTAGAGGATTATGCAAACTACAAAAAATCACGAGGAAATACTGATAACAAGTAAGTAGTGGTCATTTCAAACTTTTAAATACTTCTCTTGCTGCTGTTGTTGGGCTTGCATTTCATGGAGAATTTGGTAAGGCTGTTCAACATGTCCCACCCCTATGTCTAGCTTCATGTTCCAAGACCAAAGTGATCGAGGAGTTTAGAAGTCTTTGAGGAGGTAATTCAAGAATGCAGTTCTGCTTTCTGACATTATTTCTGCTTCCCCCACTTCCCCTAAGCCTTTTCCTAAAGGAAGCTGATACAAGCCAAGTGACTCGTTCTCCACCCCTTCATTCTAGCTCAGGCTTCCTATGCTGGGTGAATAGATTCAGTGACAGTTGCTATGTATGAGCTGAACAAACTATCAAAAAAGCTATCTAGCAGATGAGCAAAGTGTTACTGTATGGGTGGACTCTCACGGAGGTAGAGGGGTGGGGGACAGGGAGGTAGATGATGACTTTTAAAAGAATCAGATGGGCAGAGCTAATTAGCTTGAGGTGATAGCTTTGAAGATTCTTATTAGTAATTACCCCAGCAGTCCAGCCCTGTAAACACACCTTGTTTGTTGTTTCTTGAACGAAGCTTTCCTGTTTTAAAGGGAGAGAAACTAGGTATATGTGACGTTATTTTTTTCCATTCAAGAGGAAGCACACTATTGACTTGTCAGGGTGTTTTAACATTCTCTTATGTAATTGTCCTAATGTCTGTTCTAAACTTGTTTGCAGGGTGGAGTGAGGGTTATACTTCTCAGATTTGCAGTGTCACTGCTAATTCCTGCACAGTTATTCTGCAATTAGTTGTGAAGTTGGAGTCCTGCGGTAGTATGGCATTGAGAGGCCTAGTTAGAAAGGGTCAGTTGCCTGAAATACTGTCTGGCTGTCCCTTTCCATTAAGCAGGAATTCAGTCTGATTACTTATAGTATTGTACTCTTAAACTGATGTGAGCTGGTATTAATGTTGGTTGAAAACACAAGAGCTAGTTAAGTGTCCTTAGAAATACTGGCTTTGAAAGGACTACTCTAAGAGTTAGCTTCTTTGAGTAAATGACTAAAAGCAAGACTTTTCTTGGTTTGCCTAAATTCTTCCTGAGTTCAGAACAGTCCATTTTTGAAGGAGGTTTTGAAATACATTGCTCCCTGCAGCTGTACACTTTAAGGTCTCCTGGCAAATTTCCTTGAAAAATCTGAAGGCTTGTGAAAGACCTTTACGATTTTGATGGACTTACCAAGCCAAGTCTCATCTTGTGTCCATCCAGTCAGTAGAACAAGACTTGCAGTGTTCTCTCTGTTTACCAGGGAGTACGCAGTCAATGAAGTTGTGGCTGGAATTAAAGAATACTTCAATGTCATGCTGGGAACTCAACTGCTGTACAAGTTCGAGAGGCCCCAATATGCTGAAATTTTAGCAGATCACCCAGATGCTCCAATGTCTCAAGTCTATGGTGCCCCACACCTGCTGAGGTTATTTGGTGAGTATGACCTCTAGAGATGGAAGCAGAGCAGTTAAAAGTATTCAAATGCTTCCTTCTCCTGTCTTGAGTATCGGTGGGTATGAACTGCAGAAATTTGACAAGCAACTATGAAACGTGGTTCCATTCTTTCCTTACTACATGTGCTTAAAATGTTCAGAGCCATTCAGAGGTCTGAATGGAAATGGATTTTCAACAGTCCAGTTATTTTAGGTGAGCTTGTGTATATTGGAATAGATTCCTGCAGTGCTTTTATATGCTACTATAAGGTTTTAGACTGTACTTAAATACTTGTTAAAGTTCTTTATAACTAAGAAGTGCTACTTCTTTTGAAACAGTACGAATTGGAGCTATGCTTGCTTATACTCCTCTTGATGAGAAGAGTCTGGCTCTGCTGTTAAACTATTTGCATGACTTCTTAAAGTAAGTACTTTTTAAGTCTCTCCAGTTATACTGAGGTTATTGCTAGTTAGATGTGTGTTTACCTATTAGCCTGCACTTTTAAACTGTCCAAGTCTGCTACTTGTTACAAACATTTATTTGTAGTTGCTATAAAAAGCAGATGACAATTACAGCAAACGATTGAATTACACAACAGTTACTCAACAACAATTGAGCAAATGTTAAAAACTGATGAACCTTACCGATGTTATTTCTGGGACAAGCTGTCATTGTAGCTTTAGTGCACTGCAGTACCCTGTGGTGCTGGAGATGTGTTACTTGGGATGCAAACCTCTAATGTGAAATGCTTCTTAAAAAAACCAAAAACAACCCAAACCAACAATGACAACAAAAAAAAAACACAACAAAAAAAAAAACCAAAAAACAAATCACACATTTGATTTCAGACAGGTGATTAAATACTTCCTCACTGCTATAAGGAACTACGGAGTCACTTGCTGCTTAGTTCACCTGTAAATGTTTCCTGAATGTGAGATTCTAAAATGGAATTAAACTTCAGTTTAGTGTCTGAGGTGTCATAACTCTATTCTGTGATACATATGTATGAGGATGACATCAGCAGCTTCCATGCATCTGTACCGCGCTGGAGGGACACATTCAGCACGATTATGCTGCTTCAATTCATTTATACATATATGTAGGGAAGGTGTGCGGTACGAAACTGTGCGACCTCACAGCATGGGCACAGCTTTTAGCTTTTGCTGTACTGGGAGCTTTTCTTGGTCAAGTTTACTAAAGCTGTAAACTTCCGATTGATTACATCATGGAAAAGATAAATGTTCTGTGTATTCTCATACAAGGCTTCAGTGGTCTACTGATAGTGTTTGGAGATCCTGATTTGCAAATAATTAGGGTAACAAAGCATTAAGCCGTTTTGCCAGTAAATACCAGCTTTTACCTCTGTGTGATTGGATAAACTATTGGAAGTTGAATGAAAACCCTCAGGAAATCCAAGACAGCTCTGCAGTACAACTAGAAATGGATCAGCCTCACTTCCCGGGCAAACTTGCCTTGGAGTAGTCCTAGAGTCTTGAGCTGATCGTAGTCTTTTGGGTAAGTCTGAAGTAAACGCAAGTGCTAAGGAGCTTTCAGCTGTAAAGATAGAAACGTGAAGCCAGTGCATTGACCACAAATCCCTGAACCCGTTTGAGAAGTAATGGCATATAATGCTTATGTTCGGCTGTTGCACGTAGCAAAAGGAGCACTGGTCAACCATAGTACTCACTCATTAGCTGTCTCTGTTCGTATTTGTGCAGACAGAACTTCATGCTGTCCTGCTCCTTGTTCCTACCCTGTTGAGTACCGTCGGTAGTAAATGGATTCTTGGTACAGCAGCTGACTGAACCTCAGATGTAAACTATTTCATCCTGTTAATCTTAACCTCCCTGTGCTCACTTGGGGCTAGAGTTGTTTGACAACCTGTTTGGAATTTTTTTTTTTTTGGCATGAGCTGTCAAATCTTTAATTGCTTTACACAGCTGACTTTAGTAGATACATGTTGGTTTTCTACTCCTGAAATCATGTCTTATGGTCTCAGCAGACACCTAACGAATCACTTGTGATGTTAAACAATGGAGACTTCAGGCAAGAAGGTGTAATTAATCTTTTTATTATCTTTCATAGGTATTTAGCAAAGAATTCCTCTGCATTGTTCAGTGCCAGTGACTATGAAGTAGCCCCTCCTGAGTATCATCGGAAAGCAGTATAATACTGTGCTGCTTTACAATGAAGTGATAATTGGGTCCTTGTAATACTGTCAGCTTCTACATCTTGTTCTTCACCTTTCTATTGCACATGTCTCTTGCACAAATTATGTAAACATAAAGTGAATAAAGTTGTGTGTTTAAAATGGAGCTGGCATTTTTAAGTTCTGAAGATTTCTTGTCCCGAAATGGAAGCTTGGAGTTTAACGGGAACTCTGGTGTTTCTGGCTTGCTACTGTTGTTTGCGTCAATGGAATGTAAAAAGAATACATTGTGATTATTTCATTGCATGAACTCGTGGGTCTGTTTTGACATTAAGATTTGCTTCACTAACCTGCTTTATTGCCTAGTAGTGATGAACGCAGACGCTCAGACCCATGAGGGTTGTGATCACCCAGTGTTGGTGCTATTGATTAGTCTGACTTTCAAACCCATTGACTTTCTTGGTGTTGGAAGTAAAATGTTTGGTCCATAAATGTATGCTTTTATTTAGATAGTTGAAGGACTGTGACTTTTTTATATTCTAACAATAGGAAAATGCATTATCATATTGTAGCGTCTTGGAAATGTTGGTCTTTCACAGAGCTGTCTT
The DNA here is from genome assembly GCF_964289735.1 of Phaethon aethereus. Lineage (NCBI taxonomy): Eukaryota > Metazoa > Chordata > Aves > Phaethontiformes > Phaethontidae > Phaethon > Phaethon aethereus. The sequence continues at coordinate 1,062,741 of NC_138588.1, forward strand.
ACAATTCTTCAAATAAACTTTTTTAATTTCAGATGTTGTTTCCAATATTTGTATTTGCATCAGTCACTACCTTAGGACAGTGTCCTGTCAAGTATGATCTAAGTGTATTAAGTGTAGTATAAAGTTCTGCGATACTAACTTGGAGATGCTGTGTTTCTTTTTAATTCTAAGGACTTGTAGTTAAAGCCCATGCATCCAGTTCCAGTGGGTGAAGTGGATTCTTTGCTCTAGGATCATTATATAGTCCGTAAGTAGCGATGATGCAGTTTTACTACATTTGTTGCAGAATTGTTCAAAGGCTTGTTCTTAATAGCCTGAATCCTGAGAGCACACTGCCTGGCTTCTGTCACGTACTTAGCTGTTCTAATACAATTCTATGTGCCCAGTAGCATCTTAAGCGGTAAACTGGAGGGAGGGCAAGTGAGGCATGCTGTGAATGGCAGCGCTCGCTCAGGGTGCTGCTGTAGTTCCCTGTGCTCCTATTCTTGTCTCAATACCACTGCAAAAAGAGCTGTGGTAAAGAAACTTAAGAGGAATGTGAGCTGATGCTGACAGGGAAGAGGGTCTGACGCTGCGGATGCCCTGTGTATCTTATTTTCTGGGGCAGTTGTGTTGTACTTGGCTTCGGCCTCTCACTATTGGGTGTGTGAAGCTTATCTCTCCTCTTGATGTTGCAAGTTCCCTGCAAGCTTACGCACTTTTTCTGGGAAGGTCACTAATGGAATTAACTGAGCCACACAATACACGGCTTACACTGTTGTGCAAGTCTGTCCTGTCTAGCTTTTGTTTCTTTTCCTTGCTTCCCTGCATATTTCCCAAGACAGCTTCTCTGTGCTCAGGCATTGTGAAGTTACGAACTCGCTATTCCAGCCTGCTCGGCTAAATTCTGTCTGGCAGCCATCTCCTGTTCACCTCTCCCGTCTGTGTCTCCTTCTGCCCTTGGGCGTATTGAGAAACTCTTCTGTAACGGCTCATTTAGACCAATGTTATAGTTACTTCTGTTTGTAAACTGTGTGCCTACAGACTTCGTTACTTAGAAGCTACTTCCCCAACCCAGTAAGAAGGGAAGTCAGCTAGACTGAATTCAGTGCATCAGGTTTGCATTGAGTGGCAAATGCTTTCTTACTTTGATTCTGCATCTGTGGCAGGATCTAGAGTTGCCCTGTGGATGGCTTCATCTCCTGTGGATGGCGAAGCGTTAAGCTCCATCTCTCTTGTGTTCTGCACCCCTTCTGCCAGGAGAGCGGTGCTGTTCGGGGCGAGTAGGGGATGAAGCATGAGGGTTTTGGTCACATCTATTAAAAGCATTGCATGACTTGGCAGTTGTCTAAGGAGTTGCTATTTCTAGGCAAAATACCAGGTTTTAATCACAGATGTTATTGCAGGAAACCACAGTATCTGGGGACCTGAGAACCGCTCTGCCACGGGTGGGTGTGAGTGTGCCCTTCCCGCGGGAGGCTGTGGAACCGGCTGGCCCTGAGCCCCGCACCGCGTGCTCCCCCAGCACGGGCTGGCCCTGCCCAGAGCAGCTACTTGCACGCAGGGGTGGGAGTGGGCTTGCCCGGGCCCGGGGAGGGGTGCGCAGGCTCCGGGCGGTGCTGGCTGTCTCCTGAGGCGAGGGCCCGGACACGAATCTGTCTGGGACATGTCCCACCTTCTGTACCGAGGCGCAAAGCCTTACCCCTTGGTTCCGTTTGCGTGGGGCGGTGCTGCTGAGGGACCGTTTGCTGGAGCACAAATGAAACCCAACTGTTTGAAGGAGGAGCGGGGCCCTCTTAAATGGAAAAGAACAATATTGAGCCATGATGTCAGCAGATGTTGCCATGGAAGCTGGGGAGCAGCCGCAGCACAGCGGAGGCGCATTCCTGCGGAGGAATCCGTCCAGAGGAGCACAGGGGCAGGCGAGGGGGCCGGGGGCTCCCTCTCCCAGCTCCGGGCTGGTGGGAGGAGAAGCCCTGGAGCTGTGTGGGATGTGCAAGTGGGTGTGAGACTATGTATGCACCACTTGCTGCCTGCTATTATTACAATCCCTGCATGCTCTTCTCTGTTTCATGAAGAGCTTCATGAGGCTAATTAGCTACTGCTCTTTATTTATCATGGCCATTACCCAAACAAAGAGCCAAGATTGTGTTCTGAGTCAGAACAATGGGATTATCCTTTGCCGAACTGCCCCAAGAGCGAAAATGGCCTTTTGCTGTCGCTGGGCTCACATTCGCAGAAGAGCATTTGTAGCCAAGACCCGCACGGGCCCTCTGGTGCTGCCTTGGTGCTGACTTGGGTGGCTTCCCCAGGGCAGGACAGCTGGCCTGAGGGTGGGAGAGGGAGCTGCAGGTGGTGCCAGCCCGCAGCCCCCCTCGGGCAAGGCCTGTACCTCAGGGGGGGTCACAAAGCAGTGGTCCCCTCGCAGGGGGAAGCCTGCTGCGCTTTCCCCCTTCGCTGCTTCCGTGCTCAACTCGGGAGAAATTTTCTGCTCTTCTTCCCTTGGCCGTGTTGGCACGCGGTGCCGAGTTGCTGTGCGGGGAAGCAAGGCCAGCAGCAGGCGGGGGCTCGGCCAGTATCGAGGTTTCGTGAGCGTTGCAGCCCCGTCCCCGTGTCCCCGGGCATTTCAGATAAGGGACTTTTTGGCTGCCGGAGCGGAAGGTTCCCCGGGCTTTGCTCCTGCTGTGCTTGGCAGCCCCAGGGAGAGGACGCGCCCAGGGCCCTGTTGCCCCTCTGAGCTGGGCAGCCTCTGCCCCTCACAGCTCCTCCTGGGAAGGGTGAGCTCTTCTGGCCCGAGGCGTTAATCCTCTGCTTCCAGGCAGCAATCTCCCGCCGAGCGCGGCGCTAAAGCCCGGCCGAATACAGGCTGTGTCTGTCGGATGAAGGGTTCCAGCATGTGCCTTGTACCTCCTCAGATCAAAGCACCCTCTGCCCCAAACGCCCCGGGCCTGTCCCCAGGCGCAGCTTCCCGGCTGCTCAGAGGCCAGGCCGCGGGTGGGGACTCGTCTCCCTCATTAGCCGGGTCTCTTCTGAGCTAGATATGGAACCACAGAAGGGTTTGACCTTACTGATCATCCAGTCCAAGCCCCTGCCGTGGCAGGGACACCTTCTGCTCCGCCAGGTTGCCGAGAGCCCCGTCCAGCCTGGCCTGGAACGCTTCAGGGACGGGGCATCCTCAGCTTCTGTGGGCAGCCTGTGCCAGTGCCTCCCCACCCTCATGGTGAAGAATTTCTTCCTTGTATCTAATCAAAATTTACCCTCTTTCAGCTTAAAGCCATCACCCCTTGTCCTGTCACTACAAGCCCTTGTAACAAGTCCCTCTCCAGCTTTCTTGTAGGTACTGGAAGGTAACCACCAGGGACTGGCAGGCCGCAGGTCTCCCCAGAGCCTTCTCCTCTCCAGGCTGAACCCCCCCAGCTCTGCCAGCCTGTCCTCCCAGCAGGGCTCTGCAAGGAGTGAGTGACTGGAGCCGTGCCAGTGTCCGTGTGTCTGTCAGGCTCCGGCGTCCCTGGAGAGGTGGGTGGTGAACTGAGCGCCGGGGGAGGCTGTGTGTGCTCGGAGGGCCGGAGCTCCCTGTGCCCGGGTGCCTCAGACAGGGTTGCACCCGCCGGAGGAGCCCAGGCGGCCTTTGTAGAGAAGGAAACGAAGTGTTTGCAGGTGCGGGGTGCCGGAGCCCAAACAGGGTGGCCCAGGAGGGGAAGCTTTTGGAACTGGGCACCACAAGCCCTGTGCTGAGCCCCTGCCTCCCTCCTGGCACCCAGCATGGGGTGACTGAGCCTGGAGGAGCTAAACGGGCCAAACTCCCTCCTGCAGAAATGCTTTTACACGTGGAAAATTATTTTATTTAGGAGGTTGTTGATGAGCAGTGATTATTAACTGTGCTCCTCAGGCTGACCCCAGCTCTGTGGCTGTAAGGTGGTGCTGCGCAGCGGCCGGCGTTTTGGCCGTGTATCCTGCCCCACGCATTGTTTTGCCTTTTTCCTTCCTTTGCTCCAATCTGAGGGTGATTTCCTGTGCCGTGGGGTGCGGAGGGCTGGGTGCATCCTCGCCTTGTTTTCCTGCTGCCATTTAGAGTCTGCCCAGCGCAGCAGCATTTGTGTCAAACGAGGTCCTAATGCTCCTCCATCCTCGGGGCGAGCCCTGCGCCGCAAGCTCGGCTGCCTCGGCCGTCGCTCCGACTCCACGGGACAGACGGGAGAGGAGCGGAGGCAGCAGTGTGTTCCTGTGACTGCCCCAGCTCAGCCATGGCATCCCTACAGGTGAGCACTTCCCCCATAAGCACTTCCCCGGTGTCCCCTCTGGCCGTGGCCTGTGTGCGTGGTGTCCGTGCCGCTTTGGGTTGTGCCGGGGGCAGCGTGTGCCCTCCTGGGGGGCTGTGCCGCGGCGGGTCGGGCCGAACGGCACCGTTTCTCTGCTCTCGGTGCCGGCGCATCACATGGCGGCACCGCACATGGCTGTGCTCAGGCGGCAGAGCTGCCTCGCTCCGCTCTGGCTGCCCGTGAACATGGGGCCGTGCCAGCGTGCGGGGGCTCAGACCCGCCGTGAGGGAAGGAGCCGGGGGTGCTGGAGCTGCCTGCGTTGCCTCCGTGCGAGAGGTAAGGCGCTTACGCCAGCGAGAGAAGAGCTAATATGTCCCCCCGTGGGGCTCGAGCCAAAGTCCATTAAGTCTTTGTGTAGCTCCTATTAACTGCAATAGGCTTTTGCGTGCGGGCGCCCACCGGGCTTTACGCGCGCTCTAATGCCACACGCGGATTATGCCAAAGCCTTGCCCTGCTCACTCCTGTTAATTAGTAACACAAAGTGGAATTAGCGAGTTGAACGGCAGAGGAATGCAGAGAGCACCTGCGGAGCCCCCGGTCCAGCGCTCCGAAGGACCCGCCGGTGCCCCTCGATGAACATGGCTCCAAAGCCTCCCGGCCCCGCGGCGGGATCTGCTGCCCGCGCCGCCTTCCTGGGTGTCAGGAAACTGTCATCAGCCTCTCGCCAAGTAAATCAGATTTCTGCAGCTGCCCTGGGGCTGGGAGGGAGCAGAGGCTGACTGGGGCTGCCAGAAACTGCGTGTCCCCTTGAGGATCCTCCAGCGGCTGCTGCTGCCTGGCACCGCTGGGTTTTGATTTCCGTGGCATTCCCTTTCTTATTTCCCCCTCCTTGCCATCATTTCACAGCAGCTCTGAGGAGAACCTGGAGACACAGCGTATCTGGGGAATGGATACTCCGAGGAACATCCTGTCCCTCTGGAAAGCCTGATTTTCTTCCCTGCTCAATAAATCCGCAGCCCAGCTGCGGCAACAGACTGCTGCTCCTCTCCAAGCTGGTTTGCAAAGCGTCACCCAAACCTCCCGTCGCTGTTAACTATCTGTGTAAAGGCGGGAGAGAAAGGAAAAGCCTGGAGTTGCTGCCCAGGGGCTTGAGGCGTCTGCAGGGGCTCACCTGCAGCTGGGGCAGGGAGGGGGTCCTGGGGGAACCCCCAAAAGCCACAGAGGAAAGCCCAGCCCATTAGCCGAGGTCGGTATCTTTAAAGAAAGAATTACAGTGAGCAAAGGAGGAAGCTAAACCGCAGCAGATGAATGGCCTGGGTGGTTTTCTCTACCACCTCCTCGCGCTAACGCTGCATGAAGGGCCCCACCAGTGTCCAGAGCTGAAGGAGGAGGAAGGGCGAGGGGCTCTGCCTCCTCCTGCCCGTGAGCAGCGGCTGCCCGCGGGACGCCCCTGCTCCTGGGGCTGCAGGGGCCTGGCTTTTCAAGGGCGTCACAGCCCACGCTGGCACTTTCTGGGACGTGGCACCCTGCTGCACTCCTGCCCAGAGCTGTTTGCCGCAGTCCAAGCGGGCTGGCTCTGCCGTGGCCGTGCCTGGCCCGCAGCTCGCTTCTGCGCAAAAATCTCAGCGTTTCTTCTTGGGTTTCATGCTGTTGGATTGGGAAGGCGGGGGCGGTGATGCGTGGACGTGCCTGCAATATTCAGTGCTCTTAAAAACGCACGCCTGCATCGGCCTTTGGCTGTGCCTCCTCGCCTGCGTGCAAGAGGAGGGATGCCCGACGCGCAGAACCGCTGTAGCGAGCGCTGGCTGCCCGTGCCTCATTTCCCAAACAGCTTCACATCACCCTCGCGTCCCACCAGCCCCTCGGCAGGTCTGGGAGCCCTTGTCTGGGCAGCGCCCGCCGGCAGCACGAGCAAGCTCCCATGAGCCTGGCTGCGGCGGGTGGCAGCCCGCGGGAGCTGCTCGGCCCCGCGCAGACACCCGTCTCTTGCAGGACGGGGAGGAGTGTGCGGCGAGGCTTGCGTGCAGCTCTCGGCTTGGACCCTGCTCATCACCTTTAATTTGCACTGAAGGGTTGCTAAATCCAGAAACAAAGGCTGCTTGCTAATTAGTTTATTCTTTAAAGCAGCCTTTCAGGAGCAACTAAATCATCCTGGAAACGCTTCCTCCTGCCAGGGCTGCCGAGGGATGTCATTACTGCATTAGGTCAGCTAATGGAGCTGAAAAAAACCAAACCCCTGTGCACATTCCCTCCTTCGCATCTCCCGGAGCCTGCGGAGATCAAAGCCTGGGTGACAGCACATGGTGTCACCGGCTGAAAGCAGCAGCTGCGACCAGCCCTCCTTCCCCTGGTGCTTTCATTTAGAAACAAGCAGCGAAGGCTCCCGTGGGGTGGTGTCCCTGCTTCCTCCCCACACGCGGCACATTGCTCCGGCCGTGAGCGCTTTTAAGAGCAGGCTTGCTGAGAAATCACATTCATTCCCAGGGCTACTTGGGATTCTGGGGAGAAGTGTGAGAAATTTTGTGAAGGGCTATGGATAAATTGTGTGTTTGAACAAATTCCACAAATGAAATACAGGGCTGTGCAATGTTTAGTTCTTTATTGGTTTTCTTCTCACTTTCTCTTTTTTTCCTCTGTCCTATTCTCTCCATCACCTCGCCTCCCCCAGGGCATGTGGGGCGGCGGCCGGAGAGCGTGTCCTCAGCGAGCAGGGGGGCACCAATGCTTTAGGAAGTTTTCGGGATTTGTTTTGGTTTAGGTTTTTGGGTTTTTTTAATTTGGAGAATGTTGTGCAAAAAGAAAAAAAGTTTTATCCCCAAATTCTTCCATTTCAAAATGCCAGCGTGTGGCTACCTGCCACGTCAGAACGGGGTTTCTAACTGCCCCAAACCTCCGCTAGCTCCGAGCGACTCCCCCGGTCACTACAACACAGTCTGGCTGGAGCAGCCTCGTCCTCCCGGCGCAGTCCTGGGACGGCAGAATACCTGCAGGTCTGGGCCCTTCTAACCTCACCAGGCGCCTTTCCGCAGCACGAGACGATGACGCTGTGGCTGCACAGAGGGACGAGGTTCCACGAGCACTGCGAGGCCGGGAGGCTCTCGGCCCCTCGTATGTCCCCCGGCAGGAATCCTGGCGGTGCTGGACCAGCAGAGAAGCCGAGATGTTTTCCCTCTCCGCAGCCTCCCGTTGTGCTCCAGGAAGTAAAAGCTTGTCCTTGTTTTAATTCTAGCGCACAGGAGCTCTCGGGTGCACCCCGGAGCCCTGCCCCAACTCCCCAAAGGCGTTCAGCTGCCGAGGGCGGCTTGCGACAGCGCCCGGTGCCCAGGCATGCCGGCGCATACCTTTTCATTAAAGTCTGTTTGCCTTGTGACACTGCCTAAAGCTTTTGTGTGGGCAGGGAGACATTTTGTGCCAGGCACGCTGCCGTCTGGGCTTTGGGCCGTATCCTGGCAGCTGCCCACCACGCTCTGACACAAACCATTGTCCACCCGGATTTTGGGTGCTGGATTCAGCCGCCGGCCCCGGGAAGGAGGGAGTGGGCGTGCACGGCAGGGGCGGGAGAGCCGGGCTGCTTGCCGGGGTGCACCGGGGCACACTGGAGCTGGCGAGCGGGGCAGTGTCCGCCCAAACCCTGGGGGGCTTGGGGCCCTTTCCCGGTAGGAAGCCAGAGTGTGGGAAGGGGCTGCCGTCCCTCTGCCCCGGCAGCTTTGGAGCCGTAGTTGGTGAACATGGACGCGGCAGCAGAAGTCCCGAGTCCCATGACAGCAAAATGAGATGATGCTTAAAAGACAGAAAATCGCCCAAGCTGCTGTCATGCCCTCAAAAGAGCATCAGTTTCTCGCTCTGGTCCCTGTGCCGTTTTGGTACAGACCTGGTTCATCGGTCTTCTGCAGCGTCACCAGAGGAAGAAGCTGCTCAGCTGGCGCCTGGATGCGTCGCCGTGGGGCTGCGTCTGTGCCCTGGGAGGGCTGGGAGAGGTGCTGGCTGGGGGGCTCTGGGGTAATGGAGTGTCCCTGCCCAGACGCCGTGCGGGGCAGCCCTCCTTCCAGCCCGCCTAGGGTTGGCCAGGCGCGATGCCTTGGGCAACCGCAGCTTTGGGTCCCTGCCCTCTCCGTCGTGTTCTGCTCCTGCCTGGAAACATGTTTGAGAGGAGCTGGGGGGGCAGGTGCGTTATGGGCCTCCCTGGGTCTGGCAGAGATGCTGATGGAAAAGCCGGGGCTGATGTGACCCTGAGAGCCCACAGCTGCCTGTCCCCATGTCGGAGCCCTCGGTGGATCGGGGAGGTGGAGGTGAGGCTGCAGAAGCTCGGTGGGAAGGCTGCTCGTGGCTGAAAACCTCCCCACGGCGTCCCGAGTGGCTTGTGCTGCCGGCTGAACAGCACCCAGAAGGGCGTCGGACGGGAGCTCCTGCGGGATGGGCGGCGATGCAGCCCCAGGAAGGGCGGCTGGTGGCCGGGGCACGTGGGGCAGAGGGGCGCAGGGGGCCCGGCGCGCTGCCAGCGTGCGCTCTGGGGAGCAACGTACCAGCGGGTCCCTGACTGGGGAGGGTTCCCGGCAAAGTTGCTTGCTGCTGTTTTGGGAATATTTCTCCCATTGTCACATTTGTCATTGCATTTGCTGGACCTTGTTACTGTCGCTGTCGAGCCCGCGGCCGCTCGGGCTGCAGCGCGCTGACGAGCGTGTCTCCCGCTCGTCTGGAGCGTCGGGCTGGTGTCTGGATGAGACGTGGCCCCATTCCTGCCGGCTGTCCTCTCGCTGCAGGTGGCCCCGTGGTGGCTTTACCGGGTCCCCAGCACAGCAGACCGGGTCTGCAGGTCTCTGGCGAGGCACAGGCACACCTGAACCCGGGAGCCTGTCCCCGGGAGCCGGCACGGCGCGTGCACCTTGGCTCCTGGCCCTGCGACAGCCCTTGTGCGCGCCCCGAGGGAGCGGGAGAGCGGCTTCGGCACGGAGGAGGCCAGCCCGGAGGCATCCCGCCGGCTGCTGCGTCTGCGGCCAGGGCGCGTTATCAGCCCGACGCTCCTGCTGCTGCAATCGCTGCTTTTGTTTTTTAATTGGGTGGAGAGTGGAAACCTGCCGTCGCCGTGCTGTACAAACGAGAGGGATTTATTACCCAGGGGCCCAGCTCTCTGAATCGGACTAAGGAAGCTCCAACCCTCTCTCATCTCTTCTTATCTTCGTTGCTGAGCTCTCCATGGAAATGGGCTGAGCATCATCGCTGCGAGCCTCGTGGCCCCCCAGCAACGTCGGCTTTATCGGGGCCGGGGCACCCGTGCCCGAGGCTGGTCTCCAAGTTGGCACCGAAAGGGCTCGGGGTCCCCGCTGGCGGTGCTGCCAGCCTGGCCCAGCCCACTGCAGGTCCCACCGGGTGGCCCTGCCCGCAGGGGAAGAGGGATGCGTGCCGAGGGACGCGTGCCGGGGCAGCCGCCGCGCAGGCGTGGCTGGAAGGGCTCAGTCTTAATCGGAGGAAGGTAATTGGCGATTTCCATCCCATTCCTTTCCCCACAAACAACTCAAGAAAAATCTGCTGTCAATATAAACCTTTTAAAATGTTTGTTTCAAAATACCCCTGGAGGGGTCAGAAGGGGGCTCTTGAGTTCCTGCCTGTGTGGTTACAGCTTGCAAAAAAACCCGCTCCCCAATTTCTTGAGGCTCCAACAGCAATCAGAGGAGTGAAGCGCTGCTTCCCTGCGGAGCGTACCCAACGGCAGCCCAGCCGCACGGATGTGCCCAACGGCAGCTGAAGGTTTTCCTCTCTCTGGCTCAGCTGCCGCCGTGCCTCAAGCCGTGGCCCTGCCACCACGGCGAGCGCTGAGGACTTGTGCCTGAACGCTGCTCTGAAGTCGGAGGCAGAGTCAGGTCCCGGAGCAAGCCCCGCTGAAGGCACAGCTTCTGCCTCGCACGGCTGCTGCCTCGCACAGCTGATCCGCAGATTCGTGAAAAACAGAACGGAAGGGGAATTTTTTTCAGAGAGCTAGCGGCAGCAAGGGGATTTCTTTTTGTCCTCTCCCAAAGGCTCTCTGGAGGTCAAAGGATCCACGTTCCCTTCTCCTCTGGACAGAGGGCACGTGCATCTCCAGTCTCTTTTTCGTCCCTTTCTCTCTCCTCGTTTCTTTAAACCATGGGGAAGGGCAGGTTTCCACGGGGGGGACCCGGGGGCTCTGCGGTCTCTCCCAGCTCTGCTCCCGGTCACCTCCCTGCGTGCCGGCTTCCTCAGCCGCCAAGCCCTGTCCCCTCCCCAGGCCGTGGAGGTGCTCGGAGCTTAAGGGACGGGTGGGCCCTTCGCTCATGGGTCCTGCAAAACTGCAGGGCAGGTTCCTGGCACGCTCGGCTGCCCCGCTTGCTGCTCCCATGCCTGTTGACATCTGAGGGACGCCAGGACAGAACAGGATAGCTGAATGGCACGAGTGGGCTGTGCTGATTTTCAAGGGATTTCCACTTTTCCCTGTTTACTCCCTGGATTGCCTTAAGTACATCAGTGATGTGTGACCCCTGGGGACGCCGGGAGTGAGGAATGCCAGGGCTGCCTGAGCTCCTGCCTGCTGCCGGCAGCCCTTGCCAGTCCTGATATCCTGGTCCTGCCGCCAGCCCAGCCCAGGGCTGGCATCTCCACCGCGCCCAAACCAGCGCGACAGGGCTGCCATGCGGGAGCCCTGACCCGCGCCAACCTCCAAGCCTCCGCGTGAACCCGGCTGCAGATGAAGCTGATGATTCTCCTCCCGAGGTGGGATAATTACTTGCTTGGGCCTTCCTTGCGTGCTTCTTGGTCCGTCGCTCTCAGCAATTAGCCCTTGGGAGCGGCTGGGGAGTAGTTTCTCCTGTGCGTTCTTTCTCACGGGAGTTTCACATCAGAAGCTCTTCCCCGTAATTTGCTCCGATGTGTACTCCTTGCTTCTCTTTGCCCCAGCTGAACCTGTGCAGCAGCCGTAACCTCGCCTGCCCACACTCAAGACAAATAAAATGCCGGTCCTGCTGTAAAGCCAACATCCGTGGTGGCTGTAAGGGTCCACAGAGCTCAAGCCGCGTCTCTTCCCTGCGGCTTGCGAGGGACCCTCTGCTTTCCAGGAATCGCTTTTCTCATCTCCATACAGCAGAGGTACCTCTCGTGCCCAAATAATATCTTGCAACCAGATGCAGTTACACACGCTAGTGGTTTGGGTTTTTTTCATCTTGCGAGAATTAATGATATATAAAAAATAATTTTGATTGAGAACTATCACAAAGAGTTTGGGCCTTTTTTTTTGTTTTTTAATGAGGAAAAACTCAGCTACCCCAGAGTAATCCCAAGCTGGTGCCTGAGCCGGTCCCCTGAGGCACGCAGGGAGATGAAATCGGGCACTGGAGCAGGGGAGACTGAGGCAGGCGGGTGTAAGAGGAGGTCAAGCAGGCCGGTGCTGGAAGGAGCACGGCAGTAGGGCAGAGACCTCATGTCTGCAGTCACGCAGAGCTGTCAGCGGTCGGCTCGGGGACCCTCTCGCCTCTGCTCAGCCACGCTCAGCTCCCTGCATCTCTCACCGCCCAGCGCTGCCGCGATGCCGAGGGGCAGCGGTGAAGGCTGCGGGAGGGATGGGGCCAGGAGGAGCTGAGGCGGGGAGCACGGCAGGTTTGCCCGGCAGAGCCGGCGTTTGACAGAGGTGACTGAATGTTTCGGTGGTCGACCTTCAGAGCCCCTCCTCTGGGCGCCTCCCTCTGAGCCCCCAACACCTCCTTTCCACCGCGAGCAGCAGCTGGGGGCTGCTCCGGCCAGAGCCCCGAGGCAGCGCGGCACGCAGCACCGTGCTGGGGTACGCGGTCCCGACGGGTGCCGTGTTTGTGCCGCGCTGCCCAAGCCATGTAACCAAACACTGTAGGTGCCCCGAGCGGTGTCTGGTACGTTCCTGCCAACCCCGGGTGGAAACAGGCTGGAGCGATGGGGCGAGAACATTGCATCCATTGGCATGTTTCTACTTTTAACATGTTAAAGATCATGTCTGTAACCTGCACTAATTTTAGCTGCAGTATATCTGCACTGAATTCCCAGCACGGAAGAATGAATGCAGGTGTAAAATTAGATGTATTATTTATGGCTGGTGGTTACCAGTGCTCCATCACTAAAAAGCACAGTGCTCATTCGTGCCCGCACTTCTGCCTCGCCTGCGCCACACCAATCGCCTACCGCCATTTTCCTGCCCCAGGATTAGCCTGCAATCAAAATCTTGTTATCCAGGCGGACGTTTATAGGGAAAGGACACCATTCCTGCATTTAGGAATTGATCCATATTAGGATCAGTTAAACATAGCAGCCTTTCATTCTCAGTGCCTTTGGCTGGCAAGAGCTAGGAAAGCATGCTAAATCAGAGACGGAGCAAGTATAAACGGCGTGTTTCTAGGCTGTGCCACAGCTGAGGAAAAGATTATGTGAAATAACTAACGTGGAAATGTTAATCAGCATCAGCTGTAGTCCAAATTCCATTAACAGGAATGCTAAATACAGAGGAGGAAAGTGCTCGGATTAGGGTGGCTTGGCAACAGGCTCTCTTTGCTGATGTTTGGGTCTCGTGCTCCAGGATTTAAGCTTTTATTTAAAATACAAGTAATTTTCTTGCCCTCATCAGTACGAACAACAAAAATGTCAAAATATACAGCGGCTGTAAATCAGCGCAGCGATGCACGCAGGCAGCCCAGAGCACTCTTCCGAGGACACGTTAAAGCGGCAGGTTATTAGCGTTAGCACAAACACCCCTGCTACGCCTGCCCTGCGGGCCTCGGCGTGCCGGGGCTCGGGTCAGGGAGAGGCGGGCGGCTGGATGGCTCTGCGTGAGACGCGGCAGCCCGGACGGCTGCTGGGGCTCTGGGAGTACACTCGCTTTTCCTCCAGGCCTGAACGTGCAACGCGGGACACAAATCTTAGATTTGTGCAAGTAGAGCGCATCTGTACGGACCTGCGGATTTCGCTGAAAAACACTTTGCGCCGTGCTGTGCAGAAGTTTGCAGATGGAAAGGCTTCGCTCCTGAACATGATCTCCTGAGCTTTTGATTTTTTAACACTTAAAATTATTTTATAGTAGACTAGGTCAGTCCTTAGTTTCGGTGCTTTTCACTGCTGGCTTTATCCCAACCCTTGTTTTCCAGGTCTTTGTAGTTGGTATTTCTGAAGTAACTCAGGCTCCTGTGTTTATTCGCGCTGGAAATGCAGGGAGGGGGAGGCCAGGGAGCCGTCTGCTGTGGAGCGGAATGTGACATGGGGGAAATCCTTACGGCAGAGTTCAGCCCAGTGCAGCAAACTGGGACTGAAATGGATTTACCCGCCCTTGCACAGGCGTGCGTGGCTGCCTGGGCCCTCCGGGGGAGGCGGGGAGGGAGCGGTGCCGTGCAATCGCGCGCACGTGGGCCATCGTTGCTGGCTAGCTTGTTGTCTAAGAGGCCCTTGCTGCAGAGGCCATTCCTGAACGCCTCCCAGGCTGTATGCGAGGAGGAATTTGAAAGTGGAAGCTGCCCTGTTAGCAGGACAGAGGTTATTTTATCAATGGAGTTACAACGCAGATTGCTCACCCAACTGAGCAAACAAGTATGTTCAAATAACAAAATCCAAGAGAGATGAAGACTGACACCGTTTAGCAGGGCTGGAGTCTCACCAGCTAAAGTAAGCCCTGAATTTAGGCATGAAGTCTAGGGGCAGAAGTTTCCCGTGTAGCCAGGGAAGCGTGCTCTTTGGGAGCCAGCGAGCAGCCCGTGCGGGGTGCTCGGAGGCGTGCGTGCTCGCCTCGGGGAGACGCGCCATCCCGGCGGTGCTGGAGGAGCTCCTGCCTGTGGAGACAGTGTCTGGTGTGGGCTTTGAGTGCACCCTGGGACTTGGCACGTGCAAAAGCACATGAAAGGGGCAGAGGAAAGGACTCTCTTCAGAGTAGCTCTCAGGCTGTTTGGATGCTTTGACCCAGAGGTATTTTTTTTCCCTCTCTCCCAAAATGACAAGACTTTGAGAAAATCCATGCCTGAATAGGTCCCACAGGACTGCAGCACACAGAGCTGGCTCACGTTACGCGGCTGCTGAACCGAACCGGCAGGTATTTCAGGCAGCCTCTCGCTGCCCGGTGGCTTTGTCCAGCACCCTGTGGTGAGGCACAGGAATTAGGACACAGTGTGCCTGCCGCCTTCTTCCAGGACCGCTCCAAGGGCCGAGGCCTCCGCTCTAGATCAGCGCTAGATCAGCTCCTGGATTTGTGTGCAGATTGCTGCCTAGCATGAGCCAAAGCTCCTTTCCAGAACCGAATCCCATTCACAGGAAATTCACACCCCGTTTGCCATCGGCCAGCATCCAAGCGGGAGCTGTAAACGCACATTTATTTCGCAGGAGTATCGTGCAATCGGCGGGTGCAGGAAGCGGGCAGCACCGGCGCGAGCCGACAGCCGTGTGCCAGCTCGCGGGTCAGCCCAGGCGCTCCTGTTCTCCTGCATTACCCCGGGGCTCTCTGCGTCCCCCAGCCGCTGCCCCTTTCTCCTCTGCTGCAGCTCCGCTCTCGCTCCTCCTGTGAACCCCAGGCTGCTGCTGGTTTTGCGGTTGCGGGTTCAGCTGCTATCTCAGCAGAAGGCAGGATTTCAACCCCTGCCGGTTTCCCGCTGATTAGACCAGATGGAGAGCAGACAAAGTATGGCCGAGATAATGAAGCTATTTTGCGAGGCTTGGAGGGCTGCATGGTGTTCCTCTGGCTTCAGGAGACACTGCTATTTAGGATTATTGTGGGAGACGCTGTGGTTGCTATTATTACATTGCAAATCCATGCCTGGATGTTTGCTAACCTGAGACCCTGCTTGCTTTGCTCCTCATCAACCTAAAAATGAATCAAGGATCTCTCCTGTGCTGACAGGAGTTCCCAAGAGGAGACACAGTGTGAGGGAGCTACTGAAGGTCAAGGGGCTCTGGTTTCACTGTTTATCCATGGGAGCTTAAACAAGGCTCCAAGCTGTTGATGGTCCAACCCCAGACATCATACAGACAAGGATGAGAAGCTCAAGAAGAGCCTTGCCTTTGCTGCTGACTCCACTGCTAAAGCTTTGGAAACTGCAACTGGTGGTGTCTCGGAGCTCTGGTTTCCAGTGTAGCCAGCCAGGAAAACCAATCCAGTGAGGATGGAGAAAGATGTGCTAATGACAAACGGCCATCTGAGATGTTTTCCTCTGAACCAGGCTGGCTCCCCATAGACAGAGCATCGTCCCTCTGAAGACCTGTCTGCAGCTCTGCTAGTGTTCAGATGGATTTGCACACTATACATGCCCACAGAGACACATTTTTCTACCCTGTCTCACTGCAAATGAATCAGTTGTTAAACCAGAGCGTGGTTACTCCCTGGCTAGTCTGTTCTATCAGGCGCAGGAAGGCGTTCAGGGCTGGTTCAGTTCTTTTTGATCTTTACATTCCTTTAGGCTCCTTATCACTTCTCTTTATCCCTTCTATTTGTCTGTCCTCCCTGTTACTGGTCAGGCTTTATCTCTGTGACCAAACCAGTCCATGAGTGATGGGGCTTTGTCCTGCCATTGCCATATTTCACTTGGTACATCCCCAGCAGCACTGGTCCAGGCACGGAGGGTACTGATGTTCCCTTTGCCGCTGCTCTGAGCAGTTTCAGAGCCTGCCAGAATGAAACAGCCCCTGCGGCTCCCCATCAGCTCTCTGCTGTAAGCCAGCCCATGGAGGAGCTGCTTGTCAGGGAGTGCTTACTGGATGAGTTCAGGGTCTCCACATTTCCAGATGCTTGTTTCATGTTTTCTACCTCCACAGCCATTCCTGAACTGCTTTGCTAATCCACTGGGGCTACGCTGGGCTCTCCATTTGCACAGTGTCTGCTGCTTCACTCTCTGCAGATTTGCCCCTGGACAGAAACTCCTGTGTTACAGGAGTTCCATTATCTGACCGAAGCTCCTGCCTACTACTGCTGATAAACAGAGGCAGCAGAAAAACCCACTTTTCTTTGCGGTGTTGGGAACCAGAATCTAATCCCGATGATTTCCTGATGCACATGTGAATGCGAGAAGTTTTTGGTATGTGTCTTGCACCCACTTCTAATTCTGGCTAGGCAGCATTCACATCCTCGGGTACGACCACAGCGCGTGTTACAAAGAGTTCAGTCACAGCTTTCTGGGGTGAGTACTGCAGTCTGTATGTGACACACTGCCTGTAGTTTCACTCGGAAATTCAGCTCCCTTACATGTGCTGGAATGTGCTGCCTAATTAATATAATTCATCACACAATGCTGCGGAGCACAGTGCTAAAACACAGTTTTACGGCTGTCTCTCAGTGCTGTTGCCTCATCACAACAATTTCACTTCTCTGAAAACGTATCTGCTTTCTCTCAGCAGCAGAGGTGCTCGGCAAGGCTTGGACACCCAAGATAAGATGCCTTTACATGTACATCTTCCCTAGCAATACTTCAAAATCTTCCCCTTACAACTGGAACTAGAGTCGCATGCAGTCATGAAAATCAAATTAGCCACTTTCCTGCAAATGTGTGTGTGTGGGAAAAACTGAGGAGCTGTTCTGTTTCAGTCTTCATCCACAACCTGAGCTTCACCCGCTGCCACTGCCAAAACAGATTCCCTTCCTTTGGGGTGTTATCTTCTTTTGGGGTGTGTTTTAATCAGTAATGAATACGTGGGACAGCCCGTTCTGTTGTCTGTCTTGGTGGTAGGCAGAAGCCCTAGTTTCTACACCCACTTCTGACCTGACGTACAGCTTTGGAAAGTTGTATCCCAACCGTTTCCATTCCCATTGCTGCCCTGTTGGTTACGCACAGGCAGTTCTTCACGACAGGCACGGTCTCCCGCTCGGTCTGGGCACCGTGCGTTGTGTACAGGGCTGAGTGGTTCCTGCGACTGCCAGGCACTGTTCTGAAATAGCCACTAGTAATAAGCGAGAGCAGCCAAGTTGGCAGCTGAGCTTTTGTCAAATTCAGCTCCCAAGAGGCTGGCACATATTTTGTTTTTTCCTAAGCTCGGCACCATGCCAGACTGGTTCAGGAGCACAGTGTGTAAACACTGGCTGCATGGAGGTTTCTGTCTAAACATGTTTCCTCCTTTCTTCCTGTCTTGGAACCCAGAACAAAATGGGGGTGAAAGGAGCTAAATGAAAGCTTGGACACTGGACTGCTTTGGCTATGCATTGTAGAAGACTTCCCGCTGCTTGCTTGTACGTACCTGCAGCCGTGTCTCCTCCCCATCCCCAGCGCAGAGGCAGCGAGACGTGCGGGCAGGTTTGTGCACACATGGCTGGTGCTCCTGGGCGATGGGGAGAAGCGGCCGTAGGGGATGGTGGGAGTCAGCAGCAGGCAGAGCAGCCAGGCTCTGGGGCTTGCCTGGCGTGGCACGAGACCCATCTCAGAAAGGCACCGGATAGAGAAGTGTGCCTCTGCCAGATGCGCAGTGTCCAGCCGTGAGCCTGGGCATGAGACCGGGTGTGAGACGCCCTAGGAGAACAAGGCCTCACTCTGTCCTTGCTGTGAAGACTGTGACTCCTCATGGGTTAAAGAGCAAAGGGAGATAAAATTATATCCTCCTCCATGCGTGTGTCTGGCATGGAGGTTAATTTATCTGGATGATTAAAGCAGCAAGTGATGCAAGAAGTTGCTGGGTAATTCAATGACCCAGGTAGAAACAGAAAGCAAGGAGCGTGTTTCCCTTTCAGTCCTGTTGGGGTTTGATTTTTATGTCCTGTTACAGACTGATGAGTCAAATGCCTGGAGAAGTGTAATATATTCAGACTGGTCTGCTTTTCTGCCTTATAAAATAGCTGAGAACCAAAGCTTGTTGAGACTTTTATTGGAAACGTTGCCATGCAGTGGGTTGTTCAGAGGGTGCTCCTCAGCCAGCTCCCTGTGTGGCCGCAGGGAAGATGTCACTGAGCGTAGGTGGAGGTCCCAGAGTCATGTCTGCGTGGAAAACTGCTGCTCGCCTGTCTCTCCTGCTCACGAGCTCAGGAAGTCGGTATCACCTCGCTTTGTGGAGTGCACGACCACCTGGCTTTGTGCTCGTTTGTGACTCCGATTCAAATACTTCTTGAACTCTGCGGGTAAGAGAACTGCACAAATGTTGCTCTTCTAATAGAGCAGAAAGGCAGCCTTTGGCACTGTAACTCTGAAAAAACCTCCACCATGGTGAAGCTATTCCTTCCTCCTACCTCCCTGTACAGCTTGGCTCCAATTAGTTTGTCTCGACTGCTAGATGTGCAGGCCAACACTACTTCTATTTCAGGGGATCTTGCCAGAGATTAATTAGATCCCAGGCCTGTTAGAGGACCGGCCAGCAAATTTTGTGTGCCATTAACTCAGTACTTATCACACAAACATTGCTGGAATAAATATACCCTTTGTTGTGCTGCAGTAAGTGAAGGTTGTCACAAAGATGAAACATTTGAGCAGATACAGAGTGTGATAGTTTCTGAGCTATATAAGCTGCTTGCTTAGATCAGATTTTAGCCATGGTTACTGAAATGGCACCAAGAGTGTATTAGTGCGTGCAGCCAGCTGTGCGCAGCAGTACTTGACAGTCCCGTGGCAGGCCACACATTGCAGCGGGGAGTGAGGACAACGGCTACCCTGTACACCGTATCACTGATGCATGAGCATCTAATGGGCATCCACCAAACCGTGTGTCAGCGTACAAGGAGACGTACAGTCAGTGTCAGTCATTGCTCCGAAGAAACTTACAGCTTGAAGGATAAAGTCACAGAGAAAGAAGTATGTGGAGTTGGGGAGACAGTGGAGCAAATTGCCAGCAAGAGCTCCAAATTTCCATTTGGTCTCTGTTTGTCAGCAGTGAAGTGACCTTATCTAACCACCCTCAGGTTGTGCTCTACTGTTTGTGCCCATGCAAAGCAAGTACAAGCCACAGCAGATTGGCTTGTATTGGCTCATCTCACTTACAAGAGAGCTGGGAGAAAGTCTAGCCAGACAAGTGGGGAGTGAGGTGACAGAAGCCAAGAACCGATAACAGTGATGGTGAGAGCGTACAGCAGAACAAACGAGGATATATCTAGCTAATAGGCAGAGAGGGATGAGATGTAGAGAGGGGTGATGTAGCAGGAACTACATGCCAAGAATCTCAGCAGCAGCAGCTTGAATTAATTTGGAGAGCAAAGTGAGAAGCCTGGAGAAAAAGACTGCAGTAGATGTGTCCAGAATCAGGGAATAGTTCTGGCACCGTGGTCAGGGGAAGGGCCAGAGCATGGACATCTGTCCAGCCTGCACTGCTATGGCCCAGTGTGGGCTGGTGAGTCAGGGGTGAGAGCTGCAGTACACGCTGCTGAGGCAGTAAGGTTAGCTGGGTTCCCTCCTGAATCTTTACAGCCTGAATGCCAGTCAAATGTGCAAGTCAGTTCCTAGTAATTTAACATGAAACATCTTGTTCTTGTGCTGACACATGCCTCACCAGGGCTGAAGGATGGTGTTCAGACAGGGAGCTTTCTGCTTTGACAGGAATGAAAAAAGGGGAAGGCTCCTCTCTGGCTCATCTGGCTGATTGCTTTACCCTGCAGAGAGCTGGCCAGTGAGAAACGTGGTGTGACTGGGACCAGCTTTGCCTGCGATGAGTCCAGCAGGAGGAGGCTGGTTCACAAGGCAGATGCCATCCTCTTACTGCAGTGGCTGCTGAGCCCTCAAAAGAGCAGAGACCCAGCGGGTTGGTGGAAACGCATGTATGCGTGTGATTCTCTGGGGACAGGGAACGGCTCTGGAATTGGTTGGGCACTGGGAACTGCTATGTGCAGCTTCTCAGCACTGACATGATACCAAGGAGTTATTTTTAAAATTCTGCTTTCCCTCATACTGGAGTGACTCAGAAGGAGCTTCCTTTAAACATCATAAAGTTGGTGGAAGGAGAAGAAAGCTACTGCTATTAGCTTGGTCCTGAAAGATAATATTTTATAAAGCTGAAACTATTCAGTATGTTCTGAACAACTCAAACCAGTTCATCTGCCCCAGGTTAGACTAGTGCCGGGGCTTGGATTCGTGAGTGGACATGAACACTGCTGGCTCATGTTTGTGCAGATCCTTACGCAAACACCCTTTTGAGGTGCTGTGGCTTGGGTGCGCTCTAGGAATTTGCTTTTTCAATTCTGTACCTTTGGCTAACTAAAGAAAACTACTGCTTGTATTGCCACGGGTAGAAAATAACCAGGGAATCCTGATCAGCTGTCAGTTGCGGCTGTCATTTTACCCACCACGTCACTTTGATTTGTGCCAGGCAGAGTCGAATTGCCTCTACCAGCAGTGACAAGGTGGCAATACCAGGCTGAAAGTGGTGAGAACCAGGGCTCAAAGGGGACTCACCAGCCTTCGAGAGCCAGAGCGGTGGCTGAACGACAGGAGTGTCGTGAGGTATTTTATTTCTGCTCTGAGGAGAAGCTGGTCTTGCAGTTTCTGTCGGTGCCTTGAAGTGTAGAGCTGGAGGCATCCACAGAGGGATAGGAGGTGGCTCCTGAAAGGCAAGAGGCTGCCTGAAGCATGGCTCTTTAGGGAGGAGAACGCCGAAACCGTTAAATGGCATTCAGAGCGTGAATGTCTTTTCTCTAAAGAGCTTAAATCTGGGCTTAATCCCTTTTAGATGAGGCTAGGCTGGAGGTTAGACTCATCTGGGGAAGGTTTTAATTTCAGAGCATGCTGGTACTTCCCAGCCACCCTGATGTGCACGAAACGACAGTATATATTTAAAGACACCAGGTATCCTTCCCTCTAAACGGGCCACCTGTAGAGAAACCTAGGCATTTGAATACATGGTTGACCTGAATTGATTAAAAAGCAGTGACATTTACCTCAAGCTCTGCTTATATTAGAGAGATATATTGATTGAACAGTTCCAATCCAGCTGCAGTAAGCAAGGTTTTACAAGTTTAAACACAATCCATGGGTTGTAATTAAATAGTCTGAAAACTGTACATGACCTTAAACTTCCCAGTGCTGTGCCATTGTGTGTGACAGGGCTGTGAGTAATGTGATGAAAAGGAGATGTTAAATAGACTTTGGGCTGAACAAAGCTGGGACCATAACAAGCAAACTGCCACCCTCAGACATTCCTTACGCAGAAGCAGGGAGTTAATTACGTTGTTTTAAATGCTGCCTCTACTCAGCTTGTAAGATCTTTTGCAAATGAACACCTCCTTTATTAAGAGGGAGGATGTTTCCGAGGCCAGCGATCGGTTTGCATTTTCTGCTCCTGGCAAGCGCGTGCCAGGCTCCTACTCTCTCCCTCCCGCCACCAGGCCTGGGAGCTCTGTCCTCTCTCCCCAACCCGGCAAGCCTGGAGCGATGGAGGCGGCGTCTTCCCGCGGCACGGGCACAGACGGCAGAGCAGCCCCCGCCGCCTCCTGAGCCCCACAGTAGGACAAGGCCCGACCGCTTTCTCCGTGGTGCCCCTGAGGCGCTGCCCTGGCGCCAGAGCGGCGCACCGCCTGCCGCGTGCTTCTGCCCCGCCCGCGGCGCGCCCCCTGGCGGGCGGGCGGCTCCGCACGGGGTAAGACTCCACCCCCGCCACGCCGCTCCCACACACACACCCCCCCCCCCCCCCAGGCGGCCTTTAAAATGAGGAAGTCCCGCCCCCTGTTCCGCCTGGTGATTGGCCGCGGCGCCCGCGCGGGTGGGCGGCGGTTGGCTGCGACTTTCGGGTGGGCGGGGTGGCGGGCTAGGGGTGCCGCGGCAGGCGGGGGCCGGCGCGTCCCGGCCGTGGCGGCGGCGGGTGCGCGTCGCGGGGCCGGTGCTGCGCCCGCCCGCCCGGGGCCGCGCCATGAAGAGCCTCAAGTCCCGCCTGAAGAAGCACGAAGCGGTCATCGGGGGCAGCGCAGTGGGTGCACGGCAGCGCTGGGCTGGGGGGAGGGAGAGGCCCCCCCGCCCCCCAGGGGGCGGGGTGCCTGCGCTGACGGGCTGAGGGCCCGGGGGGTCCTGTGAGGGTTGCCGGGCTGTGGCGCTCCGGGAGCCGGGCCCTCTGCGTTCCCTGGGTATGGAGCGGTGGGGCGGGCGGTGGGCATGCAGCTCCACGGGGAGGTGGGCTGGGGCAGCGGGCTGTGGGTGTAGGGTGGGCTCTGCTCTGCTGGGGCTTAAGGCAGGGGGCTGAGGGGTGGGGTCTGGGGACTCCGGGGGGCGACGGGGGGCAGGAGGGGCTGTGGGCCTGTGGGGTGCCGGGGGTGAGAGGAGGAGAAGGGGCCGGGCTGCTGGGCATTGCATGGGGGCAGAGAGCGTGGCAGAGCCGGGGTAACCTGGGTCAGTGGGAGGCGAGCTTTCGGGGCCCGGTGAGGAGCCTTGGCAGCCGGGGGAGCTGGGCTGCAGGGCGTTGAGGACGTGCTGGACGAGCGGGGGTCCCTCGGGGTGTGGGTGTAGGGGCACGAGGGCCGGCAGGGAGCCTCCGGGCAGGCCTGTGCCCGGGGAGGGGGCGCAGCAAGACAGGGTCTGCGGGCGCGGCGTGGGGGAACGCGGGAGGAGAATACGTCCTGCGGCCGGCTCGGGCTGCCCTGGGTGAACTGCAGCTCGGGAAGCGAGCGTGTGAACGCCTGTTACCTCTGCCTTCGGTTTTGCTCTCTGGCCCCAGCAAAAATTAACACCTTGGGTGTTTTTGTGGGTTTTGTGGGTTTTTTGGGTTTTTTTTTTTTTTTTCTCCTTCGTAAGACCCTTGGGAGCCTCTGCTGAGCTCTGGCCGGCAGCCTGCCCTGGGGCTTGCTGAGATTCGTGTGCAGGGCATTGTCGGTAGCTCGTTCGACATTAGTAATTTCTGTGGGAAAATCGGAGCACTTATCCCAGTGCACAGAAGGAGGATTTGCTTAGAAAGTGGACAAAAAGCTTTCAAGGTGGCTAGTGCCTTGATGCAGTTGTGATTTATCGTCCAGTCTGGGAATACTGGGCCTGGGGGAGTTGCAACTTCTGGAAATGAGGCTCCTTTGTGATGGTGCAGTTGTCTGTGTCTTGGTCTCTATGGTTTCCAAAATTTAGGCTACTGTTAACTGGCTTTAAATGACCGTATTGGTTTTAATTTTTACTTCATTAATCTCTGCAGATGACTTTTGATGAGGGAGGTCTTTGTAACAGAAGAAAGCTATATTCGGAAATTTCGTTGTGGGGCAAATCATCTTTAATTATGACCACTCAGTAAATGCTTCCCTGGGAGTCTACTGTGGCAGTGGCACTCCTAAGCTTGTTCCTGTTTCCCTGTGCCGATATGCTAAACTTGCCGCAGGCTACATGGAGTAGCGGAAAAGGGCAGGTTAATACAATACGCTGACTTTTATCAGTCGTCTTTTAAGATATTAGCTATCTCTAAAATACTCCTGCACATTTGTCTTGGATCTGAAGCTATTACTTGAAAATAATAGCTCATTTGAAAGATATGTAGATACTCAGGCTTGTAAACTGCTGACCAAACTCATCTGACAAAATGACAGCTCTGTGTGGAAGTGCATCACTGTGCTGAACATTTCACTGTGCAAAGGAGTGATTCAGAAGTCTGTTATGATAATTTGTAATGTGTAGGCTGGCACTGGTTTGTTATTCATTAGTCATTCTATACTTTAGAACTGTTTGTTATTTCAAAGTAAGCCTACAATAATTAAATTTAAACACTTACAGCATCCATATTTGTTTTTGAATAGATAGGGAAATTTTTCACTTCCATAGGCGAGGCGAAGGCTCAACAAGGCTTCCTTTCAAAGTAGGTTTGAGCAGTCTTAATACTTCTAGGAGCTGAAGTTATTCTAAAATACATGAATGGAAGTTACTTTCAGGGAGAGCCTTCAAAAACTGGGATTTGTACTCATGATGTACTTATTTCCACTGTTTATTAATATTTTGGTGACGTGATCACTCCACTGGCTAATGAAACACCAACTTAAAACCTTCTGTACGGGAGCGGGAATTCATCTGCATGGGTGGATGTTAACAGCGAGGCCAAAGCGGGGGATGCTTGGGTAAAGCCGGTGTCTAACAGCAGGGAAGTGGGTGGGAATCCTGCCAGCATGAGCTTTATGGATCCTGCTTGAAACGAGTGTAAAAGAGCTGCCTGTTTCAGAAACTTCATCCCTCTCTCCTGTCTCCACCCTGTGCTATTTCCTGGGGGGTGGAGAGAAACTTAATCCCTTCATCATGCTTCTGAAAACTTTCCTCCAGGTTAAGGTGATAGTTACATGCCCTCAGTCTTCTGAGGGTCATCTTTTGGAAGTGGCTTTATTACCTGTCTTGTGATGGAGGGAAACCATGAAAAGCAGCAGAAAGTAAAAATGATAGTTACTACCAATTTCACAGTTATCCAGAACGTTGTGTCTGAAAATGGAATTACCTGGTTTTGCCAACTCCAGCTGGCTGATGGTGCTTGGAAAATAATCTGAGCAGTCTCTTCAGTAACTTCACTGCTCTGTATAGTGAGACAAGTGCTTGTCATTTGCAGTAGTGTAGGCTGGAGGCTTTAATACCGGATTTTGTGGAGCACGAAGCCTTGAGGGCATGCTCCTTGCTTTCAGTCAGAGATGGAGCGTCATTCACCGACATTTACAAGATAGATTTTAATCAATGTAGTCAATCGTACTGAGGTGACCACAGCAGCATGCACTGCTAGTATTTCTGAGACCCCAAAATACGGGCTGATATTAGAAGTGTATGTTTGTGATCTAGTTTGTGTTTAGGAAGTGTATTCTTCCAGTGAAGTTAGAAATTCTGTCTGGAGCTGTGTGTACAAGAAGCAAATATGAAATATTCACTGGTTGTTTTTTCTGGAGAAGATGGTTGGGGAAAGATCGGTTTATCGTTCTACAACGTTGGTTTTGTTTCAGACTTTTGCTAATTGACTTTCACTGCTGAGATTCCAGCTGTTGGCCTCTGCGCGGGTGGGGAAGGGTTGCATACTTCTTTAATGCTTGGGAAATAGCTGTGGAGGTGTTCTGTTAAATTTGAGGTGCATTATTAATGTGGGGATTTTAACCTTGCTGTCTGTTGACGAGGTCTGGAATTTAGGGAAGGTGGCTTCTGAACTGCTTGTGGACAATGGCCACTCTCTGTGAAACTGGGGCTCTTGGTAGTGCTTTGAGCACAGCTGAAGCTGTATTGCCGAGCGGTGGCAGGTCTGTGTCTCGAGTTGTTTGCATCCTAAGTTATGACATCAAAGGCAGAGCTGATATGAGGTACGCACGCGCTTCAGGAACCGGCAGCACTGCCCGGAGCACCTGCAAGTAATGAGAATGAGCAGGTTTAAAACCATGTGTAAACTTCTACCGAGCCTTTCTCCTCTGGGAAAAGTGATGTTGGATTTTTTAAATTAAGAGAAACTGAACATCACGCATAATCAGCAGAAACCATTGTGCAAGAAACAAAGGTAGGCATCTGACCACTTGGCCTGGTGTGATGATCTGTTATTATTAAATTAATATCCAAACAAGTTCTATAGTTAGTGACAGCTGAACTTGTTTAAGGTTGTGTTAACACTTTTCTCCTGTGGAGACTGCCCAGTTCTGTTAAATGGGTGACTCTTCCTCGGTGTAAGGAATGGAACTTTGTGGGTTGACCCAATACACACAAAACAACTACTACTACTGCCCTGTCAGCAGCAGCGAGGGGAGGTACCACCTCTTGTTCTGATCTGACCCCTTTTATTAAGGGAATGGAAGAATACTGTTTGTTGTCTGAATTTGCTAATTAATCAGCAACACTGTATCTTTGTATGTACAGCAGAATAACTTCGTTAAAAACTATTTGTAGCACCAGTGTGCCGTGGAAGGAACACTAATAACTGGAAGAATGAAGTAACAAATAAATGTTTGGTAACCTAATTTTAACCAAAGATTCAAGATCACTTTTGTGTTGAATGTCTTAAAAGAAAAAACTCGTGCTGCTGGTGGCATGCAGCAGTTTGCAAACGAACCAGATTTTCATGGCATTTTGTCCCGACTGCTCTGTGCAAAGACAAAACGGTTTTTGTCAGCTCTGCGGAGCACAATGCTATGGCCTATCAGCAGAATTTTTCCGGCATTGCTGCTGTTGGCCAGAGCAAAGTTACTCTTCCCTCTCCCCTACCTCCCTCGAGTCTGCTGTGGGCAACCTAAGGTGACTTTACAATGCCATCTTCAGGCAACATGGCCAAGAATCAACAGCACTATAATATTCAAATGTCAAATCCTAGACTGACTGGTTATTCTTTAGAGTATGTTTGGGTTCCAGGAAGCTTTATTAAGGCTTGTGCTAATGTGTGTGTGGTCCTTGGGGCGGGGGTAGCCCAACCAACTTTGATTCATTTGCATTTAGTTAAATAGAATTAGATGCTTGTTCGTGTTGAAGAAACACGAGATTAGTCAAGACGGACAATTTGTGGTTCAGCAAAAGCTTTGTGGTGCAGCCTGTTTACAGGTGCATTGTAATTTTCAGGCTCCTTAAAAAGGAGTGTGTATCAATGCTTTATAATTTTGGAATGTAGCAACTGAAAATGTTTTAAAAATTGGAAGTACAGCGAGTGTCTGTGTGCAAGTTAAATATCCTTAGCTGATTTGCAGACATAATTATGCAGATAAGGCTGTATCTGTTTTAAGTTCATCTGACCTTTTGCTTAGATAAAACTTATGTAGTACTTTGTCAGTATTTAAATATTAATATTTATCAGCAAGCAAATGCTTAGAACATCTGAGAGACTGATATTGTCTCCATGTTTTCATTACTTAATGGTGACCAAGCAGGATCAAGTCACACTAATATGGTATTCCTATCTCCATGCATACGTGCTTGAGGCTGCTTCCTTGCATGATGAATGTGACTGTAACAGTCATGTCGTGTTTCATCACTCCCTAATATTTTCTGATGCTTTGTTACTAATAAATGGAAGTACACAAATCAATAGGTCCTTGCCTGAGAGCTTGTGACTTCAAACTAATGGTTTGCCCCGAGTCCTGAGGAAAGCAGTGTGATACGCAGCTTTTAATGGCAGGCAAAGGCAGCTGGACTCTGACCTTGCTGCTGCTCTCCCCCCATTTAAAGGGAAAATACTTCCTCCGGGGCACACTAATTGCTGGCCAGTTGTGGGGGCGAAGCTGGACTGCAGCAGGACTGAGGCTTCCAGGGCTCCCCATTATTTTTGTGGTGAGAGCTGTGACGCTCTTGTTGCTGTAAAAGGCTGTAATGTTCTTTTGATGTGTGTAAATCTGACCCCAGTTACCATAAAATGTACTTAACAGACTGTTTTAAAATGCAGCTGCAAAAACACTGGTTTGTTTCCGCAGTGCATAAGTAGTTCTGATTACTTTTATTAGTGTCCAAGTTGATCTGGATCTCAGGCCTGAGAATTTGAGGATGTTTTATCAATAAAGTGCTTTTGAGTTGTATGTTGGCAATGAGACATGAGGAAGTTGTGTTTAAATACAAAAATTATTTTTTTTTTTGTTTTAGCAGACTTTGCATCCTTCAGGAGCTGTATGCAGAGTTCTTTGACACTTCCACTCTATCTTGTGTGCTGTTGTAGTTGATGCCGGTGGCTTTTCCTGCTACCCCAGCCACGTGGAAAAGGGAAACTGGCTATGCTGTTAGGTACATGTCACTCCTATTTGACACAGATTTAGAGCCATAATGATGGTTTTGAGAGGACTATTTGACATGTCACAGATAGCTAGAATTAGATTTGAATATGTTTCTTGATACTTAATAATTTGATCTTGATGGGGTATGCTAACTTACAGTAGGAAGGAAAATGCCTTAAGAATAGGGTAAAATCAGGAATGTTTGATGAAGTTTTAGATGGTTCCTTTTTGTTAGGAGACTATTACCTGTATTAATTCCAGCAGGCAGTTACGTATAAACAAGCTGTGCCACAGCACAACTGTTAATAGGAATTCTTGACATGAGCATTTTGAGAGCAGCGCAAAACCAGAGTGGTCCTAGGAAGCTGTTATTTTTGATCACTGTTTAGACTAAGCCTCGTCCACTCTGTAGCATTCAGTAATTTTCCATAGGTGGACGAATAGCAGTAAATGAGGTGATAACATGCTGCATGTGGGAACCTGCTGGGTGAAACAACAACCCTGTGTTCAAGCTGTGTCTGTTCTTCCCTTATGTGGACCAAACAGTACATCTTACTTTGGCAGTTTTAAATTCCAAAACATTCGTATGTGAATACAGACATATCCTGATAAGCAAGATATGCTTATAAAATATAAAATGCCATTTTTTCCCTCCCGTTGAGCTAAGCCTTTCCCAAACCTGTTATCTGCAGTATTTTCTAGGCAACTGCAGATAAGCCAAAGTCTGCAAGATAGATGGGTGTTAGCTCACGTGCATCTGTACTGTAGGGGGAAGCTACAACAGGTGTGTATCTTTAAAAAAATAGTTTCAGTAGTCTAACCTATCATTTCGTCAGTCTGTGCAGCTTTTAAATAAATCAAAAGCAATTGTCATATTATGCCATATAAAATTGCAGGGTGTGCCTGTTCAGACGTTAGTTTTGATCACAAAGGTACTCTGACCTCCGTAGAAAGAGCAGGAAAATTAAATGCGCGGGCTGATAGATGTGCCGAGCCTGCCCTTCTCATCTGTCCTTGGCTTATGTGACACACGTACACTTTTCAAGTAACTTTGTTTTGTCAGTGAGTGTTTGCCCTTCTCTGCAGGAAAACCCCATGAGCCCTAAACTGGAAAAATTAATATCTTGGCCAATCTTGGTCACTAAAATTAATAAATCTCAGTCTCCTTGAGAATTATTCTATCTAATGGACTTCACAGACTTCAGAAACTGTAGTTTTAGAACTATTTCTATAAACGTATGATGTTAGTGTTTTTGTCTAGATAACTTTTAGTACCATTCATATATTTGTGAGCACTTGCTGTGAGTGGTCATGGCTGCGTTTTAGCAGAGCTCTTTGCTCTCAGTGTGTGTTACCTGCTTATGTCACCCACTAATGGCATTAGAGGAGGATGTGTCCCGTTTGGCTTTTTCCATTAATAGGATTATCTGCCTAGCCCAGCAGTGATGACGAGCTGTGTTCGCTTTCACAGGTTTGTGTCAGCTTTCAGGCTGAAAGGTTTAAGAACGGCTTTGATTTACAACAGGTATTTCTGAAATGAGTTAGATGACTGCTAAAGATTGTCCGTGTTTTATTTAAATATGCTGTTTATTTATGTAGCTGCTGTTCTGTAGCTATTTAGGCAAAATAGTTTAGAGACTCTGGATGAGCAGTTCCCAGTTCAGGTGGAAGTTTCCTGAAAAATACTTCTATTTCAGCAACAAGTTAACTTGTTACCATTGGTTTCACTGCAATATTAAGACCAGTATTTCTTGTGCCCCTGGCCCTG
This sequence comes from Phaethon aethereus, assembly GCF_964289735.1. Classification (NCBI taxonomy): domain Eukaryota; kingdom Metazoa; phylum Chordata; class Aves; order Phaethontiformes; family Phaethontidae; genus Phaethon; species Phaethon aethereus. The sequence continues at coordinate 1,092,241 of NC_138588.1, forward strand.
TATTGTCCTTTTAAAAAGGTCAGTGCATTCTCAAATGGGAGTTGTACCGCATACGTTTGAGGACGATCTCTTCTTGTGGACCTTTTGGTGGCATGAAGTCTTGAAAGTTCCCTTCCGGCTGCTAGAATTTCACGCTGGAGAGTATTTGGGTTGGGAAAAACCTCAGCAGAAGAGCTGCTGGGATTAAAGGGTTATGTATTGCTTTCCAAAGGCCTTCAGGGTTGGGATCTTCATTTGTCTGTCCTGTTTGGGTCCCTATAACCCCAGTATTATTCTCTCCTCTTGTGTCACGGGATCACTAATAATGCACTTTCTTGCTCAGAGTTCCTCAGTGGGCGCGCTTGGGTGGGTGGTGGGATGTGCAGTTATACTGTGCATGGCTTCAGGGACTCCACCTGCTTTGTTTTTTTGCTTGAGAGGGAGAAGATGCCCAGTAGCTTCAAGCTTCCCTAAGTATGGTGCTATGTTTATTGATACATGTATATCCTATAACAATAATAAACTTTAAACATGAACTTTGCTAGTTGCTTCTCAGGTTGTCAGCAGTGTACAATACATACATTTTTTGTAGCCTGTCAGAACTACCCTTGCTGATAGCACCCTATAGCTTTCATTGCCAGCAATGGTGTGCACTTTCCCCTGCCCTCAGTAACGAGAACATCTTGTCTTGCTTTGCTTGGAAACGTGAGAGTAATTAGTCTGGGTACCAAATATGCCTTGAGTATAAATACCGCTAGAGGCCATCATTAATGCTCTTGCTGCGCTCTACTTTAAATACTTAATTGTAATGATGGATGAGGAACAGGCTTGTTTTTGGAGGCTATAGTTCCGAAGAGTTTACAGGAAACTTTGAACTATGCTGTATACACTTCTCGGTAAACAACCGAGAGTGGTGATACTCTTTATCTGCTGCCTGAATCAGTGCTGGCTGAGAGTATTGCGGCATACAGCATCGGAGGACGTAGTAATGTTATGTGATGGTCCAAATATCTACAAGATGAAAACTGCAGATAGGTAAAGTAGCTTGACTTCTGATCTGCTAAATATCTGCTAAGTTAAGGGGTTTTGAGTTCAGAGAGAATAGAAGTAGATAATTGTTCATGCAACATGTAGTTAGTTGTACAGTCCCTTACCAAAGGGTGTTGAGGATGCTAAAAGCTTACCTGGGCTTGAAGAAAAACTGTGTAAGTTAATAGAGCAATTAATTCAGAATTAAGCATGTAGGTAGAATCCCTCTAGCCCAGGAAGTTTAAATCACCGGTTGAAAGCAAGGAGAGCTTTTGGAAAAGCACTCTGTGCTTGTTCAGTTTATGGTCTTTTTCTGAGCGTGGTGGTGCATACGCCTATCTCTGCACCACTCCTGAAGGCGTTGCAATACCGGATGGATGTACAGAGTGCGTGCAGATACCTAATGTATATGCTCAGTGTAAAACCCTTAAACTGAGACCACACCACGTATAAGCTGATGGGAACAAGTATGGCGTTTGATCCTAGCCAGATGGTGGAGATGGGATATTCCCTTACCTCTGGAGACCTGGAGTTGGAAAGAATTCCTGCCAGGCTGAGCTTAGGGAAAACTGGTGCTCTGTGTTACCAGTAAATGTGCAATATTGGCCTTAGCTAGGCATCTGTGGTATGTTTGGCAACTTGGCACCTCCAGAGATCTGCACTGCTGGTGTATCTGATGGCGGTCTTTGTTCTGAAAAACCAAATCTGAATTAGGTTCCAGACATCGGTTATACTGAAAGAATGCAACACAAGCACACTTCATTAGTGTCTACCCTTCAAGCTCTCTGAGATTCAGCTGCCTTGGAAAACAATTTAATCGGTGTGAGTTTGTAGCCAGGCTGTGTTTACTAAAGCTGCTCAGTGCTGATGGAGCCATGAAAGCTGTGTTTCCCAAGACCGGCTGTCTGAGCTGGGCAGGAGTGGGGATTGCAGTTTAGCAATCCTAAATCTTGTGATCGAGACTGTCTTGGGAGGATTTTCAGCATAAAGGGACTGCAGGATGAGTGCAGCTCACGAGTCATGAGGAATGTTTGCAGGCAGATAAAAATGGGAGACAAGAGAAACCTTTGGGATAAATCAAAGATTGTTTACCTGGAATGCATAGTCTTACCTACATGGTTTCTCACCAGACTGATTTAAGTGGGGTTTTTTTGTTCTTGCTGTTGCTTGTGAAGTGTATTTATTTTTCCCCAAAATGTCATTTTTAGCTGGAGGAGACAGACTTGGTTCTGGTCAGAGGACAACTTGAGATGGCATAGTCGTTCTGGTAATCACTGCATGTTTTTGGAGTGGCTTTGTCATGTGGACACTAATTGCAGAGAAGTCTCAGAAGGTTCTTCCGAGAAGCACATTAGTGCTACGAGGCAAAGGGCTGGTGCTCACAGCAAGTGATGTGAAGTAGTTTAGAAGTTACTGGGAAAGAGTGAATTTGTGCAAATATGAGTGAGTGACTTTTAAAGTCTCTTTCCTGAGAAGACCCATTTATTAGGTTATTTGCACTCTCTTGTGTGTATCCTCCAGGGTGTGTGTGTATGTGATTTTTTTCTGGCTACACACCATGTTTCTCTTCTGCAGACAAAACAGTGCATTGCTCGTCATGTTGACCTAGTCCTCTAAATATAGCACTCAGGAGATCTCCGTTTAAATTTAAAACTTGTGAGAGTCTGCGTCTTCCTTGCTGTTAATCATTATGCTGTCTATTTAATGTTTTGACAGCCTCTGTGACTCCTCTCATTTAACATGTTGGGAGACAGACTGGCAGCAGCAGTAAGCTGAAACCAGGTTCTATTCAGAATGGATTTCATCACTGTAAAAGGAGATTTTTTTTTTTTACTGCAGAGGCATGTGTGTTTTCTAATTTAAAATCAGTTACATTTCTGTCAAAATAGGATCATGCATTCCATCTGCTCTGCAGTTGTAACTGTCTGAAGTCTGATCGTGAGTCTGGTTTCAGCTTTGTGGTGTGGTGGAATGGGAAAAAATTACTCCTGCGAGTATTTCAGTCCTGTGTTATTAGTGGTGATAAGTATGACCTTCGTTAATGTCAGTGGACAGTTAATTTGACTAACTTGTTTGTTATTTTAAAGAGAGTGTTTGCATGTCTGCAGAACATAACAACCCTGTAGTAAAGTTTCATGCATGCTTGTCTAGTTAGTTAACCTTAAATCTAAAATGTGTTACTCAGGGCATGAGCATGTAGAGAATGTATTAATAGCTATTGCTTTCTATCGCTTGGCTATCAAGTACAGGATTATCAGAAAATAGATCTGGGCTGATGAGACTGTCTACGTATTGTTTACAAGGTATTTCGGATCTGGCAATATTTACTTGCGAGCCTGAGCCACTCTGGCAGTCTGTCCCAAAGCCAGCAGCAGCTCTGGGAAGGTTTTCTTGGGGCTGGCTGGGTCGGGACGGACTGGGCAGGCGGCTGGGCAGCCTCTGGCTGGGGGTAGCCCATTTTTTTTTTTTGAGTTATGAAGTCTGAAGATGATCCTGAAGATGGAGAAAATATACTTGGGGATCCAAGCTAAGTGAAGGATGGAGCAAAATGAATTCAGGGCAGTGGAAAGAATACATTTCTTGAAGCAGCCTGTTTGAACTCTGGCTTGGTACTTTGCGAGCAGTTTGTAACTTGATGCGAGATAAACCGATTGCTTCTGGCAGCAAGAAGCTGCGAGTTCTATGATGACTTGTTGGTTTTCTTGTGCAGCTAAAGACACAGTAGGTATCTTAGATTTCATATCAATGGTGGTAGTTTACAAATGCAAAAATGTGAAAGATTGAATTTTGTAAATGTTTTGTAACTGTTCCTCTTAATTAATGTGAGTTACATCTGTCTTTAATGACTCTTCCTGTGAGGAATTCTCTGTAAATTCTAAATGCTCAGGTCACAATATTTGGTTTAGTACATCATAAGTAAATTGTATCTGCTTCCTAAGTGTTACAAGCAAAGAAAAAAAAATATTAAGATGATAGTAACTTAAAAAACAATAATGTTGTTAATCAGATGACTTATGAAAATAGGAGGAAAGAATGGCTGGTGAAGGGTTTTCTAAAGATGTGAGTTTGTGCTAGCAAGTATAAGCTGCAAATATGAAAGTCAGCAATCTATATCCAGTTGCAAATGTGGAGGATGTGATCGCTTTGCTCTAAGGATGTAAAATGTGTTATATGCAAAAGAATTTAGAGGGCACGGAGCTTGATGCTATGTATGTATAGTTTCTAAGGTATTTAAAAATAAAACATAATACTTGCATAATAAGGTACTTGGAGCTGAGGAGACTTTGCGAAGCTGCGGAGGAATACTGTCTCTCCCCCGGCAGTGCCCACAGCTTTTGCTGAGAACAGTAACGTCGCCAACGAGAAGACTTCATTATGCCAACCATGCTGGCTTGGCTTTTAAGCTAACGGGTGTTTTAATCGATTGACAGTTGGTACTGCACTTTGGCAGGGCAACACTACTGGGTGTAATTTCATTAGTTGTCTATTTGTATTACTTCAGGTTGCTTTTAACAAGTATTGTACTAAATAAGCAATTGCTAGGACTCTGATTACAGTAACCTTGTTTATATTGTGAGAATGGGGAATAAAGATGATAATGATTACAACTTCTTTATAGAAATCATTGTAGGGTGGTGGCTGTGGGTTTTTTCTGCTTTGTGTCTCCTCCTTTACCTAGCCAGCCCTGGCTCTGGTGCGAGGTGAGACCTCGCTGGCTGCAGCTCCGGGCTCTGACCACTGTGGGAGCTGGCTGGTTGGCATTGGCACTCTCCGTTGTGGATCTTCCAGACTTCTATTACAGTAAATCTTGGAAAACTTTGGTCTTTGCTGGTAAAACAGTCGTAAGGGGACGAGAGTTCTGTTGTGATAAAATGTAACTTTTTTTAACATGAAGATTAGGTAGCTTTTGGGTTTTTTCTGTTACTGTTCTTCTTGCTCTCACGTGAAGACCGCAAAGACTTCTGCGCAGTGGGTTCGGCGCTTTAAGGAGGCGGAGGAGCGTGTTGTGATGAACCCAACGTGAAGGATACGGGACTGATAGGCTGCCTCCTCGCTGCAAGGAACAGCTACTCTTTGGCTGCTCTGTTTTGGAAATTATTAGGTTTACCAGTTTTAATGGTCTTTATTCAGTGAGATGTGGAACTTCTGACCCACAGTGATAACTAACTGCATGCACCTACAGGCTGCTTATGTCTCACTGTTATCAGTAAATTCTTTTGCTGTGTAGAGTTAGATTTGAATATAGTGTTCCTTTATAGGCCTTTTTCTTCTGTTAAAAGCTGCTTGAATATCAAGTCATCAGTGTCCAGCTTGGCCATGAGACTTCTGTCACAGAACAGAATTTCCAAAAAGGTGTAAAGCAATTCAGAAAGGATGGTTTAGGCTGCAAAGAGAACAAACTCTGTGTTTTGGGGTGGGATGCTTGGCCTGTGGTCTGAAATTCTAAATTCGAGTCAACAAGGGAAAAGTGGGGGGTGATGAATGCCTGAGTCTGAATGCATGGTGGTCTATTTTTAATTGACTTGTACTTCCTTTGCGCTCTACATTGCTTTGGTAATTGTGGGGAATTTAAAGTTACAAACTTTTAATTTCTTTCTTCTACAGGTCAGTAGATGTTAATCTCTTGAATATCACACTTAGCTAAATTTTGGCCCTTTGTACAGCCTGACACAGGAAAAACTGTCCTGTCGTGTATTTTTAGCGCATCCATTTGATGTTAAAATCTGAAAATGGCTCGGGACATAGTGGAGCTGGTTTGGATCTATTGTTAAGAATGGCCAAATTCAGTGAGTTGAATTAGTACGTACGTGTCCGTGCTGATGTCACGTGTGTACCTACGTGGACTTGCAGCGTTTCAGCATTCGGTTTCGGACAGTGCAGCATTGGGGTACGGCCCGCTCTCGTATCGGATCCACTGCCGGCCCCTGCTGTGTGCTTGTGCCTTTCCCTGTAGCCTGGCTGCCGGCGGACCAGGTCAGCGAGCCGGTTCGATGGCAGGTCTCTCTCTGGACGTCTTCTCACGGGTCAGCTTGTTGGGCGGCTGCCGGGTGAGCGTGCCGTGCTGGCCCGAGGCACGCGGGAGGGCGGCAGGGGAGGGATGCTGTTCTTGGCCATAGCCTGTGGTTGTGTGGGGTGGGAAGCAGAGTCCAACTCTGCAGCCCTGCGAGCGGATGAAAGAACGGTTTGAGGAAAAGCCACTTGTATGAGTTGGTAAGGTGAAAATAGGGTCTCTGCTTTTTGCTTTTCTGATGTTCTTTCATGAATTTTAGTTATGCAGTGCAACTTTTGGTAAAGCTGGAAAGCTCAGCTGTTCTTGATAAATGTGAACTTGCTTTAGAGAGGGTTAAATTTAGTACATATTTCATGTGTTGCTGACTGCTGAATTGATGAAAACTGAAGTCTGCTGTTGATTGCATCTCATAAATGTCCTGTTCAAATATCTCTCGAAGCTTAGTCTCACCTGTTGAGTTCTCTGGTACCTTTCCTACATAAGGGCTGGTGGAGGGGAAAATTGAAGCAGCTGTGTCTTATCTGCCCGCTTCCTTATGAAACAATTTTTTATGAATACTGAAAAGCTTGTACTGGAGATGATTACTTAGATTGGAAGCTGTTAGCAGTACTCTTTTAGGGTCTCTTACTTGCAATTCCTCACTTATCTGTTCCTTTGTGTTGCATCTTGTTTGTTAATTTTTAAGTTTTGAGACCTGGACAGATATTTAATATATATAGAAATGAAACACTTGATTGTTTTGTGTAGTCTATTACAAGTTAAATGATTGACAATAAAGATGAACAAGAAAACCTCCAGTTTTCACATAATTAATGGAGTTAATTGACTTTCCAATGCAAGAACAGTTGATGTGCCTTCCCTAAAGGGCATGAGACTAAGAAGAGACAGCTTTTCAGATATATAGGTGCTGCAGAGAAGGAGCAGGGGAGTTCTTGATGTTCATAGTGGAGAGGTTAAAATGCGGCATTAGGTAAAATGTTCTCTGATACGATTAATGAAAGACTGAACTGCAGGGCTCCTTGGACACTCTACCCCTTTCAGTGGAGCTTTTGAGAGTTAGATGAGTACCAGGACAATGGTGCAAGAGCTATAGTTGATCTTGCGTGGGGTTCCTTGACTGCATGGCTTCTGAAGTCCCTTCTAGACACACTGCAATATTTTTAGAGGTATTAACAAGTTGCTCTTGTATAAAGCAGGTATGTGTACAAGTACACGTGCTAGCCCTTCCTTTGTTGTGTGAAGCCCTTAGTTCATCACAGCCCTGTGTAGCAGTTTTTCGTGTTTGTTAGTCAACTACTGGTGTTGGGGGAAGAGACACTTACTGGTTTTGGTCAGGATCGAAGTATCTATGATGAGAGAAGAGAAAGCAAAGGTGCAGGGAAAAGATAGCTGTCCTGGCAGCCTCATGTGGCAGAGAGAGGGGCCAGAAGGAGATGTCTAAAGACAGCCTAATAAGAGAAACTGTCTGAAAACTTTATTTGAAAATGAGGATAGGGAACTACTGTGTGTGGCTTTAGTTTTAGTCCTATTACACAGAACAAAGAATGATGAGGAAAACCGAAGAGGTTTGATCCTACAGGTCACCTTTAGGACCAAACTGACTTAACCAGACTGTCTCAGAGCACTGTACATTCAGAGCTAACAGCCCCATTGAAATGCTACAGTGATGTTATACCTAAATAACTCTAAACATCTTAACAGGTACAACTTTATCTGTAAACGAAGATGGTTTCTGTTGTATCTCCCCAGTGGAAGTTCCTTTAGTAGATTGGTGGTGTACCATAAGCTCACTTGCTTTTCTAATTCTCTTATGCAGCTGAACACAGACTGGAACAAGTATGATGACAGGTTAATGAAAGCAGCTGAAAGGGGTGATGTGGAAAAGGTTTCATCAATCCTTGCCAAAAAAGGAGTCAGTCCCACTAAACTGGATGTGGAAGGTAGATCTGCGTAAGTAACTTCCAATACTATAGTAATGGTGTTGAGAAGCTACTGAAACTTACTCAATCCTAAATCTGTTCTAAAAACTCCTTAATATATAAATCTATGTGATACATCATGTTAGACTCTAGCCTCGTCTAAACTATCAGATAGCCAGAATGTCAAATTCTTATAAACAATCTTTACTTCAAAGTGAGGATCAGTATTTAAATACTTGCTCTTGCCAGATTTTAATGTTAAAGTGGAAAGCATATTGTTTTTTACCTGGCTCACTAATTCAAGGTAAAGAATGATTACTTCTCCAAAAAGTCATCTTGTTCCTTTTAAAGTAAAATCTGCAAAACTCTTAACTGGCTTTGGATGCTGTCCAAAGCTGAACTTGTACTGTATACTGCTTTCAGTATACAGCAGCTGTTTGCTTTGACTTTCCTGATTAATATTACTAGTTTTGTGTAGATAACAGCTGTGCTTAAGCAAGGTATTATCTATTTTTAGATTCCATGTTGTGGCGTCAAAGGGAAACCTGGATTGCTTGAACACCATCCTTATTCACGGAGTTGATATCACAGCCACTGATGCTGCAGGTAGGCTTCCTCAACTCTCCAAGAGCAACTTGGAAAAGTTCTCAGCTTGGTTTTTATTTTGGAAAGGGATTAAGCTATGGTTCAGCTTAATCCATGTTCTTCCTTTCCATGGATTTTCCCTGTGGTTGGCAAAAATAACTTACCTGTGTGACTTGTTGCTGAACTTAGAGAAAGTGGTCATGTCCAGTAATGTAAGTTCATGAGTGTGTCCCTGACATGCAGCAGAACTTGTGAACTTTGTCTTTGTGCTGCTGTAACTGTATATGTAGTCTGCTCCAGTGGGGAGATCGGTACTTCTGGTTGAGAGTAACAGTATAAGAATGGTTTTAAATGAATTAGTGTTCACTTAATATTTCAGTGTATTTCATGGAGACTTGTAAGTATTGTATACGACAAGGATTAGAATTAAATGATATAGTAGGTGTTCATGCACCCGTACTGAGCCCTCAAAACTTCAGAATGTCTCTGTGCTACCTTCTTGATTTGCAACTATGAGACCAGAGTTTATGTGAAAGTGTTATGAAAAGGGTAATTAAAAATAGGTGCTAATTTTGCCTCAGATTGCTTACCTCCTAATTTAAACATGCTTAACAAATATTGCTGTGTTTTCAACTTCATTGCAGAAATAATCTAGCTTCCTTTTATGACAGATTTTTTTTTAAAATGCTTATGTCGAGTCATTTGCAGTATTTTGAGATTAATTTCGCTCTTCATGAACTTGAATCCTTGGTTGCAGTTTGTCTAAAACAAGGAAAGATTTTTTTTTTTTTAGCAAGTATTGAAGTATATATGTGATGACTTAATTACAGTACTAGCAGAAATAAGGGGGGAAAAAGCAACCATTGTATCTAAAATGATGTGGATGTTGATCTAAGCTGTCTCTTGTGAAATCAGTCTAGCAGTCTAATGACACAAGTGTATCTTGATGTTGCGTACATCTAACACACGAGCAGTAATGAAGCATGTGGAATTATAAAGCAGGTTTTTGAGATGAAATAAACTGTGCTAATGTTTTAGTGAAGTATAAATTAATTTCTTACAAATTAGCGTTATGTGACTAGTACTAGACTTTGAGAAAAAGCATAGGTGTGTTGAGTTTGTGTGGTATTTCTAAATGGATGTTCAGGATCTCTTTTGAATTGATGTTGATTTTTATTTTTAGGTAGAAACGCATTGCACCTAGCTGCAAAATATGGACATGCTTTATGTTTGCAGAAGCTGTTGCAGGTACTGAAAAATACAACTTGTCTGTTATGTTTTTCTTCTTTGAAGAAAAAAGATGCTCTTAAATATACTGACTTGTAATTGGGAATGCCACTTACCTCTCTTTTTTTTTTTTAAATTACATTCTTATTTTTAAAAATAAAACTGTCATGGGGAAAAGACCTTTTCATATGTAACAACAGGTTGTGGCTGAGAGTGCTAAAATAAAGAAAATAAACATCTTTTCCTCTCTTCACATAGGCAATCAAATAAAGTTGTAGCTTCTACCTCTTAAAGAAAATGGAGTTGAGTGCCCTTTAAAGAGTAGTGCTCTTTTTCTGAATGCATCTACATTTAGGAACAGTAACACTGAAAGGTCTGCTCAAATGTAGTATGTTCTTCAAAAGATGGGCACTTATATCCAGTAATCTTTCATTAATGAAACAATATTGGGTGGTTGTCTTGGGTTTGTGTGATATTTTTTTCTCCATTTATTCCTGGGGTCAGTTTATGCTCATTTGAATTTTTTTTAACTTCTAATGGGTTCTCTTCATCTTCTGCTTACTTGACATATGTGTCTGCATGCAGATATAAATGGTACCATCATCTGTGGCGTGCCAGAACTAGCAGTGATACTAGTAGTGAAGGAGTAATGACAAGTGGTGGAGAATCTTAGCTGTAGTAAATGAACATTTGAAAGTGTATGTGAAAAGCCTGTGATGAATTGCGCATGTTCTTTGCATGGTCTTAATTTACTTCTACAAATTTTGACCAATGTTTAGAATACTGAAGTGCACATACCCATAGCTTTTTTCTTTTCATGTATGTCAGTATATTTGTAAACTACAAACTTTTCTTAAATCACTTCTTATTGTTTGAATTAAAACCTCAAAAGATTTCATGTTTTGTAAGTACAATCTGAATCCTAATTGATAACCAGGGTTACTTATTTTAACAGTACAACTGTCCAACGGAGAACGTGGATCTTCAAGGAAGAACTGCTCTTCATGATGCAGGTAAAGGTTTTGCTTTTCTAGTAACTGTAGTATGAAATCTACATTTAATTAATGGATTAATTTTCAGATGGGCCAAATGCTTCTCTTTTAATTTTGGTGACTGCAGTAAGAGAAAATGTTTTATGTTGTCCTGACATTTGTCATCAATAACAAACTTATTAAGACTTAGCAGAGGTTCTAGGTCTGAAAGTCTCTTCTGATGCTCATTAATTGTCTAATAAAATCGTAAGCAGGTATAACGAGCAGTGTTGCTCTAAATGATGTTCGTAGGTTCAGATACCTTTACTTTGGATTGCCTGAGTCCTCATTATGCTTTGTGGTGTCTTGAACAGTAGTTTTTGATTTCTTTCATGTGCTTTTGAGATGGTTGCGAGAGAACTAAGTCATAGAGCCTTGCCATGCTTTAACTTAGTTGCATGAATTTTTGTGAAACAAAAACACCCAAGGAAGTGTTTGAGGTTTCATGGGGGCTGTTTTCAGCAGTGGAACTTGCTCTTTCTTTTTTTTTTTTCTTGAAAGCTATGTCAGACTGTTCCTCTAGCATACAACTACTGTGTGATCATGGGGCCTCGGTGAACTCAAAAGACGGAGTAAGTTGCTGCTTATAGCTCTCTCCTGTACAAAACCCTATTGGAGTTCTTGTGCTTTCTCTGCTTTCTTGCCCTTTGCTTATTTATTTCCCCTTCCTCTTTTCAGGATGGGAGGACACCACTAGTGCTGGCCACTCAGATGTGTCGTCCCGCAGTTTGTCAACTTCTGATAGACAGAAGAGCGGATGTTAATGCCAGGGACAAACAAAACAGGTAAGGCATGCAGAGGGTTGTCAGAATGCCTGCTGACATTTAAAGGGTAGAAAGCTGTCCCTTGGCTTTCAGGATACAGAACAAATATGCTAAATTCAGTAGAAGAGAACCTGGGATTTAGTTCAGAAGTAGGTGTGCCAATTCAATAATGCAGATAAGCATGGCTTTTTTTTATTCCTTGTTCTTGCATATAAAATACATATAGGCTTGTTACTGACAGCAGAGAAACTGCAGGTGGTTGTTTTAAGGGTTTGTTTGTCTAAAGCTGCATCTTGCACCCTTTGGGGTCAATATGCAAAATGGATCATGACAAAAGCGGTACTCTGTCAAGTACTCAAGTACTCCCCATAGGAGCTCCAAAGGGACCTAAAGGCCTTGAAATGTTTGTTTCTATATTCATGGAAGAAGGTCAGGGGAGAAATTTTCCATTTGTAGCTGCTGCTTCTTCCAGTTATTTCTTGGAGCATGACTTGCGTGGTGGCCAAAGGACATGAGGCTGCTGTGGGACGAAGCCTGGGTAGTTGCATGTTCTGAGGCTGGAAAGTGTTTGTAAGGCATTGCCAGGGCTCCCAAGCACTTGCCCCTCACCGAACTTTGTCTAAACTTCTGGTCTTGTGTTTGTTGTGTCTATTGAGACTTCTATCTAAATAGAAAAGAAGTGAAGAGCTAAAGTTTTCAAAACACTGGGTGGCTCTCTCAAAGGCAGTAGGCTGATGCTGGGTTTCATAAAAATACTGTTATGGTGTTTGTTCGCTTTTTAACAAATATTTAAACATTGACTAAATGACTTTTTAAAGCTTAGTTTCCTGTCTAGATAGAGGAAAGATTCCTTGACTCAAGTTTCCATGTTTAGACATAAGTGTATGAGGGATTATTTCTGTAAGTGATTGCTCCATTGAAGCGTGAGACCCCTGAGTGTCTGAATGCCATCTTTCTCCCCATCCTCAGGACTGCCTTAATGTTAGGCTGTGAATACGGCTGCAAGGATGCAGTAGAAGTTTTGCTCAAAAATGGTGCGGATGTTAGTTTGACTGATGGCCTTGGTCATGACTGTGCTTACTATGCCAGAATTGGTGACAATATTGATATTTTGGCTTTAATAAAAGCTGCTGTTGAGGACTCCAGCAAAGGTATGAAGAACATAGCTATAACAGTTGCTGTTATTCTTTCATTTGAATTGTGTATCTTCCCACTGCTATGTCTTCAGGAACGGTTTTTTGGAGGGCAGCTGTAGCCTTTTGAACAGAAAGGTGGTAAACTGCCTGTTTGGGAGGGGAAAGAAGATTTTTGGGTTTTGTTTGTTTTTACTAAAGCTTTTAAGGTTAATGCAGGCTCTGGTGCTTTGAGGTATTAACATTGCCGAACCTGGCATCACAGTATTAATCATAGGAGTTATTTAGCCTTATTTATAGAAAGACTTCGTACTTGAGAATGCTGCCATATCTGATTAACTGGGGTGGTGGTGAATCTATTTCTTGAAATGTCCTCCCAAGATCGAGACTTGATAGAATTAGCTGAACGTGTTGCATGAGTCTGAAATGCATTTTTTAACTTCCTATTTTTGTGGTGCCTTTTTAGCAAGAGATAGCATGAAGAAAGGGCAGCCTGAACAAAAGGTAAGGCAGTATGTCGCTGGTATTGTTGAGAGGATGATTAAGATTGTGCTATGATGCAAAACTAGTTCAGTATTTTTTGAATTCTTAATTTACTACGTAGCTGAGAAGATTCTCTCTGTAATCAGATGGGGCCTCTTTTTATTTGAAAAATATTTGACGTGCATATTCAGGATTAGAGTTTTGAAGAGCATCCCATTTACTGTCTGGATGAGACCATGACAGATTGCTTCATAGTCGGAGGCCACTCAGAATGGGAATGTTGGTAGTATTGCCCCCAGTGGAAGCTGAAATGGAGGCTGAGAGCAGCCCGCTGTCCCCAGAAATGGATGTCCGCAGAACACAGCTGGAATATACATCGCTGCTTTACTCTTGTACTAACAGATTACTAATATGTCACAGAAGTGGAATCGGCTGCATGTGCAGGAGGACGTGAACGTCAAGCTGTATCAGAAGGAACATAATGCGCAGGTAAGCAAGAAGGATTTCTGTGACTTGCCTGTTCCCACATGCATAATGAACCAGACATGCTAAAGACATGATGTCCTTGTAAGTAAGCATTAGCAATTCCATTAAGAAAGGTCATATATTGCTGTTTACTTAAAACTTAATTGCATGATTGTGTAATGTGGCAGTTATGCAGATAAGTGGTAAACTTTTTCATGAAAAAACACTTGTTTGTGTAATAAGCAGTTGCAAGTCCCTTCATGTCTTAACTTTTCCTATCTCTTAACCTTCTGTCTACTACTTTTGCCTGCAGTAAAATCATAGGGTCGCAAACCAGGAAGACTCATTTTTTTAACATTCTTGAGAGATGTGTGATTAAGTGTCTTGCTAACAATAAACTGTCTAATTGTTCTATTAACCAGTATTAATTTTCTCATCTCATTACTATGTCATTACAGTTTTCAAAAAGGTAAACAACGTTTTAAGCTATGGGGAACAAACCACTGAGAAATTGAGGCCTTCGTTCTGAAATGCTTTGTAATAAAAGGATAAAGATCTCTAAATGCAACTTCTCTGGTTTGAGCTAAAGTAGTTACCACAGTTAAGAAGGCGATTATCAGGCAAGAGTTAAACATGCTTTATTGTTTGCATGTGAGCACTGGACTGATCGACAGCGCAAAGACCTGTAATTTTCACATGTTGGGTTTATTATATGTTACGAAGGTGATTCTTGTGGCTGCTGGAACAGTTAGCACATTTAAAAGTGGCTATGCTTCATGCTGGTGAGGCTTTTTCATTACACCTTTGGCTGCAGTGATTATGTTTCAGGAACTGCTTTAACATTAGTTATTTTTACTTGTTAACAGACAGCAGATAAGCAGCCTCTTGAGTACTGTCAGCATTGAATGTAATCTTACTCTGCGCATACTTTCAAAACCGGTACGAGAACGAGCCACCTAGAGCCAAAAACCTTGAAGACTCTGGAGCTTTTGCACTTATGTAAAACTTCAGAATGAAACAGACCTGGAGTAAGGCCACAAAGTCATTAGGGGACTTGTTAGGCAAGGCTTGGTGTCTTTAATGACTGTTAAAGTATTGGTTCAGATTCTTTAGTTTTCCCAATCTGTGTGTAGTGTGGTGGGGGTTTTTTGTTTTTGGCTTTTTTTTTAATTTTACTTTTAACTTACTTTTTAAGGAATTGGAGTTAGAAAATCAAGATTTGAAAGATCGAATGAGAGAAGTACAAGAGGAGCAAAGGATGCTGTTGGATAGAATTAGTGGGCTACAACTACAGTTGAATGAGGTAAACCTAGTATTGGAATAATCTGACTTGAAAGCTGTAATAACCCACTGGCGCTGACAGTGAAGGCTGGTAGAAGTAGAAAGGAAAGCACATGTAGTTAGGATGAGGTCTTCACTGCTTTCCCGTGAATTATTTCTACATGTGTCGCTGTCATTTTCTTCTACTGCAAAAGTGTTTAGTCTTGTAATATTCAAGATGTGAGGAGACATGCTACAATGCCATTCACTGATACTCATACATTTGAGCAATAACACTCATGGCTATGCTTTGCAATGTAACATGAACCATGAGGTGTTCTGGTGTGTTGTAATTTGGAGAGTAAACTTCATCTGCACAATTAAATGTAGGTGTTGCGTGTCAGTACTTTATTATAGCTACTGCTTATTTTCCAGCTGTTACTGTAAGTGAAAAGACAGATAAAAATTTTCAATTGGCAAAAAACAGAAACAAGGGTTTTCAGCAGAGAATTTCTCACTCAAATTTGAAACCCTGTTTTAAAAAAGTCTCTCTTAGGGGTCTAAATGACCAGTACAATTGAGGAAGACAATAAAAACAGGATGTTTTTCTTTATGGAGGCTCACATTTGTTCCTTCACTGTATTTTTGCAGAGGTACATTTAAGAAGTGTATGCAGCTTCCCCTAAATGTAGCACATGGATAGAAAGAATATTTCTTCTTGTAATTGTTGGCTTGTCTGAACTTCTCTCTTAGGCATTGCTTTTATAAAACAACAAACAAAACCCACAAACTCCTTAATACTCACTTTCCAAAATGAGCAAACTTCTACTGAAAAACTGTACTCTCCTGCCTCAGAAGTGTATAATCTAGATAATTGAAAAGGTACTCCGGTTTCCTAGTGTGCGTGTCAAGAGACAGGGCTCTGCCAAGCATCCTTAACTTCT
This sequence comes from Phaethon aethereus, assembly GCF_964289735.1. Lineage (NCBI taxonomy): Eukaryota > Metazoa > Chordata > Aves > Phaethontiformes > Phaethontidae > Phaethon > Phaethon aethereus. The sequence goes on from NC_138588.1 coordinate 1,108,071, forward strand.
GTTTATTTTTATTTCTCTTGCCAGAGGTTAGATGGGAAATGCAAGGGGAACAGTCAGAAGCATGTAGCATTAGAAACCGGGGTAGACTCATCAACTAACGAACTGTGTATAAGCCCCTTAAACACTATTGAAAAAATGATTTGTGGGGGAATTTTTTTGTTATTTTTGCAGGAGCAAATGTTTGCAGATGATCTTGAAAATGAGGTACGATACATCACCTTAAAGTGTAATAGAACTATGAAATAGGGGGAGTGACTATCGCATCTATGTAATGGTATTTAAAACTATAGTGAAAAAGCTATTTATAAATGCTAAATGAAACACAAATTACTACAAATAATATATGTAATCCCTATGGCACTTTAAAGCAGACTTAATATTACAAATATCTCTTTAGTGACTTTCAGTAACACAAGACTAATAAATGCAAATAAATTAATAGCAAATTATGTTGGTGCATATTCCCTTGACTCAATCTTCAAGACTCCTTTTGTAGAGGAGCAATGTTGTAGAACTTCAGAATAAAAAATTGAGGTATTCTTTCAGTGCTGATCTTGGTTGAAGTTATCCCTAAACTTTTTTTAAAGTTGCTTGAGATCTTATAAATCTGGCCATTCTTGTGGCTTTGGCTATTTGGCACTCTTTCTCTTTCAGAAAGATGAGTTGAAGAAAATCCTAACTACCAAGGAAAAACAGCAGGAAGAAAGCTCAAGAACTATTGAAGCTCTCAAAGCTAAACTCAAATATTATGAAGTACGTTAATTGATTTGAAATGTAATATAGCAAAATATATTTACAGTAGTAAATACTTAAGCAATTTTAAATTGTTGAAAGTCTTAAATGGTTCTCTCACTGTAAAGGCTTTCCCTGCTCTTTAATCCTTAGCTTAACATATAGTAAAAAATTGAAATGAATTCTCGAGTTTATTTTTGTTTCTTGCCGTTTGCTTTTAGGTTGACTTTGTGGGATCCGGAAGTAACTTTGGTAATAGTAAGTGTATTCAGTTCTTAAAAACGTGCCATGCGTGACGTGCTGTTAGATTACATGGGCAAAGGGAGGTTTTCTGTCCTCTCTTCCTTTGGTTGGTCTTAGCTGTAGCCAAGCATGATGTGCGTCCAAGCCTCAGAATGCAGCCAGCTGGCCCCAGCTGTGTCTGTACCTGAGTGCTGGCACACTGGTGATCAGGCTCGCTTAGAGCGGCTGGGGCTGTGAAACATGCACTGAAACTCTGCTGTGCCTCCTCATAGCGTGGAAAACAAGCTGAGCAAGGTCCGTACTCCAGACGGAGTCTTCCCCTTCCCATGCTTCGTGTCTTAAACAACGCTCGTGTCTAGCTCATGACAAGAAAACGATGGTAATGGTGAAAGCTTGAGTGTGGGCAAGTTTGAAAGCGACTTTAAACACAAGACCTCAGCTTACACTTCTGCCAGAAATGATTCCATTTCCAGAAACTGAAGTCTTCTGCATCCAACTTGGTTACAGGCCTGGCTTGCACTTGTGTAACTTAAAATGTTACTTAACCTGTCACGAGCTGTCGAGGGCTGTTGGGCTGCCTGTCAGGAAGGATCATTTATTTGGAGTGCAGAGAGGATGCTTTTCCCTGGTGTGTTCATGTGCAGACATGCAGCTAGCTCAAGGTGGCTTTCATGACTGTTTTGCAGAATGACACCTAGCCTGGCATAGTAGGGGTATTTTTTTGTGAGTAGGAGTTTGTCCAGACTTCCTATGAGGCTTTAATTAAGGAGGAGTTGTTTTAATGCCAAGTACTTAAACACCAGCCTGCAGCCTAGCACAATGCCATTGAACAGAATAAATTTAGGAAGGAAAATTACAGTTCTTGTGATGATGTGTTACAGTTTTTAAACAGACTAAATGCTCTTTGCTTTGCAAATCTAGGAAAAGAAGATTTATTACTTAAGCAAGGCCAAGTGTTTGCTGTGGAATCACAGGTAATAAATATTTTGCCACTTGAAAGAATTCCAAGATAGTTATGCTTGGGAAAGCCAAGGATACTTATAAATGTACATATGTTAAACATTGCTTCTCAATACAAAATTTTCTGCAATACTTGCTTTCCTATGTTTATTTTTAGCTGCTGGTGCCCTCTAGAGTTACATATGTGACGTAGCTCGAAATGCGGTGGTAGTGTCAAATACTAAACGGTCTGTAATGAGCATTCTTAAAAGTGAATCGGCACACTGCTGGATCAATAGCTGGGGTGAAGTGCAACTGGTTGGTCACCTCCATAACTTGTTTCTGTTTTAAATTCAGCTAAAACTCGGAAGACCTTATTTTCCTGCCAGCTATATAATAATTGCCTGCCAGTGTTGTTTGCTGATAGCTACTTTTTGAAGCCACAATTCGGGTATTAACAAGGCCTGTCAGGCTCTTGCAGCGAGTCATGTGAGACAGGGATCGGTCCTAGCTGACAAACTGTTCCTACACTTGTGTTTCAGCTGTAGTGCTTCCAGAAGTGAGTGATGGCTAGAAAGAAATCTTAACACCCTATGCTTTCTTGCCAGATTTCACAGATACATGTATTTTGTATGTTCTGCCGGTAACACAGAAAAATCTGGTCTCTTCTGCCACGTTTTACATAAGGTTGTCCAAATGGGCTTAGAATGGTTTTTATTCTTAGTTGAAGTTTAAAATGAGTTGATGTGTAATTCTCTGACCAAAAAAAAGGGGGGGGTATGGGTGGGCACAAAAAGCCAACCAAGTGAAAAAAACCAAACCATGCCCAAGCAGGAATTAGGTGGCTTTACGCTAGTCATGTCTGGAAGCGATGTACTGCTTTCTGGTCCTTGGAACAGGAATGAGGTCGTTGGAACAAGCCTGTGCCATGTAATAGCCATCACAGCTGGTAGTGAAGCGAGAGTTGGTAGTGAAGACCACACGGCAGGAGGGCAATACTATGTTTTTGAGATCCTTTCCTAGACAGTAAATTAAATTACTGTTTTCCTCAGTCTTTTCAGAGAGAAGGTTCTGTTAACAATGACATACTCTGTTCTGATTCCTTTTAATTCCTTTTACATACTTGAGGGACAGGGGAAATATCTTAAATTATATTTCTTCTAGTAGGTGAGTGATTAAATATGAATAACAAGGGAAATTAAATTAATATACTATACCTGCCCTTAATGTCAGTAGGGTCTGATGATTGGGAAACAGTAATGTGGAGCTTTATTCAAGATTTTTACTTCTACAAAGCTGAAATGCCCATGTTCTGTAATATGGGCAAGAATAGATTAGTGTGTTTCTCAGAAAAGAAGACATGTCTTGGACAAATTTTATGCTCATATCAACATAGGTTTAAGACAGTTTTGTGTATGACAGCTCATATGTATATGACTTGCCAAACTTGTAAACAGGTATCTGTTTTTGTGCCAATTTATCTTCAGTCTAGGTCTATGCTGCGACCCCTGGAGCTCTCCCTGCCTAACCAATCATCCAGTTCAGAGAAGGAAACTTTAAAGAAAGAACTTGACAACATGAGGACCTGCTATGGTGCAGCAAAAGAAGAAATCAGCAAACTGCAGAGAGAACTGTCTCACAAGGTATCTGAATGTAAAGCTTTGGCGTCGGAGTGTGAAAGAACCAAGGCGGAATCTGATGGGCAGATAAAACAACTGGAAGATGCGTTAAAGGATGTACAGAAAAGAATGTTTGACTCTGAAGGCAAAGTTAAGCAAATGCAGACCCACTTTCTTGCTTTGAAGGATCACCTGACTAATGAAGCTGCTTCGGGAAACAGTAAGCTAACAGAGGAGCTGAAGGATCAGTTGAAAGAAATGAAAACAAAGTATGAAGGAGCCTCTGCTGAAGTGGGGAAACTAAGGAACCAGATTAAGCAGAACGAATTGCTGGTGGCAGAATTTAAGAGAGATGAAGGAAGGCTAGTGGAGGAAAATAAAAGGTTGCAGAAGGAACTTGTTAAGTTGGAGATGGAGCGAGATAAAAGGGGAAGAAATGTCATGGAGTTAGAAGGGCAGCTCAAAGAAACAGCAGCAAAGTTAGCACACTCTGTAACTTCAGAGACATTTGAAAACATGAAGAGTTTGTTATCAAATGAAGTGAATGAGAAAGCAAGGAAGTTAGCAGAGATGGAAGCAAAGCATGAAAAACTGCAGGCAGAGATCCTGCTTTTAAAGCAGGAATCTGAGAGTCAGAAAGCTCAACTTGCTCAGCATGTAAAACCAGAAGACCATGAACAAATGAGGAGTGGGTTTGAGCAAAAAAATGAGGAACTCGGGAAGACAATTTCTGAATTATCACAGAAGAATCAGACTCTGCAGAAGGAACTTGAAAGATTGCAGATCGATAACAAGATGCTTAAGCAGCAAATCCAAATGCTAAAAACTGAAATTAAAAGCCAGAATGTGCCTTTAAAAATTCATGAAGAATTGAAGAAAACAAATGATCTGACTGTTGGTGACCTGACCAAAAAGCTTTTTGAAATAACAAAAAAGTACAATGAAAGCAAAGCAGAAGCTGAAAAGTTGCTGGCAGAGAAGAACAGTTTAAGTGAGAATATCAGCCACTTCCAAGCTGTGTATCTGTCTCCAGAGCAGCACAAAAAAGAAGTGGAAGCTTTAAAATCTAATGGCATTGAACTTGAAAAGCAGCTTGCTGACCTTCAGAAAAAATACGATGATGAACAAGTGAAAGTATGCAAACTAGTCTCTGAAAACACAGTCATAAGAGAGACTCTCAGGGATCAGTATGTGTTGGCTACAACACATGAAGAGATTAAAACAGTCTTGAATAACACACTAGAAAAGACTAACAGGGAGCTGTCAAATTTGAAGGAAAAGACTGAAGAGCTGAAGCAAGAATTCATGAGGGTAAATGAAGAAAATGGAACTTTGAAAAATAAAGTGAAACTCTTACAGAATCAATTGCAAACTGAGTATATAAGTTTAAAAGATCATGAAACTACAGTGACTACTTTAAATAAAAGCATGCAAGAACTTCAGGAGAACAATGTTGTGATTAAGGACAAATATAAGAGGGGTCAAGAAGAAATTTTACAGTTGCATGCAGAAATTGAAGCCCAAAAGAAGGAACTTGACACAATTCAAGAATGCATTAAGTCAAAATATGCCCCAGTTGCCTCCTTTGAAGACAGAGAACAAAGCTTTGAAGCCACAGTGAAAGAATTAAAAGCACAGTTGCAGGAACAGGCACGGAAATGCAGAGAAAGCGAGGAGGAAAACAAGAAGTGCAAACAGGAGAATGAAAAGCTCAAAAATGGCATTTTGTGCATCCAAAATGACTTGCAGCAGAACTATATCCTTGCTGAGAAGTCCCGTGAAATGGAAAAAATGTTTGCAAGCAAAATGGAGGAGTTGAATAAGCAATTGAGAGAATTGCTGCAGAAATACACAGACCAAAAAGAAAAAGATGAACTGCCAGAGAGTACCAAGCAGCCCATAATTATGCAGGCTCAGCATCTTTCGGTGGAACAAATTGAAGCCTTGAAGAAGGCTCTTGGTCACACTATAGAGGATCTAAAGGAGGCCCTCCGAAGTAAGAAAGAATGTTATGACAAAGAAATGCTAAAAGTAGGAGAACTACAGCAGGAATTGTCAGATCTAAAAAAATCTTCAATACCTTTGGTAGAATATACACGAATGAAGGAAATGCTAGAACAAGAAATAGTAGCAACCAAAAACAGCTTGAAAGAAAAGGAAGAAGAAAACCAAGTTAAAAATGAGAAAATCTTGAGGTTGCAGTCTGAGGTTCAGCTTACTCAACAAGCTTTAACAGACCTGGAGAGCAAAGAAGTGATTGACATATCAGAATACAAATCCATGAAAAATACTTTGGAGGCCCAAATCAATAGCATAGCTGAAAATTTGTCCAATGTGAATAAAAAGTATGAGGAAGCATGTGAGGAGGTTTTGCAAGCTAAAAAGAGTGAGCTTTCTTTAAAGGATGAAAAGGAGTTGCTTCAGTTACGGAGTTGCAGTATTGAGCAAGAAATTAAAGACCAGAAAGAAAGGTGTGATAAATCATTGACAACAATTATTGATTTGCAGAAGAGAATACAGGAATCTGCGAAGCAGGTGGAAGCCAAGGATAACAAGGTAGGATGTGTTAGTTAATGCTTTTGACATTTTCAGTTTAGCGGTAAGGAACTGAACTTCAAATATAGCTGCTTAAGTATTTGGGCACAACTATGTGTGCTGAGCACTAGGTACCCAGGACTGGCCCAGATCTGCTAAGATGAAGTCCTGGTTTTGGTAGCATTACAAGTTTTTCTAATTCCTCATATGTAGTATTTAAACCCTAGTAAAACTTCCAAGCTGGGTTTCCAACTTTTGGGGTGTGATCTCATTCTTCCACTGGGGCTGTATTTGTTTAGCATCTCTGGCTTGCCTTCTGACTGTTCATTGTCCTTTTTAGAAATTAGCCCTAGAATATCTTTAAAGGAGAAGTCATTTATGTTGCTGGCTGACCTCCAGGGTCCATACCTCCATACCTTAGAGATTTCAGTGCTAGGAAGCAGAATGTGAACCAGTGATAACATGTCATGAAAATGAAGTCCTCTTTGTGAAGTCTCTTGGCCAGTGTGATGGCAAGCTGGGACAAAGGCCCTTCAGTGCTTGCTGATCTTCATCAGACTTTAAAAAATGTTAAAGAATGTTAGCTTTCAGTAAGTGAGACGTCCTTAAATGATGTTTTTGTGTGCTTTTTGTTAAAGATAACGGAGCTGCTTAATGATGTAGAGCGGTTAAAACAAGCTCTTAATGGCTTGTCTCAGCTTACATACACCACTGGGATTCCCTCAAAGAGGCAGAACCAGCAGGTTGAAATGCTCCAGAACCAAGTGAAAACACTGCAACAGCAGCTAGCTGTAAGTAGTCACCCAAGTTGTTGTCTGAAATGCAGTAGCATCGCTTGCAGTTTCTTGTATAAACAAGGAAGTATGCATGTGGTCACTGGAGCACCGGGGCTGACTGCTTAGGCTTCAGAAGTAGAAGATTCATGATAATTTTTTTTTCCCCCGACTGGTTGCTTCTCTGTAAATTTGTCTGCTTCCTTCTGCATGTTAGAGTTGCAACGTTTGGGAACTCTCCCAGATAAAAAGGACACAACCAATTTGAAGAGAATTTGTGCTTACAAGATATGCTGCTATAGTTCTTGCCAAGACCATTTCTGTATGCAAGTTCCACGTTAATATTTTCTTGCAAAAACCACCAGCCATGTATTTTCTCACTTTGAAAGAAAGTGAGGTGTTCCTTTCTTAATGGATTTGTCTTTGTGTTCCCTTGTCTGCAAACATTGTGGAGTGCATTGCTTATCGTTAAGTACTAGCAGTAAAGGGGAACACTTTATAAGTGCTGTGATGTTGTGCACAAACACGTTTGTAGCCCTGTGGCTTCAGTAAAGCTCATAATTAAAGCTATGTATGTTAGCAAAGTTAGCTATTTGTAAGCCTGCACAAAAGTAGGATACATCTTTAATATTTGCAAGGTTGACCCTTGTAAGGCAACATGTTCTTAGATTGTGTGGTTTTAAACAGTAGCTAACGCTATTGGTGAAACAAGCTTTTCCATGTTAGCGCACCTGGGCTGACACACTAGAGCAGCCTGTTTCTGATAGCCTCTCAGCAAAATTGCTTTGCTGCAAGTAAGCAATAAAAAATTGAAGCAGTGACTTTTTTCTTGATTAATGGAGGGGATATAGCTAACTTTAACCTTGAAATTCTGTTTTGTATAAGTGCACAACACCAAGCCTGCAAAATTGGAAATAGGCAAGAATAGAAGTTAAAAATTTGATGACTTCACCTCCTCTTCCTATGTTCTCTTTATAGGATGCTAAAAAGCAGCATCAAGAGGTAGTTTCAGTTTATCGGACACATCTTCTTAGTGCTGTACAGGTATGATAGTCCCAGGTTCAGATTGTTTTACTCTGTCATCTCAATGTAGAAATTCTTGAGACGTGTTTCCGACTGCCATACTGACCTCAAATAAACTCGAAACTACCATCAAGTACCTGTTTTCATGTTGGGAGTTTTAATTTAGAATGGACTGATCCAACAAAAAAACCAAACACACCCCACAGCTGTAGTCTTATTGTGCCATCTTATAATTACGCATAGGCATGGTACTCGGATCTAACAATAACCTGCTTTGAAGGGTGATGGTGTCTGGTGTCGTGAGCATGTTAATTCTGCGTCATCCCAGCTAATGCTGGAGAGAAATTGAATAGAAGTTGGGAACTTAATGCAGACTTAACCAGTGGTGCTCACTGGAGAAAGAGCTGATCAACTAATTCAAGGGTTGTGACTTCAGATACTTAAGCATGCAAAAGAGGGACCATTACTACAGCAGCAGGTTGTGGAGTCCGGAGGACAGGAACAGTAACTTTTTCCCACGTCATATTTTCATGAAGGAAACTGTTGTGTCAGAGAGGCAGACCCTTCTTTCTCTCATGAGGGGAAAAAAAAACCAAACCAGGATTCAAAGTATTCCAGATTTTACCAGTGTGTGATGAAAATACGGTAATGAGTTAAGACTTCTAAAGAATCTCCTAATGTTAGTGATGGATGGTTGACACTCTTAATTTTTCTTTTAACCAAGTGTTTGCTTGCTCTAGGGTCACATGGATGAAGATGTCCAAGCTGCTTTACTACAGATCATTCGAATGAGACAGGGACTTGTTTGCTGATGTGCTTAGCGCCATTGTTCTTGAAGGCTGCTGCATCTTGTAGGAGTGCTATGATTACGGTAGTGACAACCTTCATGAGATTTATATAATTATGATGATATAGCTGCAATTAGAACCTCCAAATATGAAACAACTTACAAAGCTGAAATATTTTCTTCTTGTAATAGGGCTACTAAGTTTCAGATCTGACACTCTCGTTAGATTAATAAAAGATGTAGAACGTCTTTTAAAATTGGTATACATGCTGACTGTCAAAATGATGACATAGTTAAATTATTGTAATGTCTGATTGACCACTTTTTAAAGCAAGGCCTATACCCAGAAGCTCTAGTTTATCCTATAACTTGAACTCTCATGGTATGGTTAAAAATAAACGCTGTTCAAATGAGCTTGGCTAAGTATTGTAGCTGTATATCTCCTTTAATGATTAAGAGAAAGCGGCTATTTTGTCACATAAGCTGATCAAGACATACTACAACATGCTTAGTGAGTCAGCTGCAAAGGTAGATGAAAGGTATTTAGGTATATGTTGTAACTTGGCTGGCCGAGTTACAAACTTTATTTAAATAAAGCTTAAGATGTAGTGCCTCTGCTTTTTGCGAGACTTAAATCAGGTTTTCCCTCAAAACACTAACTTCTATGTTTGCCCCCCTTCCCCAAGATTTTTTTATGAATGCTTTGTAATATTGATTACTGCTGGCTGTAGTGGGACTAGAGTGTCATGGTTTGTAGAGCAGCGTTTTGATCTAAATGTGATAGTCCTACTTCTGTATAATTTCATTCTTCATTAGGCCTAATATGGGTGTAGACTGAGCAGCTCATTAAGCTGTACACTAGATAATTCAGGTATTGGATTTTCAAACACTATCTCATGGAAGTTTAAGGTATTTTCCTCTTAGCTGTAAATTATGTACTATAATCTTATTTATGGGGAAAGATGCAAATAGAAAGGATTAATGAAATGAGAATTTTTATTTGCTTGGAATCTACCTATTAAACAAGACAGGCCTTCATTTTTGACTGAAGGATGATGTTCCCATAAATAAGTTTTATGAAAGAGAACATGACACTTGGGACTATTCACAGGAAGTAATTGAAAAATGAGCCTGATAATGTAAGTGCTCTCAGTAGCTGTGTTGACTTCAGTCTACTTGGTTGAAAGCATTTGCTTATAACTAGGAAGTAGGAATCTGGCATCCTGATGCAGGAAAGACAAACTTCCTCTTCCATATTCCTGGAAAATACGGACTTAAGTCAGAGTGCAGAGTTCTCTGCTTCATGTTAACTGGGCTTCCCACCAAGCTGTACCTCATAGGTGTAAGTCTCATTTTTCTCTAGTAGCATTATGTTTGTTTCCTTTTTTGTTCCTTTTTGGGCAGAATCTTCTTGTAGAATTGAAGAGACAACTGCCATGTAGAGGAGGATACAGACGTAGTGACGAATGTGCAGAGCAGTTTTTATTCTATAAATACACTTAATATATTTACTAAATATGTGTCTGTAGTTAAACAGATCTACTGCTGCTTTCCTTTAATTTCTTAGAGGACTATTACAGAAAACATCTCAGTATATATACATTACTACTTAGCCAAATTCTTTTATGATTGCATTACTTGAAACTCTTATTAGAGAGAATTTGTTTTGATATACTAACTCTGGCATATTTTGATATTGTATGTTTCTTTATTGAGGGAGTTCTATGTATGTTTTTCTAAATTTCTCCCATATTACATTATCAATAAAATGTTTTCTTCTTTTTTTATTGTAGTGGTCAATTCTATAAAAGGTAAAGAAGTGTAAATTGTTTGGGAAAATAGTCTGGGTAGTGAAGGATATTGAACTCACTTGAATACCAGGTAACACATTTGTTTTTTAGATGTCTGCTGGGATTATTGGGTTTTTCTCTCTTATTTCCAGAGTTTATGGTTGGTAAAATTTTGGTGACATTGATTGAGATTCAAAGCTTCTACCAGTTAGTTCTTTAGAGTAAATTGACTCTGGCCACTTCTACACCAAACAGGGCAAGCTGTCTATGTCAGTCATTAGGTTTGGGGGTGAGCCAGAGAAGTTTTACTACTGCTTTTAATGAAAGTGTATTCACTTAATAGCGTACACTGCTACCTGATCTCATGCTAAGCCATCTTTGCAGAATGATGTCTAAAAGTCTGTCTGTTTGGTGTGGTTTGAAAGTGAAGCACGCTCTAATTTCACCCTTAGCTTAATGTAATTTTTGGTTATTTGGATATCTCATGCAGCCAGTGGGACATAAAAATGAATACGGTTAAGTTGTTAGGCTATGAACAGTGTAAGTGGAACTTTACTGTGTTTAAACAATGGTTTCTTCTTTGGATCGCTGAAGGAGTTGCTTGCATTCTGAGTCAGTAAGCAGACGCTCTTTAGTGTTCTTGTAAATCTCTAATTTGACCTTGGGGGGAAAAAAGTATATGAGTATATACACATCTGAGTGTTTTCTGAATAGGAGCTGGCACTTCGGTAGAACTGTTTCAAGATTTGATATGTCTAAACCTTCCCTCTGTCAGTAGGTATGTTCTGTTGGCTTTACCGAGTCAGCTAATCTAAAGGGTATCGTGAAATGCTTTTCACTGATAACTTTGACAGCTTTGTATATTCTCAGGCATGCTGTGTAGGTATTTTCACCTCCAAGTACGTTTCTTCTGCAGAGTGAGGCTAATTATTTAAAAGCTTTTTCAATGATACTTACATCCTTTTTTAATAGACAAAGTAATTTCTTTCTGCTAGAGTATTTTTTGCCATCTTTGTTTTAAGATGGGGGGAGATTAACATGCTATTCCTTGACCCATACCAGTATAAATACCTAGAAATGCTGTGGCTGTACACTTTAATTCGGCTGCTGGAACAGCAGTTACAACAATCAAGTCTCAATGCAGTAAGAAACTTAAAGTGGCATAGATCTGAGGTTTCTTGACTTCGAGATCACTTTTGCAACTTCGTCCTAATGTCATGAGGCATGAATATGATTGCTGGCTTCATCCATTGCAGTACATGTATATGTTTTTTAAAGGGAATAATTAAAACTGCTGTTTTGCTATGACATGTGGATGGGTAGCTGTGTTGGGAAGCTGTGTGGGTATTTGAGTTTTGGGGTTATTTTTTCTTTTTTTTTTAATGTTTCCTTAATAATTCTCTATATCCTTTTTAGTATTGAAGTAGGAGAGTTAAGAAGTTGCTACTTGTTGGGCAATGGGGGGAGTGGAGGGAAACCCACCAAGCCCAGTTGCATCTTCTGTAGTCCCATTTCAGTTGCACATCAGAAAGTGGCTTCTTCTCAGAGGAGCGATGCCACAGAGCTTTTGCCTGCTTGGTGTCAGTAGGTGGTTGTGGAGTTGTAATTACAGTTACTTTGCCTTTTGCATAACACTGTTCTTAACAGCAGGATTGGCCTTGGGAGGAAAGTCCTACCTGGACTTTGAAGTACTTACCTGGGAAGAAAGTCCTACTTTAGAAATAAAGGCAAGATAAAGAATGCCGTAGAAATGAGAAACTAAATCTGAATTTCCTTGGGAACACTGTAATTCTATATTTCATGTAATACATGCTAGCTCAGACATTTTTGTTACCTTGGTGTTGGTGATACTATAAAATCATAGAATGCAAGAAAGTAAGTTTAACGTTTTGCGTTTTAATAGGCATGGATCGTTTGAATACTGTACAAATGGGGAAGTCTCCAGGATCAAACTGAATTAACAAGTATCTTGGCTATGCTGTGTATAAATTTTTTTTGGCTCAACTGACTTGTGAAGGTGAAGGTAAAATCTGGGCTGTGTCTGTTTATCAGTGAAGGTTCCCATGGCAGTGATAATCCATGTGTTTGGTAAAACCAAGCATGAGGCATCACCTGCCTAGTGAAGGAAGGTTTTCAATATTTATGGCCAAACATTGCTGATAAATGAAAGGAAGAAATGGGAGGTCACAAAAATGTCAATGTAAATGAAATGCATCTAAAAGGTTTGAGGGGTGCTTCAAAAGAGGTATTGTGTGATCTGTTCCATGAAACAGTAAAGCAACATTAATAAGGTAATGCAGCTTATAACTGATTGTTGGCACAATGTTCCTATTACATAATAACACTTCTTAAAGTGGATATGTGACTTCTTTTTTTGTTTTGAGTAGCTGACTTGGAAATATCTCTGAATCCTGGAAAGTTTATAGAGATTACTGCTTTTTTTAATCTAATGCTTGTATTGCTCTGCCAACTCAGAAAATTAACTTTTAATAGAAAAAACATACATGTAATTCAGTCACAGCTATTAGATCAGATGGATTTTACATTAAGGGAAAAAGATGTTGAGCATTTAAGGATCATTAAATTGTGAAGCTTTTTATTGTTGGACTTGTAGCCTTCAAGCCAGCACTCTGCTGTGAAGAATATTTATTTTTACATTTGCAAAGTGTGCTAGATGATGGGAAGGGAATACATTTTAAAGGAAAATAGGACATGAAAATGTGATGTTTCTCCACTTTGTGAACAGCTAGTTTTATTTCATAATAATTAGTTTTACACTTCATTAAATGTTGGGGGTTTTGCTTATATGCTTCTGGAATACAGTGGAGAAGACTTTAAAAAATCCTGTCTTACTTTGAAATACCCCCATTAGATTATAAAACTCTAACTTGATGCCCTGCTGAGAATTTTTAAAGTTCCTCATATCTTGAGGGTCATGTGTAGTATAAAAATTGTTTTGGGTGCAAAGACACTTTGAGTTGGTGTCTTGTCTTGCCATACTGCTTGCTGGAGTTTAGGTCTTGTAAGGTGTTGGCAAACTTAAAAATAATGAATATAGATCAGGTAAGGTTGTGTGATCTGGTCACGACAGACTTGGACGAGTGACTCTTTCTCTTCAAGCAGCTCTAGGGCTTGATGGGTAGGAATACTTGTGCCTTTTGTTTAAAAAAAAAAAAAAGAAGTTGTCTATAAACATGGCTATGAAAATGGGTGATCTTCTGACTGTGCAGTTGTATCCCAACTTGCAAACTCCTCTGAAAGAAGTAGGGATGGATTTTTCTGAGGGAAGCAAGGATGGGAGAGGTGAAGTAGATGATCTTTCTGTCAATGAGAAGTTCACTAGGAAAAAGTAGGAATAGAAACTTGGGGGGGGGAACCACAAACAACCAAACAAACTGACAGTTGTGAGAACCAGAATAAAAATGCTTCCAGGATATGAAAATGGCTTAGGCTTCGGGGAAACAGCCAAAGCTGCTTTTTCGGGGGGGCAGGGGTGGGGGTGGCATAGGAGGCCAAGGACTTACAAGGAGTACTTGCTGCAGGCAAGAATAATGGACAGGTTTTTAAAAGAAATGGGTTGAGAAATTTATGGGCCTGACTTGAAATTACGAAACTGGAATATGTTCCAGCTGGTGAGCTGTTACAGGAATGTACTGGAGATGGTAGAATGGGTGGTGAGGTATGATATTAAAGCTACCAGTGCATGGCCTAAAATCAGAGAACATTGTCCTCTAGGCTTGAAAGCTACAGCAAGGAGAGCGCTGACTGTGGATGGACTCTTGTGAGTTATATCACATTTTGAAAAGTTTTAATTTTAGCTCAAGAATGAATTGAAAGGCAGTGGGCCTTTCCTGCTCTGACTGCTGCTGTGCAATGTCAGCTGAGATGACCCTGTGAAGATGCTGACTTCTGTTGGTAGTGGTTGGGAGATATCAAGAGACCTGTCAAGTTGTATTTCAGAAGTTGGTACCCTACAGCTCTTGGAGCAGGACACCGTGTTGACTTGTCTTGTGGGAAAAAGCAACATTGCTACTAGTGTGGTAAAGCTGGAAAAACACGGAAATTCTTAGCTGAGTCTTACCTGGTAACACGTGAAGAAATACTGAAGTCTTCAATTTCTTTTGGTAAGATGGGGAAGTATACACGTGTTTGCCTTTTATATTTCAAATCTGAAGTGAAAATTACTCCGGAATAATCTGCTTGTGCTCAGAGGATGCTGCAATGTATGCCTGAGTTCTTTCTATGACATGGATTGAAAACCGCTACAAAAAAATCAGTTTGCATCGTGCTGTGTGCTTGGCTGAGGCACAAAGCTGGCAAGCTTCATTACTTGGAGGTGTGTTCTTGACCGGCTGCGTTGTCTGCTGTGGCACGGAGCTCCCCTCTCCGACAGCGGCAGCTCCGCAGTGCACAAATTGCTCCGTGTCCTCAACACTTCTTGCAGCGGGGTCTGCATTTATTGTGCCTTCTAATGGGTGGGAAATTTGGGCAGATTACAGTTTGAAATAGGGTGATGAGAAAGCATACTGATAAGAGGAAGCTGCTTTCTGATCTTGTATGCCCCTATGGAAACCAGATATCTAGAACAACAATTATTTGCTTCCGGGTGGACAGGAGATTTGAAGCTTTTGCAGTGGATTGCAAGGAGAAGTGTTTGGTTGCAGAAGTGCAAATTTAAAGTGTAGGTGGTAGGTGCCAGACCTTTAAATGCTAATCTTCCAGGAGCTAGGAATTCCTGTATCGACTGGATTCCAGCAGTAGGGCTTTCAAATGGTCATACTCATGTTGTTGTGCCTAGAAGATGACTGTGTCTCCTTTTAGCAATCCTGGACTGTTGGCAGCTTGCTCTTATCTGAAGCTCAACAGAGTTGTCAAATTCCTGTAAATCCGTATGAGAGACAACTGTGTGTATGTATCTTAACTCTTGAGTCTGACACTCTCAAGCTGCTGGAGGTTTTTCTGGAGGAGCTGTGTTGCTATCTTCCACACAGGGAAGGAGCGGGTGTGGTGCACTTGGAAAACGTGGGACCGCTGGTGCTCATGCATGTTTTTGTACGACACATCTGAGGTGGAAATACGGTAACCCTATTCTGCAGCCTCCGCCCAGCCTCGGGCAGTTAAGTCTCTCACATCCTACTGTTGCTAAAAGGTAAAGAAAATCAGTGGACATTTAAGTAGTGACACACTGGGATGGAAGGAATTCCTTGGTAAACAGCAAAAACTTTCAGGAGGTTAGGGTGGAGGGAGAGCAGCATCTGAAAAAAGGGTAACGGAGTTCTCCGAGGGTGTTAGATATATCAGGGAAGACGGAGGAAAGTACAAATATACATGAATTTGGGTACCTTTTGAAGAGGGTATTTTTCTGCTATTTTTTTCCTCTTCTGAATGAGAGTATTAAGAACTGAGGGGGGAGAGTACAATTCCCCTGTGCACGAGAGGACTCTTGAGATTCCCTGGTGGTTCCCCTGTGTACCCCTGGGAGAGGGCTGCTGGTGGGAAGAAGGACAGACACTTGCTCGCCCCTCCAAGAGGGTCCGTAAGGAAGGAGGAACATCTTTACAGATGCTTCCTCTGAATCTCAGTCATGGCTGTCTGCAGGCATTCACCGTTGTCCTTGCCAGAAATGTGACCTTGGAAAGCCAAAGTGAGATTATTTAAATGCCCCCACCACACACACCAGCACAGCCCCCAGGCCCCCATCCACACACCGAACTCTGGCTGGCTGACGGCTTGCTTGTGGCATCTGATAGAGCATGTGTTTTAAAAGCTTCACAGGTCACCTTTGCAGTATCACAAATGCAGTTGATGGGGAATCCAGGGACACATTTTAAAGTAAATTACATGGAACAAATAAACCAATCTGCTTCTAAAGTGCTCTTGTGTCTTTGAAAACACTGACACTGTCTGCTGGTTTTTTTTAAAGGGTATTTTTATTCATTCTAATTGAGTTGACCTTAAAAAAAAAAAGGCAACAACTGAACAGAAAAAACACCCCAGTGATGCGGGTGTCTGCTTAGGAGATGTTTGTTTTTAATCTATGCCAGCCTGCTCAGACAGCCACACTAGTAAGGGCATTGCAATTACTCCCTCGCAAAAGGCTTTACTGTAGCCCAGAATCGGAGTTCTGGTGGCAGCTAGAGCCCGCTGCCATGGTGCGTGGCCTGCGTGGTCGTGCTCTTGGCCAGAGCAAGCAAGGGAGAGTCTTTTCGCAGCCGCTTCTGGCAGCTGTCCCTTTGCTAGCTCGGGAGGGAAGGAAGCCTGTGGGAGCATCATTCTGGTCAGGGCAACCTGCTCTGCTCTTCTTTGCCTTCCTGCCTTTTAAATCCAACCAGGCTCCTAGCCTCCGTGCTCTGTCGCGGGGGGGCCACCGTGCACTGGTGTACATGCCTGTTACTGGTGTCCCTTGGGATGAGGCAGAATTCACGGCAATAGCTCTGCACCGCAGGCCACGTTCCAGGCGCTTCCGACGGGGTTAGCGATCATTAACGAGGTGCCTGTGTGCCATCAGATCACCTGGCAGTACACATTTGTCTACCTCAAGCGTGAGCCTGTCATCGTACGCGTTGGACTCGCGGGAACAGGCAGTCCCGAGCTGCTGCTGGCGCTGTGGTTTTTGTGCCAGCTGCGGGAGAGCAGATGGTACCTGCTCTGGCATAACCTCTTCTCCGCAGTCAGATAAAGCTGGGCTGAGGACAGAGGTTACCTGATCTGGCAGGGAGCCTGCCAGGACAAAGTTGATGTACCAACGCTTCTGGAATGTGTTTGAACTGGCTCAGGGAGTTTATATGGGATCAGCACTTCTGGGCTATGTGCTTATGGCATGTTTTCGTCCTGTATCGGGCACCTCGGAGCTGAAGAGCGATTAAAACACTTAAGAGGGTTGCCAGCGTAGTCCATCTCTGGCTGTTGTGCTGCAAGGTGATTTTATTCCTATTCTCTTGAAGCTGGATGAGACTTGGAGATGACGTTTTCTCCTGTGCAGGTCTGGGTTTGGGCACGTGGCTCTTCAGATGAGGGTTTCTTATGCTAACGGAGAGCTAACTTCTCAGCATCCCTTCTGGGACGAGGAGGAGGCCGGGAGGAGAGAGGAGGAAGGCTGTACAGCGTTCTAGGCAACATAAAGAACTGGGAGAGGCTGTAGACCCTGCAGATAGCAAACCTGCTGTTTCAGCAAGTGACTGCTGGACTGTTGAGGGGAGAAGGCATCTCGCTTGTCACGTTAAGGTTCCTATCAGATTTGTCTCTGAAAGATGCATGCTTTCCCCTGTTAGTCTCAGATGCATTTAATTGCAATGTACTTACAGAGCTTCTGCCTGTAGGCTCTGGCAGAGATGATGTTTTGCCCTGTGGCTCTGAGGTTTTTTGTGCCAGCTGACTTTCCTGTTTGATAGTGTTCACTCCGCACTGATACGGCAAGTCATAAACTGTATAACAAATGTTACGGGAGAGAAAACACTGGTGGTGCTGGATTAATGGTTGGACTTGATGATCTTAAAGGTCCTTTCCAACCTAGTGATTCTGTGATTCTGTGAGAAGATTGTGGCTCTACCATGATACAAAAAAACTTACCCAGGAATGTGCTTATCTGTTGTATTCCCATCCTGGGCATGGGATGCTCTTGTATTTCTGTTGAAATAGAGATGCACAGGAGAGGTTAAAAATGCTGCAGATGGCCTTGGGCTACGAGAAGGCATAACGTTACCTGTGTCGGCTGGCTTGTCACATCAGGACGAAGTACATATGTGACTGTCTTAGCTGTCCTGAAATCCTGGGAATGTGCTCTAGGGAGATAGGAGAAGAAATGAGCACCACAAATAGTCCGGAGCTGGACAGTAAGAGCTTTAAATTCTTGGGTGGGCCAATGTTTGATGTATAGTTTTGTGGCTGAACGTGGAACCCCCGAGGCTCGATAGCGGGGAATCGATGGGTATCGAACCGCCCAGGTTCCTTCCTCCGGAGCAGCCCGGCGCTCAACCCGCCCGGTCTCTGCAGCCTGCGCTGCTGCCCTGTGCTGCCGCTGAGCCCGTCGGCTGCTGCGGAGCCCAAACTGCTGGGCCGTCAAAACAAACCTGAAAATTGTCCGTTAATGCCGCTTGTGGAAGCGGAAAGGAAAAAAGTTCCAGTTCCTGTTCGTTAGTCGCGGGAGGCTCGGCGGAGAGGAGGCCGGGCTGCACAGGCGGTTGCCTAGCTTATAAGCTTCTGAAAAGAGCCGGGTGATTTGAAGTGCTGCAAGCATTGCCTAACGTGAGTATCAGACAAATAACAGGGTGGCAGGTGTCCTGACTTTTACTGGCATCCAGGATGAATAGGAAATGAATGCTGTTAGACAGAAGCATTTATGTGGGAAGAAAAATGCCTGCTGTATGGCGTATTCTGTACGGCGGGTCAAGAGGTGTTGTGAAGAGTCGTTTCTTCTCTGAGCACTTGTGTGGGTGCTTCTTCAAAGCTTCTCATGTTTCCTATGGACATGTTGTGTGGCATGAAGAGAAAGAGAGGTGCAGAGCAGGTGGGAGAGGCACTCTTCTTCTTTTAAAAGAAGTAAGTAATTCTAAAACGTACCTCAAAATGAGAATTTCCATAAATAAGCGGTTTAGGGAAAGAAGGACTTCTGAGTACTTACGCTTAGGAGAAGACATTGCAACTAATTCTAATTTAAAGGTAGTTTGCCCTATCCTGATATGATGGGATTTCATTGAAAAAGAAGGTCTAGTTGTGCACTGACCTGGCAGAAGCTGAGCTGCTCAGGCCTATGAGGAACCTTGTGCTTTGGGATTACTCATGGGTTTTAACATTTAGCATGTACTTAGCAGCTGAATTGTACATGCTCCGACATGCTCCCCAAGACTGGGATTTGGACTCCCGCAAACCCTGGAAGTACTGCTGGGAGGATCTTGAGGCCGAAGGCTCCAATTCTGTTCAATAAACTCCTTAAGGCTGTGGCTGAGCCTCCTTGACCCTGTTCCACTGAGATTTTCACTTGAATGTTTCACAGGGTTAACTCTGTCTGTGTGGGACGAGCTTATGAGAGAGGCACCTTCGCCAGTGCGAGAGGCTTCCGCAGGCTCCTGCTGGGTTGGGTTTTGGCACGCCTGGCAATGGGATGAGCTCCCCTGCAGCAGGAGCAGGTTCGATGCCTCTGTCAGCCACGCTCAGGAAGAGGTGGTTCCACTAAGCCTTGCTGCTTGCCCGGCTCCGGTGCTCGTCACTGCTGGCCTGAACTGGTTCATGGCCAGCTTTGTACCTGTTTCGGTCTTGCACCACTGCTGTCCTTCAGCGTAGATGCTGTTCTGCGTGCTCGGTGCTTACTGCCTCTACGCCTCCGCGCTCCTGAATAGTGGCCCGGTGCTCGCCGGGTGGTGAGCTCTTCCACACTTGTGAACCTTCCTTCTCCCGGGGCACTGGCAGGGACTCGGCTTCATCTCCTCAGTGCCTTGAGCACGCACCGACCGGCCTGCTCCCCGTTAACTCCTGTTGATCCCCAGACTGATCTGCGAGGGCTTCCAGTGTGTGTGCTGGGAGCAGTCCGATACAGCCACTTTAATGCTGCTCCCTGCTCTTCCCTCATTTACGGGTTCTTTATGCTGCCCTTTCCACCAAAGGCGTGTAGGTTCCCGGAGTACGGCATCGGGTGCCTTTTGGAGGTAGAGCTGAGGCTCAGCGCGGTGCTTGGAGGGTCGGCACGCCTACAGCAGCCCTCGGGGCAGCCTCGCACAGCCCGCTGCGCTTCTGCTCCGCTTTCCCATTCAGCTCCATCGCATCAACTGTTCTCCCACCACACTTCTGGGGATGGATGCCCCATCCCTGGACACCCCCAGGCCAGGCTGGACGGGGCTCTGAGCACCCTGCTCTGGTTGGGGGTGTCCCTGCTCGCTGCAGGGGGTTGGACTAGATGGCCTTGGAAGGGCCCTCCCAACCTAAACTATTCCATGATTCTTTGGACCTTGCTCTGAAGTGTCACATGGGGTCTGACCTCAACACTTCTCATGCTGTCGCTGGTGGGCATTGCTGTATAAGCTGGGCAACAGAAATAAGTGATTTTTTTTTTTTTTCTCCCCAATTTTTTAAAAATAATCAAAACACACGGGTTCTGTAATCTGCTTTGGAATCCGACGAGCAGCAGATGGCTCTGTGCTCTTTGCAAGCACCCTGTACCAAGGAATAACTACGTCATGTTGTTTAACAAGCCACAGAAAATAATATTTTAATCCGACCTTGCTTCTCCCTTCTTCCTCCCACCCCCCTGTGGTTTGTTGTTTCACTCGGTAGCTTGCCATAACGCATTTAGTCCTGCCCGCCTCTGATTGGAAACACAAGACGTGGCTTCATTACAAGCTCTATGGCTTCCCCCTACACTTAACATACCGTACAAATTGTTTGCTCGACTTTGGCATCTTGCCTCAGAGGAATTTTTGTCATTTGAAGGTTTTAAATCAGCTATTTGAGCCCCTCGCAATTGTAAATAATAGGCTATTAGTTTATAAGAGACAGGCTTGCTGGCATTTCAAACCTCTCGGAGGGATCGCACTGTCTTGGAAACCCTGTAATGCCTATGGAACTGAACGCTGTTAAAAAGAAACCCCAAAACACTGCCCTGGGAAAATTCATTTATAGAAAATAAGTGAAATGAATAGACGTTTTTAGCCACATGTTGCTCATTTTCTTTTTATTGCTTTAACATGTCTTCACTGGAACATGTTACCATCAGAGGCTGCTGGTGCCAGCTGTACACCTGGCTCAAGCTGGAAAGGAACAAAGCTTGGCCTTTCATCTTCTCTGTTTTCTGTTATGATTGGAACCAAGGGTTGGCCCCAGATCAGACAAAGGGTAAGCTGAAAACCATCCTCGGAGCTGGTTTCTAGAGGAAGCCTTATAGGGTTGTGTGTGGGGGGTTTGGGGTTTTTTTTCCTTCTTTTTGGAGCAGTTGTATCAAGTTTATATACTGGCAGAGGCAGGAAACCGTTGTGTACAATATGGCAAACAGAGCTAGCAGGCGGCCAGGCCAAAGGCTATAAATTATTATTTTAATTTCTTGGTTTATGGTTTCTTGTTGACTCCAGATCAATAGGAAAAAGGTGCATTGAGCCACCTCTTTTAATTAAAAGGCTGCTGCGATTAGGCTTCAGCGAGGGATGGAGAGGAGTGCAAAAAGGATGTGCCTGGAAGCAGTTGCTGGTTTCCAGAGTGGGGGGTGTTGCTTTTCTCTCTGCTGTGTTAGTTGCTCGTGTTTTCTAGAGGCCAAGTTTCTTGAGGAGAAACCTAACTGCAGTGCAGCACGCTGTACAGAGGTTCCTTCTAGCCTGTTTTGTGTTTGCTTTCTCACATCCGAAGCCAGTGGACCTTGTTTCCCATAGAATAAAAACCCAGTGTATTTAAGTGGAATCTTCTGCTTATTTTAAAATAATTCCGTTTTCCTTTCACCCTCAAGTCAGGACGCTTTCCCCCTAGTGCTGAGAAATCATTAGCATTTTGCACCTAACAGGTGCAGCAATATTTTTCTTTCCAAAGAATTTCCAGAGTGAATTGCACATCTGTAACAAAGCTTGTATTTTTCTGCTCATCGCCTTCAGACATGGCCATAATTAAATGCAGATATTAAAACTGAAGCCTAGTTTATGTTCCGTAATTCTTAAGAGAATGACCCATCATATGATACTTGTTTGAAGTCTTAGTTAACCTTTAATCATTTGATGCCGAGTCTGGCTTTGATTTCGCTGCAGAAAGAAAGTGTATTATGCAAAACCTTCAGGAAGGAAATATGCCAATCCTGTGGCATTTCTCATTGTGCAGGGAACGTTACGTTTGAAATCTCTTAGGTGATAAAGTCTGTGGAATGAAGGCTTTTTCCATTTCCATGCTTGGGCTTTGCCTCTTCTAAGGCTGGTGTCCAGCATCAGAGTAATAACTTCAGTGCTGCTAAAGCTCGTACTTGTGGTGGAGACCTGGGACGGCTGAGCAGGGTGGCGTGGTGCAGGTCTCGGATATGGAATTTCCTCAGTACTAAGCTATATTGAGTAGATACCTGAGGAAACACTTAGAGGTGTTCAGAAAAGCAAAACTAGAAATGTTAACTCTTAGCACCTTCCACGATAAAACCGGAGCCAAAAGCTCTTCGGAAACATGTCTGCTTGTTTGTTACTGCCGTGTGGGAGGTACTGGTTAACCCACGTCGAGCTGTCAGGTAAGCCGGTCTTCGCCGTGCCCGAGAGCGAGGTGAAGAATTCCCTTTGCCCGCTCCCACCCGCGTGCGGGGTGTGGGAGCTTGAACTGATGCCTGTTCAAGCGGCTGTGGAAAATCTGCCTTCCACCGTGGGTTTGGCTCAGTGCCTGGGGAGCCGAGCTTCCTGGCGGAGGTGGAAATCCTTAGGCTCTTCCACGGCTTGTGCAAGGTGGGCAAGGAGCCAGGTGCCCCGGATCAGACCAGCCTTGCTGCGCCGATCTCCTGAGCAAACCAGGGTTCCTAGCGCTTCCGACCTCCTGAATTCTTCATCCCTGTGCTAGTGGTTGCTTTTCACCACGATCCCTTCCCCATAACTATCACAGCTGTTTCCTTCTCCAAAGAATGAGAAATAGCCTCCCCTAGCTCCAGCCAAAACCTGATAGCTGCTGGTAAGTGGCTTGTCAGCAGGGACTACAACAGGCAATGGTGCGAGTGAAACGGCCGCTCGCGGAGGGCGGGAGGCTTGCTCCGAGTTGGAAGGCTCACCCCCTCCTCGTTTAAGAGGCTGCACCCTGCATCTGCCACGGGGCAGGTAAAGCTGTCGGGCCAAGGGGAGCGCAGGGAGGGCCCGGGGTCCCCTGGACCGCGGTACGGGCTCGGGTCCAGATATGGCCCGGAGGCTTGGCCGTGGGGTCTGCGGCTGGTGGACGTATCAAAGGGAGGGTTATAGTGGGCATGCGTTCCCCAAAACGTCGTCTTCCTGCCATGTGTGAATACTTGGCCAGTTCACTCGCAGTTTGGATAGGAGAATAGAGAGCGGTATTGAGAGGGCAGGGTGGGGAGAAGAAGCATGCTGGGCTTGATTTGGGGAATTCAGGCTTTATAAGTTGGTACATTCTTTCCTCTTGGTGCTGGTTGAACCTCACTGGGGTGTCTTTCAGCCCTGACTTACAAATTATGTCGTGGGCTTGCTTTGGCCTGCGAGCACTCCCACTGAACCCTCGTGAGAGCTGGGCACGTGCCCAGGAGCGCGAGGGATCAGCTCAGCAGTCCTGTAAGGCTCCAGAAGTCAGCCTAAGCTCACAAGCTTTGAAAGCGTTTCCTTACCCAGCGCTGAAAGATCTGCATGCGTGGTCCTGGTTCTCCTCCCACAAAGCACCTCTCCGTGGTAATCCGAGAAGCTGGGAGGCATGCTGGGCTTTTTGGACTCATGGCAGGCAGGTTTTGGTTTGGTCCCCCAAAACCTCGCTTTGCTTCAGCTTTCTGTCTGTGTGCCGATAATAAAAGCACTGCTGTGGCTCTCCAGGGGCTTGGGACGATAAACATGGTAGAGATTTGTCAAAGATTGGCTGCAATAGAAGCTGGATCCAGCTAATGCCGAGAGAGCTCTCTGCTGAC
Organism: Phaethon aethereus; assembly: GCF_964289735.1. NCBI lineage: Eukaryota > Metazoa > Chordata > Aves > Phaethontiformes > Phaethontidae > Phaethon > Phaethon aethereus. The sequence continues at coordinate 1,132,067 of NC_138588.1, forward strand.
ACCTCTTAGCACCATGCTGCCCTTCTCATATCTACTTTTGTGAGTCTTTTTTTTTCCTTTTGCTTCCCTGAATGAACTCGGTGGAGGGATTCTCATGGTAATAGTCTCTCCTGTTACATTGCATATTGCAGCATTCTTCTGTGCCGGCTGGGCTTTGAGCTATCAGACACGTGCTGTTCTTTTGTGGCTAAACACACAATTTTGGAGATCCTTCTGCTTCCCAGGCCCCCTCGGCGCGTCCCTCCGGGGGGGCGCGGGACCCGCGGCTGCCGCTGGCGCCGCAGCCTGCAGGTGGTGCCAGAGCCGCGGACCGGAGCACGCCGCTGGCCGCCGCCCCGCCGCCCGCGCGGTGCCGCTGCTGGCGGAGCGCGGTGCCGCTGCTGGCGGAGCGCGGTGCCGCTGCTGGCGGAGCGCGGTGCCGCTGCTGGCGGAGCGCGGTGCCGCTGCTGGCGGAGCCTGTGCTGGCGGCACGCAGCTGCTAGGAGGGTAACGCTGGGAAGTGAGTGGAAGGTGAGAGGCAATGGGTACCAAGAGTGTTCCGACGTTCGGGGAGAGCTGTTACAAAACCTACTGCTGTAGGTGGTTGAGAATATTACCTTGAAGCAGGAGCAGCACTGAAAACAAGACTTAAGATGTGGAAGAGGCCCCCCCACTTTTTATAAAAAATTCCTTATAGCTTCATCACTCTTCTGCATTGTATTTGCTCTAGCACCAGATAGAGGTCTGGTCCTGGACCCTGTTTGTGCAGCAAAAGGTGATGGACGCAAAGAAAGCGGCAAGGTTTGCTCTTTAAGTGCCCTGTGAAGAAGAATTATCTACAGGAGGTGCGCATCCACTGTCAGCCTCCTGTGCCAGAGGCTGTGTGCCAGCTCGCTTCCCTGTCCTGTTGGGTGTTTCGGATGTTCCGTGAGCATCTCCCCTGGTTCTGAATATATGTGGGGACATTTTCATTAATCTCTCAATCTGAGAGTGTTTAACAGAGTTTAAAAAAAAACACCTAAGGATAGTCAGGCAGGCTATTGAATTATTCTTTCCTTGAAAAAACAAGGATGTCTGGAGAGCAGCCGTATATCTGCCATGATTCATAGCTATCACAAGGCTGAAATACTTGATCTCTTAATTTCCAAAGATGTCAGATTGACTGTTTGTTTCCCTGCTAAAAGAGCTTGTAGTTGATAAGAATTGGGGGTCAGCTACAGGTTCTAATAAAAGACATCCCTGGTCCCTCCTGCTGCAGAGGATGTCTGCTTCCAGCACAAGCCTGGCATAAGAGCGCTGTTCACACTGGAACCAGCTGGACCTGCTCAGCCAAGCGCAATCTCTGAGGGAAGCATTGATTGTACAGCGTCGGGATGCATCTTTCTCTTCTGAAAGAGGTGAAGCGTCCTGCCATGTTCCCCAAGACCAGGGCCTCTTCCTACTCACGTCCAGGAGCAGCATCCTTGGAGAAAACTGGGACCAAATGCCCGTTGCACACGGCACTGGGTGAACTGGTCATGGGTAGTGCCCAACCATCCTCTTTAGACTTGGCGTTCTTAGTCAAAACACACTTGCTGGCAGTGCTCCTGCCATGCTCCATGTGTCCACCATGCCAGTTGCTCTGCTGAATCCTCACTGAGCAGGCCACATGTGAAAGGGATGTTAGTTAGAGACTCTTATCTGGGTTTGCAATAGCCTGTGGACGTAATTTATTTTCTGTGGACAACCCAGCTGGTTGCCGAATGGGGTAGCATGGATGGCATTTTCCTTTTCAAGTTTGGTTTCTGTGGAGACTAGTTTCTTCATAGGTGATAACTTTACAGAGGAGACTAATAACCGCATGTTGATGAAATACTGCTGTGAGCCCATCTGGAACTGACCTGTGTCTTTGGGCAACAGCTGGTGAGCAAAGTCAGCAGAGGGAGCTGCCCTAGCAGAAGTGGAAGAGGTTGACCCCTTTTCTCTCTGACAGGGCTGTTAGCTTTTTAGGATCAAAGCTTTTCACATTTGGTCCCTGTACTCTGAAGAAGCTCAAGTGTTTCCACTGCAGACATTAGTGATTCTGGCTCTGCTCCCTGCCACCCATCCCCAGATCCACTTTGCGAGCATTCTCCTTGAAACTGTAGTTTACAAAAATAAAACCTAGATTAAAGCCAGTACAGCTGCCCTGAGGTTTGAATCAATGCTGGTATGATGTGTTGCCAAAGAGAGAATTACTCAGGAGTGTGGATTAGAGCTGTTTGTCTCCAGGAGGACCTGGTCTTCAAAGCCAGGGAATTTTCCCAGCTAGAGCTGGTGCATCTTCAGCTACGAGGCTCTGGTGCCATTCTCCGTGGGCACCAGACTGTCAGCTACCTCATTTTTATCTCTGCTTCTTCGTCTCCTTTTTTCCGATCTGGTTCTGTATTCTCCCATGCTCTTACTTTGGCTAGAATTTGCTGGCGAAGACTTCCCTCCGGCCTTCCCAGTTGCTGTCTCTCACCAGCTGTAAAAACTTCAATACTTTAAAAAATATTTTTCTTCCTGTTGGGAAAGAGGTTAGATTTTTTTTTTTGTTTGTTTGCTTGTCCTAAACAATCCATGCTCCTGCAGTACCACTGAGGGTCCAAATGCTCAAGGAAGGTTTAGAAATTCCAGTTCTTAGCAGCTTCTGGGTCAGGGGAAAGAGACGCTGCTGCTGAGCTCTTGCGGCAGTTGTCTGCGCAGTGCTAGTGTCACATGGCGACACCCCAAGGCGGCAGCGCGGGGGCTCGTGTGCCGGCCCGTGCCTGGGGAAGGCTGAGGGCTCGGGAGAGCAAAGGGCTCAAGTCAAGGCTGGGGTTCAGCAAAGCACCTGGGGCCAAGTTCTCCTACACCAGTGCCCCGCCAGGGCGTATCGGTCGGTGCCCTCTCCGAGCTGCGGCGGGAAGGCAGCCCTGGCCACAGGGGCCGTAGCGGGTCCCGCCTGCCCCACGGTGGCGGCAAGGTGATGCTGGTTTCCCCGAGCCCCCCTGCACGCCTGCTCCTTGTGGCATGCTGTCCTTGTCCCAGCCGCACCGGCTGGACTGAGTGGCTCTGCAGCGGACCTGGGTGGCTCTGCTTCGCTTCCGCTTCAGCTTTGACCAGCGATGTGCCTGGCCAGGACGCGAGCTCCTGACCGGGCTCTGCATAATGGCTGTCTGCACTTACCGGATGGATCGTCTGCCTCGACTTGGGGGGGGTTGCTCCAGGAGCCGTCTGACCGTGTGCAGGAGAGGGGGCAAAGCGGAGAGGTTTATAGTACTTGTAGAAGTGATGTGAGAAGGTGAGGTCACCTGTCCCCTGCCAAGGCTAATCTCAACCTTGTCTTGTAACGTGTGTAACCCAGGTCCTCAGACCCTACCCCCTGCCCAGGGTGTGAAGAGCAAACTGATGAATTTCCCGGGCTTGCGGGTGCCGCCCTGGCTGCGACGCTCAGTCTTCGTGCTCTGCTCCCGGGTCTAGAGCGGAAATCCTGCACGGGGGTTTGGAGTCCTGCTTTGGGTTAAAGCTGCTTTTGACATCCAGTGCTGGTGCACCCCGAGGGCTACGTCAGAAATGAGCGCTGGACTTCTGACTGCAGGTTAGACCCGATGCTGTTAGTAGGAGGGCTCAAGGATGGCATCGCTGCACTGAGCAAGTCATGTTGCTTCCCTGCTCTGAGCCCAAATCCCATCGCTGCCAGGCATGGCATGGAGCCTCGCCTCTGTCTCAGGGCAGCGCTTGTTCTCCAAGGACTCTACACTCTCAGTTTCTAGAGCCAAAACTCCCCACGGCTGCGACTGCTGCCTGTGAAGCAAGCTAAGCCTTCCACAGGCAGTCTTTGGCCAAGCTTGGGCTCTGGCTCAGGGCTTCTGACACGAAGCGTTCTCAACCCCTCGGATCACCTATGTTTCTGGGGCTTTGTTTCTAAAATGTTAGAAGAAGAGGAGGAAGATAGCAGTCCAGCGGGAGTTCTGGAGGGTGAATCCCACCGTACCATCCGCAGGTCCCACCGAGCTGAAGCCATCGGAAAGAAACTGAAACCTGTGTGGTGTTTGGGATGGGAAGGGAGCTGGTTCTTTGAGCAGGCTGGTAGGAAATGGTGCAGAGGAAGGTGCTGGGGAATTCTCCGGTGTGTTTTTGCAGAAGAAATGATTGAGGTGGCGGTGGATGTTTTGATGGATCCAGGCTTTATTTATTAATGTTCCATTTTTGGCTTGTTTGTCTATCTCCTTAACAAGGTCATGGCTGTAAAACAAAAATAGCACCCAGGATGGATCTCGGTCTTGCCTATTAAATCTCTTTTAAAAATGCAGCCTGGGTCTTTAAAAATAAAAATCCAGCCTGGCACAGAGGAAGGGTGAGCCACCAGATTCACCACTGAATAGAGAATTTCTTCCAACAAATGGGGACCTGCTTCCTTGTGTAGCGAGACCCCAGGATGGTTTAATTTCTGTGTCAGTGCTAATTGATTGGAAGCAACAATTTTGCCAGACAAAGCTGTAAATTAGTTTCAAATGGGGGAAACAGGCCACCCACTGCCCAAATATCATATTGCAGTAACAACATTAAACATAGAGCAAACCATAACCCAGGGAAGGAAAACCCAAGTGAAACCAGATTTCCACTCATTCCCTTTCCCCAGGAAAGTGGAACCAGATGGCTTGTGGCTTTGATAATAAGAGAGACTGATTCTTTCAGATACAGCTTAAGCTAAGTATCACACAAAGGGATGGGCTGAGAAGCAAAACCTCGCAGGCATGAATTCTGCCTCTGGAGACCATCGGCATGTGAAACCCTCCCAATAAAAACATTACAGAAAATTGTCTTCCTAATTGCAACTGAGCCCTTCTTGCTTGGACGGCCCCTCTCATCGCCTCGTGCGAAATACCAGCGCCGCTCCCACAAGTTTCAGCCACATACGCAAATCCCTCCTTGCATTTCGTGCACGGCAGCGGCGCCCGCCCCGGCTGGCAGCGTTCGCAGAGCGCCTGTGCAGCAGGGCCGGCGTTGCTGCGGCGTTAGCGACGCTCCCTGCCGGAGCCGGGCGCCGACCGCCGCCTGCAGCGCCGCAGCCCAACTTTTGGGCTGAGCCGGGGACTGTCGGGGTGAGGAGTGCTGACCCGCTCCCGGCTTGGGCCGCAGCTTCGTGGTGGAGCTGGAGCTGACTCCTCGTCCCCGCTGGCGGGGGGCTCTGCCGCCTCGGCGCTGCTTCCTGCGTCGCTCGCTGGGCCCGGCGCCGCACGGGTCCGTGTTAACAGCCCCGTGCACGTGGGGAGCTGCTGGGTCTCAGCCGCAAGCACTGCGCTCCCGTGAAAACTCACGTGTTCTTGGTTTGCCTGGATTAAATGGTCGGCTGTGTCAAGCTTCTGTTCGTGTTACCTTCAGGGCTGGCTGGAAACAACCGGCAGGTCCTTTTCAAGACCGGGTGGGCTGCGTTGAGCATCAGCACACCACAGCCCTTACCTGACGCAGGGCGGGTGCCCTGGTATGCAGGGAGTAGAACTTCTTCTGGGTAAAGGTCTCTCTTGGCTTACTGTCCCCTTGTGAAGCGGAAGGAAGGAGCCCAGCGTGGGGAGACCCCCTCTGTCACGCCAAAGACAGCCCTGCCTGTGCTTTGCTGCCTGCCTCGTCCGTATCTCCTGCCCTAACGGGGGCACCTGGGCAGCCACAAATGCTGCAGCACGTGAGGGGAGTCCCCACAGGGACGCGAGACCTGGTACCAAGCTCAAGGCCATTATCCGCCTATTCCTGCAGCAGCCGGTGCTGCGTTCCTGGGGCAGCAGGCCGGTGTGCTGGGGACGGATGAAGCTTGGGCTCTGCCCTAGAAAAGCTGGTGGCAATTCCTTGTGACTTCTGCAGAGTTCGGTTCTGGGCACAGAAGACTTCATCTCCGCTGGGAAGTCCTCCTGTCTCCGGGCTGGTGCCTCGCGCCTGTCACTGTCTCTGGGCTGTGGAGGGACCCGAGAGAAAAGCGTTCTGCCTTCCTCCTGTTGCTTGGGTTTACGATATTACTTTTTTTCCAAGGCAAGTCTTCCCACAGCCACCCTGGGAGTGGGCTTGGCAGGGTGTTTCCTTGTGCTGGAGAGAAGCGGGTACGTGGTGGAGCAGAGACAACTCCTGTTGGCACCTCTTGGAAAGTCTGTGGGCTGCCTGGTGATGGGTTCGGGGCAGCTGCATGCACGTTGTGTTCGGGTGAGGGCTTTGAAAAACCATCAACAAATAATTGCAATTTCCTCTTCACCTTGTGGTAAGGCTAGATCCGAGCTGAGAAACCGCTGTTGCTTGCCGTAACGATACACAAAACAGAAATCTCCACGTAACCCCGTACAAAATGCTGTGCAATCGCTTCTAAATCGCTGTGGGTTGCTTTAGCCACAGATGCAAAGTCTGACATCCAAACGCACGACAGAAGGTGGGTAGGAAGTGCTACGCGGCCCTGCGTATGCACGCGTGCTGGTCTCTCCTGGTTGCGGAGGGGTTTTTCTTTCTCTCCTTCACCCAGAGTAATCAGGGAGAAGTCGGGTTGTTTTTGTGCTCGGATCTGCTGCGCCGTGCGGTGGGATGCTGGACGGCGGGTGGGGCTGGCGGCAGGCTGGCTAACCAGGCCCTCGGGGAGAGGGGCTGAGCACCGGCGGTTGGGTTCTGCCCTCGGCGGTGCTCGTGCCGCTCTGCGGGCTTCGCTGCGGTCGGGCATGGGGGCACAGGCAGGATGCGGCGTCAGGACGCGGTCCCAGGGCTGTCACGCCGCGCGCGTGGGCAGCTCTTCGCAGCAGCCCGGCTGCAGGCGGGCGACGCGCTGGCTGCGGCGCCTCCGGTGTCTCGGCCTCTGCATCGCGGCTGGGTCGTGCCCTTGGAACAAGCCACCTGCAGGCGCACGGCCACTCGCGGCAGCCGGGGCCGGGCTGTGCCTGGCGAGCAGCAAAGCTGCTTCTCTGTTCCTTTGGCAAAGTGCTTGTGAAACACGGGATGACACAGCCTCGGAGACGGGTAGGAAATTCCCATCACAGCTGGAGAACACCCCGTGGTCCTTGAACTTGTGAGGACTAGCAGCTATCGTTATGCATGCGGCATCTTCCCCCGGGCGCCTACAGAATGACAATGCTGGGTTCTCCCAGGCTAATCGCTGTTTTGAACAACAAGATTGATTGCTTTCTCTTTTAATTATTTGCAGATCACCGAGACTTTGCGAAACGCTCTAGGTGACATAAACCGCGGTTTAGTGTGTTAGCACTTGCCCATCTTGGGGATTTTTCAAGCTGAGCCACCAGCAGGGCTGTGGGAAAGCAGGAGTGCAAACATCTACGTCCTCTAATGACCTGACTTGTGTGCATGCACGATCGTCTGCCTCAACGTCGAGCGTTGGGTGTCTGGTCCCCGTTCCGATCCCTTTCTGATCACTGTGGCTGAATTCAGGCACTTAACAGCTTTTGGCTGCTAATTTGCAGCTCAAAACTGTCGGTAGCAAATTAGACCGTGCCCGTTGGTGTGACGCTGACGACCTGGAGTCACGCTATTTGACAGGCTGCTTGCAGGCGGCAGCACCTCCAGGACCATCTGCCCGAGGTTGTGGGGCTCTTGGCTCATCCACGCTCCCCGCGCGCCTCTGTTGGAGGGTCACTCTTCTTCCTTCATCTCTGCTGACCTGGAAATTGTTTCTGCGAGTGCTTTGTCTACAAGCTGCCTGGCAGAGGCTCTGCCTGGGAGTCCTCGTGGCGTGCTATTTAAACCTCACAGATCTGGGCCTTCCGAAAAGGTCACGATATCTGCACAGACTTTTACAGCTAAAGCTGCTGGAGGGCTGGGGAAGATATTGTGCTTGTCGAGTCACATTCGGCGGAGGGCAGCTACTCGTCATACAGAAATAGCTTTTCTCGTTCTGGGGAGGATGCTTCGCGCTGGGGCTCCTTCGCCTGCCATGGGTACGCGGGCGCCAAGTCAAAACACGGGGCTTGTCTGAGGCTTCAATGTCACGGCAACGCGATGTCCTGCGGAGCTCCCGCTGAACAGCGCGGTGCAAGCCCGGCAGTTATTCAACTGCCCCGGTCTCTTCCAGCATCTCACGTCCATCTTCTGGCTCTTGAGAGGTGCAGGAAGGAGCCGTGTGGGGCATCGGCTGTCCCTGGGGTGGCCCCAGCTCCCGTGGGGAGCGGGAGTACCCGTCCCAGGCCAGGTAGGAGGATGCTGAGTGCCACCTCGTCCACTTGACTGACGATTCTTTTGTGCCGAAGAAACAAATGAGCTGTGGGGAAATGCGCGTCTGCTCTATGCTCCAATTAAAGCACAGCTTGGTGCTGATTAGATCTAGAAGTTACATCACGAAAGGGGAAAAATGCAAATAAGCAGTATTAATTTTTTTTCCCCTCGTCCCTTCGACAGATGGAGCTGCTCTGATTAGATTATCTGATCTCTTTCTAAAGAACAAATTGTTGATGGGAAGCTATCTTTGTGGGTTCGAAGCGCGCCCGGCGCTGACTCTGCTCCGGCTGCGGGGATGACGCTTTGTTTGTTCCCTGTGTGCCGAGCTGCTTCCGCCGGCCGCGGCAGGCAGCCGGCGCAGCCTGTGCACCATCCCCGCGCCAGTGTCAGCAGCCACCGGCCGCTCCTGCTGATGACGGGCTGGCTCCGTCTGCTTTTGGGAGTAAGGTTTTTCTTAAATGAAATCTCTTCCTCGGAGTAATTACATCAGCTAATTAGGGACCTAATTGGCTAATTAGAGCAAAGCGACAGTTCCTGCGCTGCACGGGGAAGGAACACCATGCGATGGCAGGAATTCTGCAAAGCTCCTCGCTGCCAGCGCCCATGGTGGTGGAGACCAGCGGTGGAGGAGGTGCTGGGTGAAGCCGTCAGCCCGAGCTGTCCTCTGGCTGCCGCGTCGGCTTCGGCTGGAGGGACACGGAGCCCAGGCTCCAAGAGCTGCCATTGCAAGCAGGCAGTCTGCCCTGCCCAGGGCCGGGGATGTGGGAGCGCAGGCCGGAGCTGTGTTGGATCCGTGCAGAGGGTCTCACGGGGAAGCAGGACATCGGGTGCTGTCGGCCCCCAAAGGCGTTGTTGGAGGCAGCGACTGGAGCACGGCAGAGAGCTGCTCGCTGGAGCCCACGCTCCCTTTGCTGGTGTATCTCCTCGGCAGAAAGGTTTGGGAAGGACTGAAGGGAAAGGATGGATTTTACTTTCACCATCTTTCTGTTCGCTTCAAACGGAGACACGAGCGCTGCCCAAGACTGTGGTTTGGTTTGGCTGCGTCTTCGGGGAGCCGTTGGATGTGGTTCGGTTGTCGAGGGCCTGGGGTGGGAACTGGAGACCTGAATGCTGTTCTCTGCCCTGGCACTGGTTTGGTGTGGCCTCGAGCAAATTTCTCCACAACCATAGGCCACTTCTACTCTTTTGCCAGCCTTGCCTTATAAGTAGTCTCCTTGGAGCAAAAACATGTCTGCGTGTATCCACAGCAGAGCTCTGATCTTGTTTGGAGCCACGTACACTCCATCTCAAAATTACTTGGGCATCTAAATACTGCCTTACTATTCCTGTAAGCATCCAGATCCGGAATTTAAGTCCTCGTTCATGTGTGATCTAACCCTGGAGGGCCATAAAGTCTGGCCGGCATGTGTGTTTCTGACAGCAGGGTCCCTAGGCACCAAGGTGGCCCTTACCCGCTACTCCCAGCACATGGGAGTCCTCCACGTGCTGAATAGCTTGTGTCCGCCTCCTTCTCGGGACGCACAGACCAGGTGTTCCTCAGTCATCGTCTCTAGAGACCTTGGTTCAGTAAGGTCTAAGGGGGCCGGAGCAGCCGTCCGGGTCAGCTTCTGGAGGAGCAGAAGGCGGCAGGTTCCCTCTTACAGCTGCAGGTTGCAACACACACCCGGGGCAGCCAGAGACTGGATGTACCAGCCGGAGACGCCTTCAGCCTCCTGCTTGAAAAGGTCACGCTTTGCGTGAAGTAAGTCTGTACGATCGGGGCCGGAGAGACCGACCGCGTCTCAGCCGTGCGGGGGTCGCACCGACGCGTGTTCCGCCTGGCTGAGAGCCTCGCTCGGGGCTGCGTGTTGGGGTGGGTGCCTCTGCTCCAAGCAGCAAATTTTGTGTGTGTTCTCCCCCTTGGCGCTGCCGACAGAGCGTCTCTGCAGATCCCGCCGGGCCCTGCCCGCGCCGTCGGTTTGACGCACACAGGAGGGCTGCGGCGGGAGCGCCGCGCATTGCCGCGGGAACGGCGAGAGCAGCCCGTTCGCGCCCGCGCGTTCTCCCTGCCCGGCGGGCCCGTTCCCATGACTCGAGGGTGTGCGGTCTCCTCTGGAAGCGCTGAGGATTTTCAGGTCGTGTAGTACAACCTTATGTTTTTATGCATCGATGCATCCTTTCATCCTAAACCTCTAGATAAGCCAAAATCGCGGCCCAGCGAGAGCCAGAGGTGCTCCTGAAGCCCATCCTTCCATCCCTCTCGTTTCCTAGAGTCGTCCTGAGCCGCACGTTGGTGCCAGTCCTCGCTGAGCGGGGTCACAGCTGCGGGTCTGCCGCTTTCTGGCAAGCCCAAAGCCCCGAGCAAACTTGGTTGCAGTGTCTGAATTTCATGTGAAAACACCGCAAAGCGGAATTTCTCACGATCTTCACCCGACAATAAAACCAGCAGGCTGAGTTTGCTCACAAGCCGACCCCTGCACACCCCGTGACGGATATAACCTGAGATTGCAGTCCGGACCAAGGGCCAAAACCAAGAGAATTTTGTATGGTTTCAAGTTCATTGTGAACATTTCACCAGGTTCCAACATATAGTTACTCGTTCTGGTAACTGCTTATTCGGTATTTAAATTACAGCAAAGGATACTCCCTCCGACGCTGTAAGGCAGTCTGCAATCTTCCTCTTGCTTTATGCGTTTGCCACGAGGTGCCGTGCAGCAACGCCACGGCCCTCTCGGGGGAAAAGTTCAACCTGCTCCCAGATGTTTTTGCAGCTGGAAGAAAAAGACCTTGTAACGCTTAAGGATAAATTGGTTTCAAAGTATTTTTGTAGTGCATAAAATAATATTTTATATACAGAGAACAAAACGGGCAAGGAGAGGATGTTAAATTCCTCCGGTAAATTGCTCAGGGAGTTTTTGTTCGACTCTGCTTCTACCGGAGGAAAAAATCCGACCGTGAGCACGGTGTTAAGTGCCAAGCAAACCCGCGGGCTCCAGGGTGCCGGTCGGCACCGCCGGGTGCTGCTGCAGGTGGGGGCTCGCGCTGGGCGGGCAGCGCAGGGGCTGCGGCGTGAAGCGTCCTCCGGGCGCGCGTCGCCTCGCGCCCCGCGCGGCGGGGGGGGAGAGCTCGGCCTGGCGCGGGTGGGGACGATCCGGCCCCCTCCGTCGGCCCGGTGAGCCTTCCTTCGCCTTCATGGGGTGATGTGAATTAGCTCGGGAACCAGCACCTTCCTGGCAGAAAATTTTTAGATGAAAAAACCCTCTCTGAAAGCTGGTTGTTCACAGAATGTGGGTTTCCGAGCTCAGCTAGCCTGGGAGAAAGCAGCACTCCTGGACAAGCCTTTCTCTTCTCTCTCTTACTTGAAATACAATTTTGGTTTCTAAAGTGAAACAAACAGTTTCGAATCAACGTTTTGACTTGAAACGTCATTTTGTTTTTAGTTGAAGAACCAGAGTGAAATGACATTTTAAGTCAAAACGTTAATGTTTTGTTTAGACATCTCCCACTGGAAAATGTAAATGTTTCATCAGAGCTGACGTTTGCCTGTGAACGAGTCCCAAACCCCAGGGCTTTCTCCGAACAGGAGTGAGGCGGTTTCCCGTGCCGGGTGTTCGAGCAGGCCCGGTGGGCGCTGCGGCTCGGCGAGCGCGCGCCGGGCGCCCGCGCCGTTAGCCAGCCCGGCTCGGGCTGCAGGCCAGGGCTGGACCGAAGGCTCCTTCGGTGGAGGTGAGCAGGTCACCAGGCTCACGCCGTGCTATGGAGCTGCTGCAGCTCAACGAAATCTTCCGGCACTTGAAATAACGAGCCCTGCTATTTCAGTGTGTTTTATATGCTCTTGCTTAGCTGGAGAGATCCTGCCGTTCCTCCGCTCATCGGGCCGAGCGGTCCGTCCCGAGACCTGGGCGTTTCACTAATTCCGTTTCAAGGAAATGCTTAATTACTGCAGACTAAAGGTTTGCTTGGCTGGAGAGCCCCATCTGCGGAAGCACCCACTTGTGCGGCGGCGAGGCACCCTCCCACGGCGCTTCAGCTGGCTTCGCGGCCCTTTCCGGGGAGAAAGGAACAGGAAACCAAACGCACTGACGAGGGTTTCTCGCTCACGTCACCCCACCCGTGTTAGCGGCGGGTTTCCTGATCCCGTCGCGCTCTCGTGGCGCAAGGGCACGATTTGCTCCGGCTCCGGGGCCGCGTCCACGGCTGAGCGGCTGTGACGCGTGGGAGCGGGTCCCGGGCTGCCCCGGGAAGGGCGAGGGAGCGGGATGAGGCGGGGAGTGACGCCCCGCGCCCGCGGAGCCACGCTGGCGCGCCTGCGGCAGCCCGCGGCAGGGCGGGAGCCATCCCATGCTGCCGGGGCGCGAGCGACGCCCCGAGTGAGGACGGGCCGCGCTGGGAGGGCTGGGGAAGGTCCTTCCCCTCGGCCCCCTCCCCGGGCTGCCCCTTGCAGGAGGGGGAGGAGGAGCAGGCGCAGGAGCTGCCCGAAGCGCTGCCCGGCGTGGGGCGAGCACGGGGGGCTGTGCCTGGTCCACGGTGTCCCTCCTGTGAGGAGCAGGCCCCCAGCTCCCACCGGGTCTGGACCACAGCCGCACCGCCTCTTCCTCCCTGTTGGACGGAGGCAGCTCCAAGTCAGGAGCTGCAGGGCAGGAGCGTGGCCCAAGGAGGCTAGAAGGGATTTTGACGCAGTCGATCATCCCGGTAGCAAGATCAACGAACTGGAAACGTTCAAGGGTGGGAGAGAAAAGAAATGCTCTTGGGGACGGGGGTCTCCTGCGGGACCGAGAGCTGCGTGTGCCCCCGGCAGCCTCGGGGCCGGGCGGGGCGCGGCCGGGGCGCGAGCGGGGCTGACGTCCCCCAGCACGAGCCGGTCCATCGCGGCGATGCCGGCTCTGGCTCCCGTATGCTCCGTGCCTTCGCGCCGGCGACGTGCGCCGGCAGCCCTTCTGCCGGGGGGCTGCTGCCCCGGCGCGAGCAGAGGAACCGCTGCCCGGGGCTAGCAGGGGTCCGGCCTGCGAGCAGACCCCCAGCCAGCCGGGGCATCAGCTCGCTCTGGGGTCTGCTCACAGCACTGCCGCTTTCATACACGCGTCGGTATCAAATAAAGCAAAAAACCCAGCCCCAAAACAAGAGAGGCCCCTTCCCTGCTGCCTGCTTTTCTTTTTGGACAAGTTTGAGGAAAAGGCCGTGAGTCTCAGCAGACGCCGAGCAAAGGCTCCAGCGGCCGCAGCAGCAGTTGACAGATTTGTCTGAGTCTGACAGGACACCTGAGTCGGGGCCGGTTCAGGTGGCTTTGGCTTCTCCGTGCCCGGGGGTACGTGGGCAGGCAGCCCACCGGCTCCCAGGAGCCAGGGATGGTGCTGACCCTCTTGGGAGGAAATTAAAAACACATCGGTTCTCATTCTCAGACATCTTGCCCGGGGGTTAACGCAGTGTCTGTTTTTTCCCCCTTAACCTGAAAGAAAATAACTTTCAAAAAGCTTTGGTGTTTGCTGCTGCCTCGGCAGCGCCTCCGCCACGGGAGCGTGCCGCGGGGACGGTCTGCGGCAGCGAGGGGCTGCCGGGGAGAGCGCAGAACCGTCTGAGAAGGAGGAAGGGATCTGCCCTGAGGGACGCCTGGGGACTTCAGCGCGGGCGTCGCTCCAGGCCATCCGGGGCCCATCTTCTGCACAGAAACACGCTCTGCACCAGATTCCAGTCTGGAGCTAACAAAAACGCCGTTTCCCACACGGACTTTCCAGCCTCGCCCTGGCTGCGCTCGTGCTGGGCCCTGGGCGCTCCGGTGCTTCCCGGCACGGGGCGAGCATCGCAGCCGTCTGCTCTTCCCGAGACACAGCTTTTTCCACTTCTTTTCCTGTTTTTGTTGCGTGACAATAAAAACCCCTGCGGCGGCGCAGAGCTCTGCAAGCGATCCCCGCTGGCGGAACCCATCAGTCCGCACGGCAGCCACCACGATCCGAGGAGATAGTGTCGTGCTTGGTCTTCGTTGTTTAGTTTTGAGGTGTTTGCAAATACTAAAATTATCTTTAATTATTGCTCAAAACCAACCGAACAACATCCCCTGTGCACATAAAACCCCGCCGTGTTAAGGCGCTGGGCTCCGCGGCGGAGCCGGCTGGCAGGCGCTGCGGCGTGCCGCCGCGCGGTGCAGCCTCGCTGCCAGCACGACCAAAACCCTGGAGGGGCGATTAGAAGGAGGCTTTTGCCTTGTCATTTTGCTCTTGTGGGTTGTCAGGCTGCTCTGTCCGTCCGTCTGCATTCGCCGGGGTTCTCCCTCTGCCTTCCCCGTCCCCCTCCGGCGAAGCCTGGGGGAGGGAGGCGGCGCGGCTGTGGCGGTGCCGGGGCGAGCGCCGGGCCCCGGGAGGACAGCGGGGTGTGCTGATCGAAGGTGGGAGCTGAGCAGTTGGTCCTTTGGGCGATAGCACACGGCTCTTAATTCCACTTGAAGGTCCCTGCGAGCATGCGCTCGCTCGGGCTGCCAGCATGCGACCGTCGTCTTGTATTAATAACGCAGCGGGGCTCGCCGCGTCTCCTCTCCGCGGGGAGTTGCGCGGCTCGCGCCTCTCGCGCGGAGCATCCTCCCCTCCGCCCGGCCGCGGCCCGGCGTTTGGGCTGGGGGAGGCCAGGAGGGCGAGCGCGAGCGAAGGGCGAAGTTCCCAGCTTCAGCTGGACATTTCAAGTTTCCCATTACCCAGAGAAGCCACAGACCCGTCTGTACTTTAGCTTAATTGCTGCTTTTCTGAAACACTTCAAAGAATGTTTCTAACCGCAGTATGCGGCACATATTATTAGATTTGTTTTTGGAATATAATGATAAACTGTTGCCATTATGGAGGTAGACGTAATTATCTGAAATCTATTTTAATCTATTCTGCCTTTTAAATATTCTATGTTCCCTTTTAATAAGAGGTAGCATCCACCCTTTGATGTTATAGCGGAGGTGTAGAAAGCTCTCCTCTCCTTGCTGCAAATGTTAATTGAATAGCCTCCCTTTCTCTTCATTAGCTGCATTAGCTTGCATTAACACCTTTTAATATCTCTTTAAAATCTTGTTCAATTTACTTTCTTTAATCTTTTCCTTTCCCAGAGTGTTGCATCACTTTGATCCTCATCTTCTTCTTTTCTTTGATGACAACTTTGAGTTTAATTTGTATTTGAATTGAAATGGAAATTTCCTAATTCCCCAGAATTCAGCGTGCGTTTTACACGGTTTTGGCATCTGCATTAGCATTTGGTGCTGCCCGTGCGGGGAGGGGGAGCCAGCGGGGAGGGAAGAGTGCAGCCGCTGAGACGGCCGCCCGAAAACGCGGCCACTGCCCGGACGTCCCCCCCTTGCACACACAGGCGGGCGAGCTGCTTGGCTGTCAGGTGCCTTGAGGATCACAGACAAGGTCAATAAAGGGCTTTCTGCAACGCCTTGTTCCCAAGGGCTTGGCTGCCAGACTGGGCGTTCTTGGTCGTGCCGTGCCGAGCTGTGCCGGTGCTCGGCGCCACGCAGCGCGCTTCCACGAGGTGCGCTTGCGGGAGCAGCCCTCCGCTCCCTCCGCGCCAGCCGGGCAGCAGCGCTGGCGAGCAGCCTGCAGAGCTTGCAGAGGTGCGGGAGGACCCCGTTCGTTGCAAACCGTTCCCGCTGCCGTGTAGCGCTGCGTCCTGCCCCGGTCTCCGGGGGCGGGTGTCTTCGTTCTAGGTATGTTGTAGACCTTTAATAGAGGCGTTGGTAACCTTTCTGCAGGCACCTTAGCATCACCTTAACCTCAGTTCTTCCCAAACCATTTGGCCTTTTAATTACAAATGCTCTCTGACGTTGCTGAGCAGTCTTCAACCCAGAGCTAATGCCCAGGTAAGGGCGTAGTGGTTTCCCACGCGTTCGCTGATGCGTAGCATTACGTGGATCTCGACTCCCGTGAGCCCCTTGCGGCGCGGTCGGCGGCGCGAGCTGCGCGAAGCAGCTGGCTGCAGCGTGCGGCAGAGACCTTGGCGGGCGGCAAAGCCGGTGAGTGTTACTGGAGGCTCGTGGCCACTGGAAACCGGCATCTTTCTCCCTCTCACCCCTTACACCAACGAGTACCCAGAAATGGGACCTCCTGCAAGCCGCAGGCTCGGACCTGGGTGCTCGCTGGGGCTGGGGGGGCCTGGCGGTAGCTGCCAGCGAGCGATGGGCAAGCTCCTTAGAGCCGTCTCCCGGCGAGCGGCATTCCTGATAGTCATCTCTGCCTTCTGCTGGCTTTCCTTCTTGTTTTGCACGTGGACAGCAGTCAGGCTGGTGAGGCTGGCTGTGATGAGAACTGAATACGCGCGTCACGTAGGCCAGGAAGGCTTATTGCGCGCTCTGCAATTAAACAGCAGCCATGGATGCTTAGGGTGCGGACGGACGGTTAGTTGAGTTCTGCGTGCCCACCGCCTCCGCCGTGCTCTCACCCGACGGATGCCCGCGTGGTCCCCAGGGCGCCACGGCTGACTCCGTCACCGCGCAGCTCTGTCGCTGGCCGCGGGCGTGCTGCGAGCGGGACCCGGCGTCCTGGCGCGGGGGACCGCTGCTCTGAGCCACCGCTGCCCCAGGAGCTGCTTTGGCAGAGATGCAGAAAGCTTTCTGATTTTTTTTTTTTTAATTAGGCTTAAAGTATAAGAAATCAGCTCACTCTTTAGAAAGAAATATTAATTTTTTAAAGACTTTATTCCTGATGCTCTTCATCAGAGCGGTTGGTAACTATTAAAAACAAATTGGTGTGGATTTTAACAGTAATGTCAAAGATGAATCACTTTTTTCCTGAGCGCTTTGAAGAGTACTTGTTGGGTCCAAGAGAAGAGATCGTTGATTGATACATTATTCACAGGCTCGATTTCTTGATTTCTGCAAATATTTTCCTTCTTTGTGTGCATTCGCCCAGTCCTTCAGAGGAGTAACTGGTGCGGGGAAGCCCATGGGCTGCTGGGTTATACGGCTCGGGTCCTGCTCTGCCGTGGGTCGCGCAGCGCGCTGAGTCAGCGAGGGGCAGAGGTGCGCCGGCGACCCTGCCTCCCACCCCCGCCCCAGCGTTGGAAACGCGGCCATCGTTTCCGGCAGTGCCGGGCGGCTGGCTCGTCCCTGCCTTACCCAGCCCCGCAATTGCCCTCGACATAAGGAGGGACCGGAGGCCGCGGCAGCCGCAGGACCCGCACGTCACGCGCGTTACCCCTTACGTACGACCACGGGCTGGCGAAGGAGCGGTGTCACCCGGAGCTCGGCTGGATGCTGGGTGAGCTCCAGCCCACCCCGCCGCTTCGTCCCCCTCCCTCGGCCCTTCCATCCGCCTTCAGCCTCCCAGCCCTTCCTTGCAGCGCGCTGGGGGAAGCCGCCGGTCCCCCCGGCCCCTGCGGGGCTCGACACCTCCATCGCTGCCCGCCGCCGGGACTGAGCCCGAGGACGCGGCCAGCGCTTTCAGCAAACCCGAAGGGACGCTTGCTTTCCAAATGAAGCTGTCCGCCTTCGCCGCGGCACAACAGCGGCGGGATGACGCTGTCCTTCTCAAAGCTGACAAACGGTCTCTGTCTCCAGTATGGAAATGAATTGATCTCAGATCTCCCGGGAGAAGCTGTTACGGTCGCGGAGGGCTGTGCCGTACCGTGCTGCCCTTGTCAGACGACTGCGCGCTTTGCCTCCGCGGCTCTGCCTCGGAGAGATGGGAATTTATGGGATGTTTTGCACCTTTTTTCCTTTTTAATCCCTGTAAAGGAAGCTCTGATTTTTGAAGCATTGCTCTTTTCCTTCTCTTCCTTTTCTGGGAAGAGGAGCTTTGCTTGGAGGCTCACGCTTTGCAGATCCTCCTGGGGAAATGGGAGATTTGTCACTTCCAAATCGCAGCGTTTTCACCCGCTCCATGTGATCCTCCATTTAAACTAGAGGCAGCATCTAAAAGCACCTCCCAGGCTGGCGGAGAAGAGCTGTGTAAGATGGAAGGATACAGGGAAGTGTCTTTAAGGGATCATAGCTTATCGGTGAGAATAATAACTTCCTCGGCTAGGGAGGTACCTTGATGTCGGGTTACGGAGCGCGACCTTCCCCCAGGCACCCGTCCCTGAAATGCAGCGCAGGAGCACGTGGCGGGTGCCATTGTGAAAGACTGAGACAAACCGTGTCTGAGAGCCACAACTTGCAGTGTTTGCTGTCCTTTCTCAGCAGACACCCGCTCCTCCTCCTCCTCGCCGTAGCCGGGGTGCGTGCCCTCCCGGGCACACGTCTGCGTGCCCTCCTGGGCACGTGTGGCGTCTCGGATGAAACGCTATGAGATTGTCCCCGTCTTGGCTGAGGTCTTCTCACCTCTTGCATTGGTTTTGGGCTGAAAGGAGCTGGGGGATGTTACTTACCTGGGTGTCTTCAAAGGGCTCTCGGCAAGTGCTGGCTCTTCGGGACAGTCAGCGGGGACGTGCCGGCACGGCTGAACCTTGCGCCTCGCAAGGTCCCCTCCCCAGCCGGGCCCGCATGTGGGTCGAGGACCTGCACCCAGTCTCATCTCCAGCAGATCGGGCAGTTGCTCACCTCAGTCTCACTGCTGCGTGGCCCAAGGGTGCAGGGTGAAGAGGCGGAGGTCGTATGTGGACCAGGCAAAGTGCCTTTTCAGTCCCAAATTTGGAACGGACCCAGTGTGTGCAACGCTGTTTTGGCTCGCCGTGGTCCTCTCTGTTGCTCCAGGTGCCTGGGAGAGAGAAATAAGCTGGAGAGTTGCTGGTTTTCCTCCCTTCTTGCACCCTGGGAGAGATCTGCCCGTGTGCCGCGCTTGACTGACGTGGAGGTCCATCTGCCTGCCTGTTCCTCCTGCTTCCGAACGCCTCGGTAAGCCTCCTGCGCTGGTGAAACCCCCCAGCCCTGGGACCCCAAATAAACGCCAGCCTGGGCGGCACGGCGCGGCACGGGGACACGGGCACGGGCGGTGTTGGTGCAGCCTGGGAAGCACCTGCGCCTCGCCGAGCCCAGCCCGCTCCGTGGGGCCGTGCACACCTCGGGCTGCGCTTCCCGGAGCACCAGCATCGGGGGTTGCTTTATGTCCCCTCTGGAAAAAGAAAAAAAACCCAAACACGCCCGATGTAGCTTGCGCAATGTCCCATAACAAATTACTGCAGATCCAAAACCCCAACCCGGGAGTCTCCCGTTCCAAACACATGTTGCTGCCTGATCCTGCCCGCCGGGGCTCGGGCGCTACGCCCTGCTCTCGTGGGAGCTTTGCATCGAGGAGGCCGTGTAATTCAAAGCAATTTCATTATGAGCATTAAGGTCCGATGACTCCATGTCGTGAGAAGCTTCCCTTGCAATGTTTACATTGCTGTTGGGACTGTATTGTGTTTTTCCGCTCAGTGGTGTTTATCTCATGATTTCCAATTTAAAAAAAAGACAGAATGCGAAAACTTTCCTTGGTCAGGTTTAATTAGTTTCTAGATTCGAAGAACAAAAAGCTCCGAGGTGCTGAGGACCACATCAAATTAAAACCTTGCTCGCCGTGGAAGCGATGATGGGGAGATGGCGAATTGGCTGTGCCAGGGATGCTCTGTGCCTGCGCGGTGCCTTTCGTATTTCCACGCTACCGCCGCGTCTCGTGGAAGGGCGGTGAGAGGCGGCGGAGGACGCCGCCGCGTCGAGCCGCTGCGAGTTTGCGGGCTCCAAAGCCGTCCCTCGCGCGTGGGCGCGCGGGGGTCCCGGGGGCCGTGCTGCCCCGGAGCGCGGCTCCCCCACCGCCCTGCTGGCGCTGCTGTAAAAACCAGTACATCTCGTTACTGGTTTTGCCGGAAAAACGGAACGCGCCCACCCTGCGCCCCTGAGCTGGCGGGTGGGGGTTTCGGCGCGGGGCGGCGCGACGACCTCGCCATGCGGGAAGCTTTTGGGGAAGGCTGGCTTGCGGACCTCGTGAAAAAAGGCTGCAACAAAGCAGCTCCTCGGTAATTTTTAAGACTATAAAGAAAGGAGATTTGAATACTGCCATGAGATTGTGCCCACATGAAGGGAAAATAAACCCGGCCTGCCATATGCTTTGGTCCAAAAAGCAGTGAGCATCCAGTACAAACTCTGCTTTACTGGAGGAGGATGTCTTCTACGAGGGTGGTTTTACTTCAGAGGCGTATGCACAAGAATGATGAATATTTCCCATTATTAAATCCAGTTTTATTTGCTTATAACTTTGCAGTTAGCTTGAGGGGAAAACTTTCTGTGGGCAATGTCTGCTTTAGGTTGAAACTTTGTATTTGGGAAGTTTTGGCGAAAACAATTCAACCACATCTGAGAGCGACGGGAGGGAAACGGTCTGCTTTGACATGTTTAAAAAGCAAAATAAAATGCACGCAACAAGCACCGCTGACAAGCTCGTCTGCACGGACGGTGCAGCGAGGCGGGCACCCCGCTCGAAGCCGCGGCGAGCTCTGGGCTCGGTGGGCACGGGGGAGCTCAGCTCTCCGTCCCGGCGGGCTCGGAGCCCCTGCAGCTGGGACGTGGCTGTTCGCCGCCCTCCGTGAGCGCACGTGCCCCCGCGCAAGACAGACGGGCTGAGCTGGGCCCCGCTGCTGCAGCCGCCATCGCGCTTCGCATCCGCCCCGCGCGCTCCCGCGCGGGCGCCCAGGCTGCACGGGCAGAGAGCAAAGCCAGCGGAAAGCCGAGGGCTGCAGGGGAGCGGGAGGCGCCAGGAGGAGCGCCCAGGCAGTCAGGCTCCTCCTCCGCCCCGAGCGCAAGGCTCCGAGGGGAAAGCGTAACGCTCCCGTACCGCTCGGGCACGTAGCAAGGAGAGAAAGTTGCTCCCGAATCTGGGTTTCCATCAGACAGAGAAAAGCGCCGCAAATAACCAACCCGCTGGCTTGCGCGGGGTCAACCCCAGCCCGATGCGCCCCATTTCCCGCAGGCCTTGGGCCCGCCGCCGGCTGCCCGCGGGCAGCCTCCCTGCGGCTCGCGCAGCCGGGCGGGGCGGGCAGGCGGAGGCCGGGGGCGCGGAGCCCTCGGCACGCTCACGTGCTGCGGCCCTTGCACCCTTGAGCCGCCAGTTCAGGCGCGCGCCGGGGCAGCTGCGTGGGTCATGCTGATGTTCAAAGCGCCCGCGCCGTTTCCCCGGCTCCCTGGGTGAGCTCCTCGCAGCCCCAGATCCCCTCTGCCTTTTGTTCTCCTTTTTGAATTTGTTTTACGCGGATGCTGAAACAGAGGAAACTGTGCTGCCCTGCGCGCACGCCTTCCCTGCGGCAAGGACCAAAACGAAGCCCTTCGCGAGGTCTCCGGGGCGGCGTCTCCTAGAGGTGCTCCAGCCCGTGCCTGCTCAGCGCTGCTCCCTGCTCAGGGTGCTGGGTCTGCTGCCACGGTGTTCTTGTGCGTCCCTGGGACCCGCGTGCCACGCCCCCGCGTGTGCAGGGCTACGCGTGTACGCAGGGACCGCGCTGCGCAGGGACCGCGCTGCGCAGGGACCGCGGCACCCCGCGTGCGGGGGCCGGCAGGGTTAGGACGGGTTGTGCCACTGGAGGCTCTGCCAGCAGAAGGGCAGTGACCTGCTCTTGCTTGCAGCAGGGTGGTTTGGTGCCGGTCCGCTTGTTTCGTCCCACTTTGCGGTGGTGGAAACGTGGGGTTTCTTAGGCTGTAAGGCCGGCTCCTGCAGCCGAGGCGTACCTCTGATCCGCCAAGGTACCATCACCCTCCAAGGGGCCATCACCTGCAAAACACAGCCACCTTGGGCCTGTAGCATCTTTAATACAGAGGCCAAGAGCCATTTGAGCTAAAGCATGCCCGGGAAAGAGCAGAGCATCCCGAAGGATGGTGCAGTTTGGGAATCCGTACAGTTGCCTGGGAGCTGGCGTGCAGCAGGATGGACCATGCTCTCCCAGCATCGCTGCTCCTTGCACTGGGCAGGTCAAATGGGGTTTGGTGGTGTAACTTCACCCTTTGGCGTGGGGGTTTGGGGGCTCTGCTGCAGCCTCTTGTGAGCTGGGAGCATCTCAGGACCCGCTTCGCTGTTGTTCTGCTGTATCTCTGTTGGCCGTAGCCTCAGGTCCTGTCTCTGGGCATGAAACCCTGATAGCGCTGCTGGCCAAGGGAGCCAGGGCTCAGCAGCGATGGCAGTTAGAAGCTGCAGATACCTGATGGGGAGTTGAGGTGGAGATGCTTGGGCTGCATCTAAACAGGAGCACATCACTGATATTGAATTTATTTCATCTGTCCCAAGCTTCTCATCCTCCCGCTGCTGCAGGCTGGTCCTGTGGCAGGAGAAAAGCACTTTCCCATTAAAAGTTGGGCGAGGTTCTCCTGGGCTGTCTCTCAGTTAATGTGGCACTGGCATGCATCTGAAAGGCTCATTGAACGAGGACCCATTTCCTTCCAGATATATAAATGGAAATCTGGTAGGGTTATTAAGTAGAGAGCAGTGAATTTATTCTGATCATTTATTATTGATAGGTAACATGACACTATTTTAATAGCGTTCTCTGATCCAGCTGCAGCACAGCGGTCTGGGGATGGGAGCAAGCTCGGGGGGGAAACCAAATCCATCTCCCATGTTGCTACAACGCGCTGGTTCATCCGAGAGCCCGGACGATCCTCGGTGTCGCTCCTTCCAGCAGCCTGGGTTGGTCTGTTTCATGGAGCAAGCGGGGGGGCTGCCAGCAGGAAGGGTGCTGCCTCTGTGCTGGAGGTGGGATGTGGCTCAGGAGCTCTTGCACAAAAGCCTATGGAGGTGCTGCAGCCTCCTGGGCCGAATCCTGACCCCGCAACCCGCGGCACCTCTGCAGGAGCTGCGGTGCTGTGGCCACCCTTGTGGAGGGGCCGGGAAGCTGTGGGAGCCCTGTGGGAGCCCCCGGGGCTCTGCGGGTGCTTCCAGCTAATCCCACTGTTGGGTTGGGGCTGTTGATCTTGCATGGGTGAGGGGTCGGGTATGCCCCCCCAGAGGCACGGGAAGGAGAAGCTGCCGGGGGAGTTCAGACATAAAGCCTGAGCAGCTGTGGGAGACCCCCAGCCCTGCCCAAGCTGCTCCAGTCAATTCGTTAAGCCTCACTAAAATAACTGACCCCCCCCCCCCCAAAACGGCTCCCTTGTCCTGGCGGGGCTCGGTGCCGGGCTCGGAGCCCCGGCTCCAGCTCTCCTTCCTGCAGGCAGCACGGGTAGGGAGGAGGCTTTGCCAAGAGAGCCGCGAGGCCTCGTCCGTCCCACGGATCTGCCTCTCCTCCCGCTTCGCGGCGGGTTTGCAACGGTCCCCGTGAGTGAGCCACGGCCGCTGACAAGCACCCGCGGCTCAGCCGCTCTCACCGGGCTTCCCAGCGGAGCCGGAGCCCGCTGCCCTCGAAGGAGCCGCGCGCCTGTTTGCTGGTTGATTCCCGCGCCACGAAGCCTGCTGCGTGGCGGCCGGCCCCGCCGCGGGGTGCTGCAGGCGCAGGGAGGCACGGGCACCCGCAGCCCCTCGCCTGCCCGAAGCCTTCGCCCCGGCCGCCCTGCCGAAGCCCCGCTCTGGGCTGGCTGCGCGCGCGGCAGCTCCCCGTCCCGCTGCCAGCCTGGCTGGGTGCCCCGCAGGTGCGTGCTGTGGGGGCAAACTCCTTTCGAGACGAGCGGAGATGCCTCCCGGGCTTCTCAAAGCTGTTTATTCTGACACGGAGCCACAGCGTCGCTGCGCAGCTCTGTGCGCAGTTTGCTCCGGGTTATGATGTACAGGGGTCTGGAAATGAAAGGGAGTATTTTGCCTTTGAAAAGGAGAGGGATCGTGTCTGCTGTGTTAAATTCAGAGACCTGGATATGAAAAAAAGCGTGTGCGTGTGTGATGAAAAGCTTCCTGCGAGTTCATCCCATGTAACTGGGATGAGAGCTCTTGCGTTGCGCAAAATCGTGACGCTGGTCGCAGAGGGGACACGCGAGCGGGGGGGCACGCGGAGCCGCAGCCCGTCATGTTGTTAGAACGCTGCCTGCAAATCCCAGAACGGGCCGTTAGAAATTAGAGAGATGCTGTTAATCTGAGTTGGAAATAAAACAGGACACCCATGAGCTCATCTGGTTGGTCTGGACTGCTGCTGGTGTCAGCTTCAATCGGAATAAACAAGTGTTGCTCGACGCTACCGAGCTACTGGAAGGCAGCGCATCGCTGGGAGCGAGAGGCTGCTCCGCTCCCCGATGAGAACCACTTGCCCAATTTCTGCTCATTTTTAAACACGGGCGGTTGTGAAACCGAGAGGGTACTCAGGGGTACTCATTACCACTTCTTCTCTGCAAGTTTTCCTCCAGCGCCCGTAAAAACACTTCTTGCTCGCACAAGGGATTCCACATCAAATATTCAAGGCAGATTACAGCGAGAGCCACACAGGAGAAGGCGGGGGGGGGGAAGTCTAAACTGCTCAGTTTCTTTAATAAAGGAGCCAAAAAGGTTAACACAGAGAACGGGAGGTGGAAGGGAGGGGAGAGGCTCCGCGGTTCCTCCTCGGGGCAGCGCTGCCGTTGATGAATGCCAGCACAGCCTCGGTTTTGAAGCGGGTGCTGCCCCTGCTGAGCCAACTCGGGGCACAGGTTATTTCCCGCAGCCAAGAGCAGAATCCTTCGCAGGGGTAACGTGCACGTGGCTGTTCCCAGAAACTCCACGCAGTGCTGCTTCAGTAAAAAACCCCAGGGCGGTGAGTATTCCTGCCCCGGAGGAGGCGGTGGCCTGGTAGGAATGGGTTGGTTTGCTGTCGGTCTGCGCTGAGAGATCTCGGCTACCGCCGCCGCCACCGCCGCTGCGTGGTCTTGGGTGGAAGAGCTGGGTGCGAGCGTCCAGCCGGGCTGCGGGGCGGGTTCCTGCGTCGCACCCCCGAATCGCAACGGGGCGGGAGCCGTCCCCGGGGGCTACCAGCTTTGATTTAAGGCGTGGGGGGTTAGCGAGCCGCCTGGCCCCTGCTAGCTGGGCTGTTCCTGCCACCGGCACCTCGTTTCGCCTCGGTCCCGGCCGGCCTTGCGTGCACTTGCCTCAGGAGCCGGGGCAGTGCCGCTCGCAGCCCGGCACCCCCGACCCGCAGCTGGTGCCGGGTCCTGCTGAGCCTCGCGAGCGCTGGCCGGGGGCCTCCGGCCCTCACGAGCACTCACGGGGCAAACGGCCCCGGTGAGGAATTAACTCGGCTGAGCCAAGTCCTTCCTTTGCCTTTGCGTGAGCAGGCGAGGGCGTAGCGACCCGCAGCGGGCCGGCGACCGGCCCCGCTGCGCCAACAGCTTCAGACCCGTTTCATCGGCGTGAATTTTGACCGTGACGCTGGCAGGTGCTGGGACTTCTCCAGCCATTTGTTCCTGCTGTGACTCTCTACCTCCTCTCCCCGCGGCAGGAACCTGCCATTGCTGATCCTCATTTTGTCCCGGGAGCTGGGGCGGGGGCTGAGCGCGCTCGGCAGCTCTGGTTTTGCAGCGGGACGGGGAGAAGCAGCACCTCTGATGGCAGGGATGTGGCTTTGCCCGGCAGCGTGGCTTTTCTCCTGGTGGGGTAGTGCCACAGTGGAACAAACAAAACCTGTCAAAGCTCCGGAGAGGACCATTTTGCTTCACAGATAACATCTCTCCCCAGAAACATGCTTTGCTGTTTCCCTTGCATGTTTTTCTACCACGTAATTGTTTTTCTCCTCCTAATTGCGCTGCAGAGCGTAACCCCGACTCACAGGGAGGAGATGCTGCGTCGTGTGAACCCGGGGCCCGGTTTCGGGGAGGCTGCCCCGTCCCGGCTGACGGCGGGGAGCGGGCGCGGGCCTGGGGGTGCGCGGGGGCACTGAGCAGCGCCCCGGGTTTATTTTCCCTTCTCGTGCAGCCCGGAGGGAGGGTGCGCGGTGCACACGCGGCCTCTGAGCCTTTCCCGTAGCTGGCAGGGATGCTTTGCTGTGCCGGTGCTCGTACCCAGGCTGCCTGTGATGCCCCAAGCTGCCCAAACCCTGCCCGGGGCCGCCCCGCTCCGTCTGGCTGCAGGGACCCCTCCCGGCAGCCAGAGCTCGGGGCAAAGCCACCAAACCTGCCCGCGCTGGAGAGCGGTTTGCAGCAGGCGTGGTGTGGACGTGGCGGCCAAGAGGTTGCGTTTCCCCATGAACAGCCCCGGGGAAGTCATTTTGCAACGCCCCGGCAGCCCTCCGCACCGCTCGCACCCGCGGCGTCATCCGGAGGGTGGCGAGGGGTGGCCCAGGGCGGGCGTGCGACGCCGCGGCTGTTCGCTGTCGCGCGAGCGCTTCACGGAGGAAGCGCGGGGGGACCCCCAGGGCCCTTCCCGCGGCACCTCCCGCGGGGTCCCGGCCGGCCCACGGTTGCAGCCTCTAATTGCTCGGGATTTTCTCTCCCTCTTCCAGTGCTTAATTGCTGGCTTTCTCCACGCTCGCAGCACCTGTAGCGCTCTGCAGCGGACTCGTGAGTCACAAGCCACCCACGTCGAGTGTTTATTAACCCACGGGGGAAAAGCACCGCGCTTTCAAAACGCTGCATACCAGGAGACTTGCCCGGTCCCTGCCTCCACCCCACCCAGCCCCACACCAACGGGTAAAGGGTCCAACTCTGCCCCGTGAAGGTGGCAGCACCTCCCTGCCGGCGGGCGCGGGTGGGGGCTGCGGGGGCGCGGGCTGGCCCCGCGCCGCAGCGCAGGTGCGATCCCTGAGCCGCTGCCGGGGCCGGGCACGGCCCGTGCTCGGCAGAGGCATTGCTCCCCGGTGCCGCGCGGCGACGGACCGGGGAGCTCGGCCCGCAAAACGGGGATGCCGTGGGGCACATAACCCCGGAAGGGGGGATGGCACCCGGCACCGCTTTCCCCTGCCGGCTCGCTTGCGGCGATGCAATGGCCCCATCCCCGCAGCCCGGTGCTGGCAGGGCTCGGCGCCCTGGCAGCCGGCCCCAGCCAGGGCACGGGGTCCCGGCCCCGGGGAGCGTGGGGGTCAGCTCACAGGGGCTGCTGCAGCCGGCCCCCCCGGGCAGGGAGCACGTCGCAGCGGGCAGGCGGCGGCACGCGTGGTCCTGAGACGCAGCCCGGGTTGCTGCGGTTTCGTGCTCATAAGCAAATGGATTTGTGGCTTCAGCCGGTTGACTCAGAGCTGAAGTGTTACTTGGCAAGCGGAGGAGAGCTCCCGCCCCCAGCGCCGCTCCCCGTGCATCCTCGTCGGCAAATAACACATCACGAGCGGCAGTTTAAGGCAGGATGTGGCCGTGGTTTCTTTTTTTTTGGTTTTTTTTTTTTTCTTAGGGGGGGTCTTTTTTTCCCCCCCTTCAAGCTGAGATCCTCTCTGAAGTGAGCCAACCGCCGTGGTCGGGCAGCTGGCGGTGGCCCCAGCGGGGCAACGTCGCTCTCGCTGCCGCCTGTGCCCCGGCAGCAGGTGGGGTGCAAGTGGTCCACGTTGGTGCCATTCCCACGGGAGCCGCAGGTCCCGCTTCTCCCCTCTGCTGCCAACGCCCAGACAATGAGCCTGGGGGGACAGGGACACGGGGATGGGGACAGGGCGCTCCGTTCCCCCAGGACCGCAGCGTGGGAGGTGATCCGGTCTGCGGCCGCTCTAGGGCTCGCCGGGGTAAAGCTGGTTTCTGTTGAGTAATTTGAGAAACTCGCTTGGGTGCTGAAACAGCCTCGTGTCCCAGCCGGGTCCTCGGTCCTGCCTCTCGTGGGTGACAGGGGTAAATCCTGCCCTGCGGCCCCGCGCGTCCCACGCGGGGCTGGCTCCCGGCGGGAGCCACCGGCGGTGCTGCTCTGGGACGGCTGCTGCAGGCTCTGCCGTGTCCTTGCAGTGCCAGGGCGACGCGGGGCTGGGGGCACAAGGCGGTGGTTTAACGGGGTGAAATGTTGTCGTTGCACTCCCCTCCTTCCGCGCAGGCTTTCGCTGCACCGTTGCATCAGCCCAGGAGAGCCAGGCCCGCGTCTGCCTGCCGCGGCACGTGTGAAACTCAGAAGAGGGTTTCGCCAGCACCGTGGTGCTGCGTCCCTCCTCCTGGCTGCCGTGGCTTTCGCCTCGGCTCCGGGGACGTGCTCGTCGCGGGCAGTTCACACCCTCAACCTGGTGCCACTTCTACAGCTGTGAGCTGGACAAACTCACGGGGTTTCTGCCCCGTGCTCTCCGTTTCCTGCCAGCATCCCTCACGTTCTTCCCCTTTTTCCGTTCTCTGCTTTAAATCTTCCAACCCAGCTTTTGCAGCGTGCCCGTGGCGGAGTGGTTGGGATTTGGGCTTTGCCTCTGCCAGGTGGGAAGGTTCTGAGACGGGGAGCGGGGCAGGCACAGGGCAGGGAGGAAGAGAAAGGGGAAGGGGAAGAGGAAGGAGAAAGGGAAGGGGAAGAGGGAAGACGAGAGAAGCAGCAGGGCAGCCGTTTGCTAAAGCACCAGCTGACAGATACGGCAAGGTGCCTGACTTCCCCGTCCACAGTGAGCTCTTGTGAAACGCTGGTTTTGGGTGCAAATGTCTGCCTGGCTGCGTCTGGGGCGGCCACGACTTGCGGCTCCTCCGCCGGTGCCGTGCCATCCCTTGGACTTGCACCTCCCGCACCCAGAGTCCTGTCTGCGTGAGCCGAGGGCTTGTTTCTGCAGGGAAGGGCGAGGAGCGCGAGCGTGGCGGCGCTGGGTTGGTGTCGGCAGCTCTGGCTCGGAGCTCGCTGCTGAAAGCCCCCTGCGGCGTGCCGGCGCGGTGCAGGCGGTCGGTGCCGCTGCATGAGCTGCAGGCTGGGCTCTGCCTGCCCCAAGGCCACCGCCCGTCCCCGTGCTGGGGATCAGCATCTTCGGAACCATGGGGTGCAGGGGAAGGTGGCAGGGCTGCCGTCAGACACCTGCGGTGCCTCGGCTCTCCCTCGGCTCCTCCAGGCTTGCCCAGGCAGATCTGCGCCATAAAAGCCCGCTTCCCCCAGGAACGACGCCTGCGTGCCGCTGTGCTGCCCGCACCGGCGGGCACGGGCTGGTTCCGCCCAGGCTACTGAGGGAGCTGGCGCGGGATCGGCGGTCACCCCGGCGCGGGATCGGCGGTCACCCCGGCGCGGGATCGGTGGTCACCCCGGCGCGGGATCGACGGTCACCCCGGCGCTGGACCGGAGCTGATGTGACCCCAAGCTCCCGGTGAGCCGTGTCCTGTGGGTTCGGGTTGGGTGCCCACCCGCAGCGCCCCGTGGAGTCACAACCGCGCACCTCTCTGCGCCGCCGCCCCTCTCACGCCTCGCTCCGTGCACCCCGCCGGCGCCCACGGCTTGCAAAACCCCCCTTTGCCTGAGCCGCCTGCTGGCCGCAAAGCACGGCGCGGGGATGCTCGGCTCCTCGCCGCCTCGGGCCGGGGGGAGCGTGCGGGCAGCGCGGTGGGGCGCGGGGCAGGCTCCTGCCCTTTCATCGCACGCCGGGACCCGCTGCCGGTAATCTGGAAGGAAGTGGTTGGTGGAATGGTGGCAGTGATGAGCCGGTTCAGAAATGTGGCTATGGCTTGAGGTTTCTGCTCTGGAAAGCTGACTAATTTCCACCAGAAGCAAGGCCACAAGAGAAAAAAAAAAAAAATCCCAAGAAACGCCTGCGCCAGCACTAACCTTTTGACACGGATCTCTGGAAGAGGCCGAGGGGCTGGGTGGCATGGGAGCGCCCGGAGCTGAGCCCCGGGGCTGCCAGCACCCCCGCTTCGCTCCATGCGGCCAGCACCCGCGCCGGGTAGCGCAGGGAAGCCTCCCGAGGGACGTCCATGCTGGGCGTATAGAGTCTTCGTTCCTCCTCGTTTGTCTTCCGTCAGAGCAAAACCGGGGGCTCGAGCGCGCCTTCCCCAGCCAGCACGCGCTGCCCGCCGCCCCCGGCCCGGCCCCCGGCCGCTGCCGCGGCGCTGGGGAGGACACGGAGACCCTGGGAATCGCTCCCGTCCCGGGCAGCTGAGCCTGGGTGCACCCAAAACCTCTCCCCCGCCCCAGGCCCGTGACGCAGCGGGCAAAGGCTGCTGGTTTTACTTTTCAGGGTTGATTTCCTGAAATGCTGGATTTCATAGCCTGCCGATGTTATCTTCTAGCACACAAAATCTCCCGTGTTAGAATTTTGGGGCTTGTTTTGGTTTTTTTGGTTCTCCTTTTAATCGAGGATTCTGATATGAAAGTACCAGGATAGCATCAGCTAACGAGCGGTTCCTTCTGCGTTCCCGCAGTCGCCGCGGTGCCGTCAGCCCCGGCTCCCCGGCTCCCGCACGAGCGGGCACTGTGGTTTCTTGATGCCTGCCAGAGCAGGCGGCCACGTTGTGACACCCAAATCCCCAGCTAGAACCTGGGGACCTGCTGGGGGCTCTGGGGAGGTGCCGGGCTCCTCGGGCGGTGAAAACGGGCCGGTTCCCCCGGCCGCCGCACCGGGTCTGTCCAGCGGCACAGACACCTGCAAATGATCCGGCTTCGCCGTGGAGAGAGTGATTAAAAAAAGAAAGATGCTTGCTGAGATGATGTTTTTCCTGAATTTAGTGCAGAGAGGAGGAATGTGAAAGGGAGCTCTAAAAGGCCCCCAGTTTCTCTTCCCAAGACTGGAAACGCAGGCCCTCACAACAGACACGGCCCCAGTAATTTCTTTCCTCGGTGCAATTTAGTTTCTTGGGTGGCAGGATGCAATTTGTGTTTGAGTTTGGCTTTCTAGTGAAACTCTTGGCTTGTCACTCTCAAGGCACAACACGCTCCTTAAATAGCAGGCTAAATTTCTCCACCTAGCCTAAAAAAAAAAAAATATTCCTCTGCCAAATGAAAGGACATATTCCAGTATTCTTTGTTGTTGCAACAAATTGGGTGGATACTGTCAGACTTCTGTATTCTGGGAATACTTCCAGAGCCTCTCTTTGTGTGCAAGTCGGTTACCATGTAATTGTCAACTTAAATTGCAGTGTTGGATAACTCGGCTTCGGCTGTAAGATAATCCGCGTCTCCCGCGACTCGGCCCCGGCCCCAGGAGGGCAGCGCGCTGGGCATTCCCGCGCCCGGGCCGCCGGCGATGAGGGGTCTGCGGAGCCCGGGCTCTGCCCGAGGGGTCCTGCCCCGCCGGGGGGTGGCATTTGTGGTGGCAGCTTGGCAAAAGGCGTCGCTGCCTGTGCGGGAAGGATGGATCCTGCTCTCGCGGCCGGGGCAGGCTGCCCACACGGACCGCAGCGAGGGCAGGAGGGATGGGGTGGCCCCTGCCTGCCCGCTGCCTCCCGGCCCCTGCCTGCCCGCTGCCTCCCGGCCCCTGCCTGCTGCCTCCCGGCCCCTGCCTGCCCGCTGCCTCCCGGCCCCTGCCTGCTGCCTCCCGGCCCCTGCCTGCTGCCTCCCAGCCCCTGCCTGCTGCCTCCCAGCCCCTGCCTGCTGCCTCCCGGCCCCTGCCCGCTGCCACCCGGCCCCTGGCCGCTGCCACCCGGCCCCTGCCTGCTGCCTCCCAGCCCCTGCCCGCTGCCTCCCGGCCCCTGCCCGCTGCCACCCGGCCCCTGCCTGCCCGCTGCCTCCCGGCCCCTGCCTGCCCGCTGCCTCCCGGCCCCTGCCTGCTGCCTCCCGGCCCCTGCCTGCCCGCTGCCTCCCGGCCCCTGCCTGCTGCCTCCCAGCCCCTGCCTGCTGCCTCCCGGCCCCTGCCTGCTGCCTCCCAGCCCCTGCCTGCTGCCTCCCGGCCCCTGCCCGCTGCCACCCGGCCCCTGCCTGCCCGCTGCCACCCGGCCCCTGGCCGCTGCCTCCCAGCCCCTGCCTGCTGCCTCCCAGCCCCTGCCTGCTGCCTCCCAGCCCCTGCCTGCTGCCTCCCGGCCCCTGCCCGCTGCCACCCGGCCCCTGGCCGCTGCCACCCGGCCCCTGCCTGCTGCCTCCCGGCCCCTGCCCGCTGCCTCCCGGCCCCTGCCCGCTGCCACCCGGCCCCTGCCTGCCCGCTGCCTCCCGGCCCCTGCCTGCCCGCTGCCTCCCGGCCCCTGCCTGCTGCCTCCCGGCCCCTGCCTGCCCGCTGCCTCCCGGCCCCTGCCTGCTGCCTCCCAGCCCCTGCCTGCTGCCTCCCGGCCCCTGCCCGCTGCCACCCGGCCCCTGCCTGCTGCCTCCCAGCCCCTGCCTGCTGCCTCCCGGCCCCTGCCCGCTGCCTCCCGGCCCCTGCCTGCTGCCTCCCGGCCCCTGCCCGCTGCCACCCGGCCCCTGGCCTGCTGCCTCCCAGCCCCTGCCTGCTGCCTCCCGGCCCCTGCCTGCTGCCTCCCAGCCCCTGCCTGCTGCCTCCCGGCCCCTGCCTGCTGCCTCCCAGCCCCTGCCTGCTGCCTCCCGGCCCCTGCCCGCTGCCACCCGGCCCCTGGCCTGCTGCCTCCCGGCCCCTGCCTGCTGCCTCCCGGCCCCTGCCTGCTGCCTCCCGGCCCCTGCCTGCTGCCTCCCGGCCCCTGCCCGCTGCCTCCCGGCCCCTGCCTGCTGCCGTCTGCGGCGGTGCAGAGATAAAAAGGTTGCTTTCGATGCGACGGGAATCGTGTTCACCCTCTTCCTTCCCCTTTCAAATTGGCAGCTCATTTTGTCGTGTTTGTTTTAGCCTGAATCCCAATGACAATTAGTGCTAGAAGGCTAGATTAAGCTGTTTTTACTTGTTTTCTTTTTCACTTTGATTTCCACCTCCTCCAAATTCTTAATCCTACTGAATATTTCATCTCTTGTAACTCCATCAATTGAATGTCTCCCGGCGGGACGTACAGGACCAGCACTATTAGAGCTGCTTTGCTTTAGCTAATGCTTCTCAACGCTGGGCTGAATTTGTTGCACAATTTATTTCAGACGAGAAAACCACAGCATCCGCTTCAGCGAGAACCACGCGAGCGATTTGGGAACAGAACTGTGCAATAAGTGAGAACTTCGGTGGCTGATGAGAAAGCAGAGCACCCCGCGTTCCCACCTCGTGCCTCCTCCACCTGCGGGCGACTCTTGCAGGTGGGAAACCCCTCGTGTGGCCACGAATAGGACATCCCACCGAAAATGTAGGAAACTTTCTGCTGGAAGGTGGTCGGTGTGGTGGTCACCCGGCTCCTGTCAGCCCCACGGTGGGTCAGCCGGCCTGGAGATGGGTTGCGCCGTGTGAAAGGGGCTTGCTGGGGTGCAGAGAGGAGACGGTGGAAGATCCTGCCCGTCTGTTTGTGATTCCCCATCAAAAACAGCGCTTCTGCCTTTTTTTCTGTGACGGTGCTTCCTGGGATGCTCTTGGACTTACTGTTGGGTTTTTGCTCTACGCTTGCGCTGTTGACAAAAAGGCTCTCAGATAAGGAGCTTTTTTCCCTCCCTGTCAAAAAGGCATTTTCCAGCTTGAACTACTCCAGGCCAGCTCCGTGCAGGGCTGCCCGTCGGGGCGGGCTCCTTCCCACTCCGGCTGCTTTCTCCTCTCCGGAAAGGGGAGCCGGGGAGAGGCCGTGGGCTCTCAGGGTTCACGCCTGTGCTGGGGGCTTTGCAGCTCTCCGCATCCACGCGCTCTCTGATTCTATCACCCCGTCTAAACGCGCGGGGCGGCCGGTGTTTGTAACGATGCCTTTTACCACCCCGATCACCGCTTGCTCCACAACGTGCCCATCGGTTTGCAGGGACATTTCTCTAGGAGGAACCTGACACGAAGCAGGGCTGCGGCAGGCTCTGCCAGCAGGCCCCTGGAGCTCGCAGAGCTTCAGTGCTCTTCACCTGGGCTGTGTGCTCCTTCTCAAGAGCCCCAAAGCGCCTGCAGCCCGGATGGGAAGAGCTCTCACGGAAGCGCCGGCTCCAAGCGCCTTTGCCAAGGGAGCTGCGGTGGCATATGGTCGCTCTCAGAGCAAGGTTACGCTCTTGACTCATTCGAAGTTACTTTCCTCGTTTTGGGGCATATGCAGAAGAACCTGGTGCCAAGCTGGCAACGCGCGCGGTGCCGCAGAGAGGGCTCGGGAAGGCTCTGGAGGAAGGTCGCGCCTGCACTTCTGTCCTCAATTATTTTGTTTTGAAAGCAGCACAAACCCAGCCCTGAACGGATGCCGGTTTAGCAGGGGCTGGGAGCCCGGCGCGTCCACCGCCCCACGGGGCTTTCCTCTGTGGTCCGGCACCCCCCGAGGCCGATCCCCTCCCCGAGACCTCTCCCGGGTTGTTCCTGCAGACAAGGAGCACGATGTTTGCCCAGGGACCGCGAGTCGTGAGGGGTGGGATGGGGCAGAGAAAAAAGCCGTCAGACCCCCGGGACCAGGGCGCAGGTATTCGATGTGGCCCGTGCTACGGGCGGCCGGGCAGCCCTGGTCGCTGACGAGCTGCATTAGACCCGGGTAATTCAGCACATTCCTAAATAATGGGTCTGGTGGTTTTTCAGGATCTGTAGCCCATACTAATGGCTCATTGCTGAACCATAAGTGGTTGTGCTATACTTCGGATTTATTGGAGGCCGAGGGATTAATTTCCTGAAATATATGGTCATGATGTTGAGGTTAAATTAAGATCTCATTCAAAAGGATTCTTTTTATTATATTTAATTTGTAACCCCTTTTCTATAGCCATTTTACAGCTATTCCTCCCCCTCCCTTAAATGCTCAGTGTCATGTTTCCAGGAAGAATCTTATTTCATGCGGACTAATAGCATTTTTCAGTATAACCTTTTACAGTTCCTCACCGTTCGAGTTACTCTAGTCTCAGTTGTTTATACGCAACAAGGTCTTAAATCCTCTCTTAGAAAATAAAGATGTTGATGCAAAAGCAACAAGAGCTCCTGGCAGAGCTAAAACCCACCCGTTCTCTCCTCCTTCCCCACATGCCACCCCCTTCAATCTGCTGTAGCTAAAAGCCCTTTTACTTCAGCGCTCGAGCGCTTTGATAAAAAGCATGTTGAGTAAATCTTACATGACGTTTTTACTCTGGGTGATGAGTACGTATAGTTGAGCTGGCTCGGCGCTAGCCTTGCTTCGCCCTTCTTGACGGTGCTGTCGTTAAACTGATAAATTAACTGTGGAGGTCGGCGCTGCGAGATGCTGGGGGAGAGCCGGGAAGGGGACGAGGCAGTCGGAAGGGACGGTGGGCTGGACGCTGGCTCCGGAGCGGCCGAGGCTGGCGCCAGCCAGCGCTCCCTCCGCTTCCCGCGCCCGCTCCGCCGTGGGCCGCCGCGGGCGCGGCGAGCCTCTGCGCCGGATCAGCGCCGCTGCCGCTGCTGTTTCCGGCGTGTGCCCGGCGAGCGTCGCCGCACGTGGCGCCGTGCCCGTCCCTTTGGCACCCGGCAACGCCAGGCGCAGGGCTGGCCCCGCAAGGCGCTCGGCTTGCAGTGGTCCAACTCGAAGGAGGACGTGTCCCAAAGTAGTGGGAGACGTGCTGCCTGCAGGAGCTTCTCCGGGTCAGGGTGATGAGCTCCCTGCTGCCGCCCTCCCCGGTGCCGGGGACGTATGGTGAGGGGGTGACCTCGCTCCACCGGGCTCGTCTTGCCACGAGTGGCCTCGGTCCCGAGGGTCTGGATGAGGGAGAAGGACACACATTGAATTTGCCCAAGAGTCCAGACAGGAGAGCTCCCGAAAACAAACCTTTTAGTCTGCGTTCTCGATCTAAGTTGCTAGTCTAGGTCTAAGTTCCCAGTCTAGGTCTAAGTTCCCACTCCGGAGGGAGAACCTCCGCCCTTCTTTGCGTGCGTGAAATGTTCGACAAAGGACGTACAAAACGCTCATTCCTAGTGCGGTGAGCAGGACAGGCGCCGGGCCGGGGGTGCTGCTGGCGGCGCCGGCCGCTGCGCGGGGCGCTGCGCGTCGCTCCGTCGCTGGCTGAGCGCAGCAGAGCGTGGGGGGCTCGCCGATTCCTCCCGGGCGCCCGGCCGGGGTGCAGGCTGAGCCCCCCGAGTCTGCCAGCCCCGGCCCCCTCGATCCAGGTGTTCCTGGCACCTTCCGTGTTGGGAAAGAGCCGTGTCCTTCTGGTTTCCCAGATGAATTTTCCCCTCCTCCCCCGGCAGCCAGAGCAGTACGCGGGTGCCCCTGCACGCAAAGCGCAGCAAAGGAGGGGTGAAGCAGCAGTTTGGGAGGAAAAAGGGGGGTCTGAGGGACAGTGGGGCCCCATGGAAGAGCTAACCCCCAGGTCCAGGCAGGCTGGGAGCTGCCGGCTGAGGCCTGGGCAAGCACGGACACAGGGAGCAGACGTGCCGGCGGCAGCCTGAGCAGGGTGGGGAGCAGCGGGGGCCCCCAGCCAGCCGGCCGCTCCGGTGGAGCATCCTCCTGCTGCCTCCAGTCCTCCCGAGACGGGGGAAAATCGCTACGAAGTTTGTCCTGCAGCACCCCGAGCGCGGTCCAGAGGCTGTGCCGTGCCGTGCCGTGCCTACGGGGGTGCCGGAGCGGGGCCAGCACCCCCACCCATGGGAACCCCCGCGTGCCTCGGGCTTGTGCCGCACCACCGGTAGCCCCATTCGGCACGAAATTCCCAGCCCAGCCTCCCCGAGCAGCCTGCCCGGCGCTGAGCCGCTGTGCTCCCGGCAGCTCCCCACCCCGAGCTGTCAGATCTGTCTTCTGCAGGGATTTTCTCTTTTTTTTTCTTCCCCCCCCCCCCCCCCCGAAGTGCTGATGGACAAGTTGAGTAACCGTATCTGCTTGTTACAGGACATCTTGAGGCTGATTGCGGAGGTCAGGACTCAACTGGAAAGACCGCAGCGGGTTGCTGACTGGCATCCACGGTCCAGATAAGATAAAAACAACTGATGACAGCAGGGAAGTGAAACAGTCATCTCAGCACTTGGATTAGTGCCCGGCAAAGAGGAAGGGAAAAAAACCCGAGGAGGGCCGGTGGGGAGGGGAAGGGGGTGGAATATGTATTAGAATAGAAACTCAGGAAAAAGCTATCAGGAGGCAGCAGATTTGGGTGTTAAATATTTATGAATTAGCAGCACTTGTCGCGTTCTCTCTGAGCCGCCAGTTTCCAGGACGGGCGCGTGTGGCCGCAAACTCGCCGCCGCCGTCGCCGTGCCGCGGCAAATGGTGTCGCGGTGGGAAGAGCGAAGGCATGGGGGAGCGGTGGGAGCAGGGCGCAAGGTGACCGGCTCCGGCAGGTCTGGGGGTGCCGAGACTCGCGGCGGTGCGGGATAAATCCGGATGAAGAGGAGGAAGGACAAACGAGGTGCCATAAAAGTGACTATTATAATTCAGAAAATTCTGCTGAAGAGCAGTGGAGTAATTAAATCATAATTGCATATTACTCAGCTGAAGTGACATTGCAAGTGGCTGAAGGTCTGTGATGAGGAGAGGAAGGGGGGTTTTGTCTTTTCTGCCGTGCGCCGGGTTCGCTTCCACCCCGCTGTGGGTGTGTGCATCCCCGCGGCAGCCGAGCAGAAACCCCGGCCCCCGGTGAAGGTCGAAAGTCCCCCCCGAGCCCATAAAGCTCATTTTCACCCCGCGAGCGCCGCAGCAAGCGCCGCGTCATCGGCTGCTGCGGGACGGGGTGCCGGGAGCGGCTTCGCCTCCCGGGCGAGGGGTGCCCGGGCACCGGCGGACTCGCCCGGCCCAGGTTGGCCGTTTATTCCTGGAGGTGAGGACCTTCGGGTTAGGCTGAGCCACCAAATTCCGAGAGCTTTAAAGGAGCCGTTCCCCACCGTGAAACAAAGCGCCTGCAAATCCTGTAAGCACTTAATTACCCAGCGATGTTTATGGAACGTTTTAAAGGGTTCGTGTCATCTGGCAGCACGGAGGAGATGCCGGGTCGAGGGTTGGAAGCGTAAGCGTTCCCGGCATGCCGCACCACGGTGGGCTTTCCTTCCGCCAGCCAGGATGGGATGATAAACTGTATTTTCAGCTTTAGGGAGCACGCTCTGAATTTTGGTGGAGTTTCCTCATTTTTGTTTCAAAGCCACTCTGTGTTTCACGTTCTGAAATGAGGTCATCTGGCGCACAAGCACAGCTAAGCATCTCCTATTTATTTTTTCCCCACCCCTTTTTGCTGTCCCCCTCCCCACCTCGCCTGCCTTCATGCTGCCTGCAGGCAGGGAGAGCTGCCTGCGCCCTGCCAGCCGCCCGTCCCTCCCGTGGGAGCGTCCGGGCCGGAGAGCGAAGGACCGAGCTTGGCCGCATCCCGCCGGCGTGCTGCGATGCTCACGGCTCCGCTCACGTCCCATCGCGTCCCAGTGAACCTTCCCGATGGGAAAACCCTCGTCTCGAGAGGAGAAGGGCCCATGGCTGTTGCTGGCTGCTTGACTGAGGGCTGTGGTTCAGCACCGAGGACCGGGCAGGTTTTGTGGGAAAAATGCTGGAAATGATGGAAAAGAGCATTCCTTCTGCGGCAGTCTCGACGATAACCCCGTGCTCGCCGCGCCACGCGCTCGCGGGAAGTGTCGGCCTCCAGCGCTTCGAGGAGAAGAGAAGCTGGTTATGTTTCCACCCGCCGTATTTATTTTTATTTTTTAAATAGCTGTAAAATGAGTCACCCGGCACCGCGGCAGCGCGCAGCCCACCAGCAAGGAGAGCGCCGAGGAACTGCCAGGGGATCTGCTGCCAATAAACCACTCGTGGCTTCAGACAGTCTCTTGTTTTGGGGCTCGCTGGAGCCAGCTGGGAGGCGAGCCCGCGGCCGGCGCCAGC
This sequence comes from Phaethon aethereus, assembly GCF_964289735.1. Classification (NCBI taxonomy): domain Eukaryota; kingdom Metazoa; phylum Chordata; class Aves; order Phaethontiformes; family Phaethontidae; genus Phaethon; species Phaethon aethereus. The sequence goes on from NC_138588.1 coordinate 1,170,567, forward strand.
ACCGGCCCCTTCGCCGGGACCCGCCGCGGCCGCGCTCGCCGCTCCCGCTGCCAGCCCCCCTTTTGTCTAATTACGCGGGGCTAACGGGGAGACCGCGGGAGCCCGCGGCTCCCCGGCCCCCCCTCTTCGGGGAGAGCCCGGCCGGGAGACACCGGGGAACTGTGCTCCTGTAAAAAGAAATATATTTTTTTTCCTTCTTGCAGCAAAGACATCCCTAAACGGGAAACTTCCCATCCTGATGCGTAACCCAAAAGCTTCATCCCGTTCCCTCACTCCCAGGAGGGTGCGTCTCCCGCGGGGCGCGGGGCCGAGGGGGGCGGCCGGGGGTGCCCGGCTGGGTGCCCCTCTGGCTCCGGCAGCCTTGGCAGGGGTTAAACAGCCGAAGGAGGGAGGAAAGGGCCGTGGTGATGCAAACAATAAAAAGTCTCCGCATTCCACTGAAGTTTCTTGAGCAACTGGCATTTGCCCATAAATGTACTTAAGCAGAAAATCACCAGAAAAGTGCTATAATCTGACAGATTTTTCACAGGCTTAAATATTCATGAATTAAAAGAATTGGCAGAATTTTCTACATTATTAGCTTTCATCATGGCTACAGGAGCAGTTGGTGCACTGGCTGCTCTTCAAAAACTATTAATTTAGTCTGTCATCACAGCAGCCATTTTTTAATTAGCTACTTTACTGAACGATCTGGTGCAGTAGTGAGACTGGAACATTTAAATGATATTAAAGTTTTAAAGGTGCCCCTTTCCATTTTTAACCAAAGTACTGAAACACAGCGATAGGGAAACAAATGCGGCAGCAGGTTACTTCATTTCAATGGTTAACTTCTGATTTTATTTTGGAAAAAAAGCAAGTCTTGAAAACTGAGCCGCTTCTACCAGGAGAAGAAATTGCAAGAAATAAATTGTTCTTTAAACCGAAGTTCACAACATTCCTGCCCGATGAAATCAAAACGAGACGTTTGTAGCCGAAACTCCGCGTGCGTGTTGCAGAGGCGGTAACGACGTGGCCCCGCGTGCCTCGCGCCGGGGTTGCTTTCGGAGCCCGGGTGCTAGAGCACCCGTGTACATCCCCCTCCCGGCCGCGCAGGACCCACTGCCGCATCCCTGCGCGGCTCCGCGCGCCTGCCGGGAGCACCGCCTGGGCAGGTGGGGCGCGGGGGGCCCCGATACCACGTCGGCTCTTGCCGCGACATTAATTTGTGCTTTTTTCTTGTGGAGGAGTTGTTAAGCGTTTTGCAGGACGTGACATGGTGCTCCGGCGGGTTTGAAGTGGCTCCTTCCTAAAAAGCAAGGATCCTGCGGCGAGCATGTGCGGTGTGCTCCCACGTCCACGTGGGGTGCTCCCGCATCCGCGTGGGGTGCTCTTGCGTCCATGTGGGGAGCTCCCGCATCCGTGTGGGGAGCTCCTGCATCCGTGTGGGGTGCTCCCACATCTGCGTGAGGTGCTCCCACGTCCACGTGGGGTGCTCCCGCATCCGCGTGGGGTGCTCTTGCGTCCATGTGGGGAGCTCCCGCATCCGTGTGGGGAGCTCCTGCATCCGTGTGGGATGCTCTTGCATCCATGTGGGGAGCTCCCGCATCCGTGTGGGGAGCTCCTGCATCCGTGTGGGGAGCTCCCACATCTGCATGGAGAGCTCCCGCATCTGCATGGGGAGCTCCGGCATCCACATGGGGTGCTCCTGCATCTGCGTGGGGTGCTCCCGCGTCCACATGGGGTGCTCCCGTGTCCACGTGGGGAGCTCCCGCATCCACGTGGGGTGCTCTCGCATTTACGTGGGGTGCTCCCGCGTCCATGTGGGCTGCTCCCATGTCCATGTGGGGTGCTCCTGCATCTGCATAGGGTGCTCCCGCGTCCGTGCAGGCTGCTCCCGCGTCTGCGTGGGGTGCTCCCGCATCCGTGCGGGGCGCTCCCGCGTCTGTGGGGGCTGCCATGGAAGGGCACCTTGGGCCCCAGCTGGGGAGCGCGCGCACCGCGAGCTCGGCGCTGCCTTCACCAGGCATTGGGGCTGCAGCAACGCTGGTGGCATTACACCTCTCCGCGCCCCGTGGTCTGCCCTGGCCTGATGCTGGGTTTGTAACCGGCCGTGTATTTTGGATTCACCGGCCCGCGAGTCACTGCACGTGCGGGCTCTGGCCTGCTCCTGGGGGACGCACGCTGCGGAGGCGGGCGTGGGTGCGGAAAAGCCCGGCTCAGACTCCTCCCGACGCGCGAGGTGTCGCGGCTCGCGGGCTTAGCAAGAGGCGCGCTCTCTGGCTCGGCTCGCGGGGCTTGCGGTGCTGGGGGAGCCGGCGGGGGTGCTGGCGGGCACGGGCCCACGGGTGTCAGCTGGGGTCTGGGTGTCAGCCTGGCTGCGAGAGCCCGACCGCGCCGAACACCGCGGGCAGGCTGCCGTCCCCCACGCAAGCCACCCGCTCTCGTCCCCCAAACGCTGGGTGCCGGGGCTGCCCGGGGGGGATGCAGCCCGGAGCCGCGGCTCCAGGGCACCCTGGGCAGCGAGGACTCGGCTCCAGACCCGGAGCACGACAGCGCACGTGCGAAGCCTGAGCTTTTCTCGAACTAAACTTTATCAACCATGAACTTGGCTCAGCCCATTTTGAACCCTGCTTTGCTCTCTGTGCCAGAGATGCGGCTCTCCTGGCTTATTATTTGCATGTGAAAACACAGCAAAATTATATCTTTACGGTGGTTTTAGACATGCCTTTCTTTTTTGGCATCAGTGGCTACGTTTCCAATCTCTGCTGCTCGTTATTGCCAGAGCTTTAATTTGCACATTATAGTGCCAGTGTCCTGCTGGCTGCGGAAGGGAACTGCTTTACATTTAATACTTTTTTTTCCTATTGTCAGGTGAAGCAAGGGGCGTAAAGAAATTGGCAGCTAAAATGCCAATGCTGCAGCTACAGCCTTTCAAGAAGTTGCGCTTTGGAAGTCCTTCGACCACGAGAAGTCATTTTAAAGGAAGTTTTTCTTTTATTTGACTTGATGTCGTACTTACTGTTTAAAAGGACCGAGACAGGTACTGGCAGGTTACCAAAAGGTATATGTTAACCTCGAGTGCTGGGAAAGGACTGCACAAACTGCTGCCCGTTTTCACCCTGTCCACAGATGCAGCTGAAAAACTGTGTGATCCCGTTTAGCCTGGCAAGCACGGAGGTTTTGGGGCTCTTTTGATGATGCGGAATAGGGAAAGTCTAAAACTCGGGGGTTCAGGTGGGTTTTAATGCTGTCTGGGAAACAATTTTTTTTTTTAAACTGTGAGCATTTGCATGGGTGAGGTATTTTGGGAGTGAACATGCACCATCTGATGCCCTGTGAACCGCAGACTCTGCATGGAGACCCCGATTCTCGAGAAAAGGGGGGAAATCCCGCTCTGCTTTATAGCTTCAAGGGAGGAAGAATGGGGAAGCATTCCCAGAAAATCTCTTCTTTACAGTGAATGGCTTTTCTTGGAGTTTTCTCGGTTTGGTTTGGTTTGTGGTTTTGTCTTTCCCATCGTGAATGAGATTTCTGCCCAGTGGCCAGTTGCTGTCTTATGTGTTGGGAAAGCAGATCCCAGCGGGGTCCGTGAGGAGTGTCGCAGGCAAAGCCTCGTGGAGGGGGTCGAGGATCCGGACACGGCTCCCGCGGCCGTACGGCCGGCGCGGGGAGGCTCCGCTCTGCCGCCCCGCACCGAGAGGGAGCGGGGTGCGTCCCCTGCAACTCCATCCGCTGCAGCGTGCGCGGTCAACGCCCGAGATGGCGCACGGCAGGAGCTGAGAGGACGCACCCTCCGCCAGAGCTACTCCCTTAGCGCACAGACCGCCGCCGTCGTTTCCGTTCGACGCTGGGCCGAGGTTTGGCGGGGTGAGATCTGGCATAGGGGACTCTCCAGCTACTTCTCCTTCTGCCGCCTGCCTTGGGCTGCTCCCACCGCTCAGAGCCCCGCAGCACCCGGCGCCGCTGCCCGGGGGCTGCGCAGCCGGAGCCCCGCGGTGCCCTCCCGGGAGGTGCCGAGCCGCCGGGTGCAGCAAGCCGGCGGGTTTAGAACCGCTGGGCTAGAAAACAACGGGAGCAACCTGCTCCCCTTCCCCTGCAGCACTGCTCTTCATGCACGGCCTGGATCCGAATCGTGACGCTAAGGCTGGCGCGCTAACGAGCGGACTCCCTCGTTAGTGGGGTTGCAGCACGGGCTTGCGTCGCCCGCTCTTGCCTTTTGCAGGGCAGCGTCGGGGCTTCACAGACTTGCTGTTCACGGGTGCGTGGGCTGGGCTGTAGGATGGACGTTGGGACAGACACGGGGACGTCCAAATTTATGCCCCAGGCTCTGGCTGTGGTTCATCGCAGAGCCTGGGGCAGGTACAGAAACACCCTCGCTCCTCGGCAGCCCCGCGAGGACCCAGCCCGCTCATCCTGCCAAACACTGGGAGCAGGGAGGGAGGTGGAGACGGGCAGGAATCGCTGTGTCAAAGTTAGTGACTCTTATGGTGGTTAATAATTATGATGTTTTTTTAACTCTCTGTTTCATCATTTTTAATATGCAGTCACTTAAATGAGGCACACGCCCTTCTTGGCAATTATTTGTAATTGTTCCCTGTGAGTTCTTGAACAAAACACTCTTTATTAGTACCCAAAGCTTCCAAAAGCATTGCAGATCTGATAGAGATACTTTATTCAGCAGGCTGCACCGCACGCTAGCCCGTTAATTAAATTTGCTAGATAGGATAATTTATTAGAAGAATGTATTCAATATGTTTTTAAAACGTAGGGTTGGCCCATGCTTTTTGTTGTGTAATACAGGGCTCTGCTATTTGCTATTTACATTTGGGGATAAAAATGAGCCTTTACATTTAAATTCAAATGACCATCTGAACAAAATGACTGTGTTTGCAGCAGGTTTCACCCCACGGAAATCTTATCATCCCGCCCTGTGGTTTTGCATGCTTTGAAGTAGCTGGGAAGGAGGAAAACACCGCTGAAGTACGTGAAAGCGATGGGGAATGGCAGGAGTGTCGGCCGGGGCTGGGATTTAGAGGAAAAGCCTCTGCCCAGACTGGAGATGGGAGCTCTGCAGCCGGGCTTTGATTCACGCGGCGCAGCTCCTGCGCTCCAGAGCCCCTCGGTATGCGGTGCTGGATGATACCGTAGGGCCTAAAGGAAACTTGCACAGCTATTAAAAAAAAAAAATCAGCTTTAATTTTCCATATTTGAACAGTGAAGCCATATGTGTTTCTTCTCATTAAAACCATTTTTTTTTAAGGAACTCCACCGCAGAAACAAGCATGGAAGCCGACATAATTAAAGGCTGCTTTTTCCCCAGCCATGGTCCTCTGGTCTTTGAAGAGCTCGGGGATCCCTGAGGAATGCTCTGAACCCTGCAATATTTTGATAGCTGCAATAACATAATCAAAAGATGCTTTCATGAAGAGAGCACCTTGTGCGAATTGAGGCCGCCCCTCTCCCCCGCCGATCGCCGATTTAATGGGGTCCAGAGCTCGAGCGCAGATGGGTGGTTTCATTTTCTGCCCGTGCCTCTCCAGGGAGGCTGCCTCGCGCGCTGCTGACGCGCTCTTTGGAAAGAGCCGGCGCGTTTCCCTGCGTCGTGTGGCCCCGTACGCGTCTGCCCCGAGCCCCGCGACGCTGCAGCCCACCCTCACCCGCCGGGACTCTGCTGCCCTTCAAATTGCTGCACACAGCAATTCTCTTCTGCTCGAGAGTCCGCCAGGTTGTTATTCATCCTGAAATCCTCATTAAAACACTTTAATTTCTCCCTTTCGTTAGCTAACGGGCTCGTCTGTTTGCACGAACCCTTCTTGCTGTGCCCAAGCCATTGAAATCCTGATTTTGTTCCCTGTTGTCTCTGCAGCCCCATGCGTGTCCTCTCCACCTGAGCTTTGGCAGCCAGGGCTGTTTGGAACGAGGAAATGGGGGCATTTCTTTAATCATTAAGCTGAAATCATTAAGCTTTAATCAGGCCAAATTAGGGTTTTGAATCCCGCCACCTCGCATCAGCCTCTGATTGTATGAACTCGGTCACTCTTGCAGCAGAGCCGTCCCAGGGCTCCGTCCTCCCCGGCCGGGAGCAGCGGGCACGGTGCCACCGGCGTCCCCCGCGCCGGGACCCCGCGGCTCCGGCGGCAGCGACGCTTTCGAGCCTCCTCGCCGCTGTGAGCTCGCCCTGCGAGCGGGGGTCCGGGGGCTGGTCCGTGGGGAGCCTGCCCGGCCCCGTGCCCCCAGAGCACCGCGGCAGTGCCGGCGTCACCGGCGGGGTGGCTGGCCCTGCAGCTACATGCCAACAAGCCCGTTACCTTTCCTCCGGCCCTGCGGGGGTTGAGAGGTTGGGTTTGGCCCCGTAGAAGCTGAGCCTGCTCTTTGCCTCCCCGCGGCTCCAGCTCTGCTCATCGCCACTCTTAGGTGCTTCTGCGGCAGCGCCGGCACGAGGGGGAGCGGGGAGCGGTGATGCATGGTGGCATCTGTGCCAGTTGTCTCCGCTCTGACTAGTTCATCACCTCTTGTCTCCCATAAAAGCAGCTATTCACAATATAATGTGAATGAATTCTCATTAAAGCCTGCTAAATTACTCCGAGACAAAGCAAGGCGCCAGCGCGCGAGCTGCTTTGCCAATTCTTCACGGCGTGTTTAATTTACCGCGGAGTCCTTGCCTTCCAGATTTAGGAGGGTGCTGCTCAGCCCCCGGCTGGCACGGCGGGGGGGACGGCAGCACCCTCCTGCCCGCAGCACCCCGGGGCTGCGCCGCGGGGGCTCAGCCCGGCCCGAAGCTGCCTGCCTTAGCTGGCAGCGGGAGCCCAAAAACCTCCCCTGCCCTGGGGAGAAAGCAGCCGGGGGAGTCACGGCACGGGCTGCCCCCTCCCCTGCCCCACGCTTCGCTTCGGCTCGCACGTCGCTGCGGGCCGGCGCACGGCCGGGCGAGACCCGCGGCACTCACGGTGCCGGTGACTTGCCACCCCCAAGGGCACATTCTGCGTGTTGCTGCGCCGACCGGCATCACGCCGTCCGGCCTGAAAGCAACCCATGTAAATCTGTTGCAATAAAAGAGCAGAATTCACGTTGCTGATAGGATTTCCCAGAATTTGCCTTTTTCTTTTTTTTTTTTAACGCTTGTGTTTCCCCACGCTTTCTGAATTTCCCGTGGCTCAGCTGGCTGCGCCCACTTTCCTCCCACTCACACGTTCATACCAAGACAAGGCAAGCGAGAGGAGGACGGGTCGGTTGTGCCCCGATAACGGCTCCCCGGCGCAGCTCACACAGCTTGGGGAACAAAATACGGGTTTTTATAGCTCTTAATTACTTCCCCCAAACCATCTGAATCCCAACTTCTCCGAAGTCTGGCTCTTCTCTACAGCCAGTCCCCCCGAGGTGATGCTTTGGAGACAACTCCCGTAGCTCGCTCGTGAACCCGCCGCGGCCAGCGGCGTTCTGACGGCGGTGAAGGCGGTGGATCTTCCTGTGCGGAGCGAGCCCCCGCGAGGGGCTGGGGCGGCGCGGCGGGAGCGGGGCTGGGGCAGGGGCTGCGTGCCGGCGGCTTCCGCTGATGGCTGCTGTTTCGGTGTGCGCTTGAAAGGGCCGACGCAGCCGTGGCTCCGGCAGCTGACCTGCGGAAGGGAAACCTGCTCGACGACGTAAAGTGAGATTTTGGGGTGCGTTCAGGCTTTTCAGGCAAGGGACTGCTGCAGTCGGCACGAACGAGCACGTTTCGGTGGGGGCTGCTGTGTGCTGTGCCAGGAGCCCCCGGGGCTCTGCCGGCTGCTGCCTTGGAGGTGCCGGAGCCGTCGACGGCTCCGACAGCCCAAGGTTTTGCTGTGGGTCTGTCTCGTACTTTAAGCCGTGACTTTGATGGTTTTCCTCCCTGTGAGGCTTGGGACTGGTACCCAGCGCGAACGCGCTGCCGTCAGCGTTGCCTCCCCCCGCAAATCCCCGCGTCGCGAAGCCGCTTGGCCGAAGGTACCCGAATCCAGTCTGCCCCGCGCAGGGGACAATGACAACCCTTTTCGTCCCCATCCCGACTCACCCAGCAGGCTATTGTGGGTTCTCGGAGATCACTCGGCATCGGGCCACGGCACGGTATCGCCGGGTTTGCGTTATAACCTCTTATTACAAAACCCTCAGCGTTTCCCTGGATTGTTTCGCCTGTTATCATTTTTCCCACAATGCGCTTGCATGATCCTCTCTCAGACTTAACCACATGGCAACCACATCACATAATGCAACTTCTGTTCTGAGATTATTCATATTTTTTTTTCACTATTGTTGCTTTGCCAAGTTTTTCTTCTAATTCTGAGAAGCTGAATTTAAAAGAGCAGTGTCTCCGGTGCAAGGACATGCTTAGGAGGCAGCGCGAGCAAATCAACTCGACAAGTGTGTTCACAGGAGTCAAACCTGGGGGGAGCTGTGAAAAAGCAAAACAAAACCCCTCCAAATGTCTATTTTTATTTTATTTCATTTTCTGGAATGTCTCATCACATGAAATAACAATGCATCCCGGCGAGGAGACTGCAGACAGGCTCCAGTGAAAGGGCAGCCGAGGAAAAGATTGTTTTACAAGTAGCTTTTCATACGCAATCTATCACGAACGCCGGTTCCCGGCAGAAGGGGATAAACAACAAAAAAAGGGCTACGTTATCTGGGATGTGTGTTTGCAGCCGTGCTGCTGGGAGGGAGCAGAGCCCGCAGCCGCGGGCACGCTGCCCGCATCCCCGCGTCCCGGCCGGCACGGGGGCGGGCACCGCTCGGGTACCGCGCCGGCGCCGCGTCCCGCTTCCCGGGGGGATGCGAGCGGCTCGGAGCTGGTCCAGGAGGGAGGGAGAGCGAGCGGGGTCTGGGGAACGTGACCGATGAGGGTGTTCAGTCTGGAAAAGCGAAGGCGTCAGGAGGGACGAGCGTTTTCAGGCCCTTCGGCTGCCCCGGGGCTGCAGCACGGAGGAAGGGGCCGATGCGGTTCCCGTGCCCCGGGAAGGCAGGAGCTGCAAACCCGCCGCCAGCCAAGCCCCATCGGTCTGACAAGCGCTGGGACGAGGGGCCAGGGCACCAACACCCCGGTGTTTCTGCCCGAAGTTTCCCAGCTGCGGCAGGCACCGCGGCAGTGCCCGCCTCAGGACATCGTTTCTGGTGTAAGTACTCACAAAGGGCAAAAAGTGGTGAGGATTTCAGCCCTGCCTCCACTGCAGGTCAATATTTTACCTACAATTATCACTGACTGATGCGCTGGGGTTACGCAGGAGTTCCTTTGACGGGCAGGCGTGCAGGATGCGGCCGGGCCCCTTCGGGGCGGAGGGGACGGCTGGTGTTTTCTGGGATTTCAATCTGGGCTTTTGCTTAGGTTTGATTTTTAATACTTGTGAGCGTGCATTAGCTGTCGCTAAACGTCCCGGCCTGGGCGTCCTCCAAGGAGCTGCCACCACCGGAGATGCTGGCAGATGCGCCGGCGTCCACCGGCATCGGAGGCGGAGAGGGGCCATCATTCCTGAAACAGCTTCCAACTCAAAGGCCCTTTTTGTTCCTGTCGCTTTTACTTTACAGCCGTGGAAGCTGGCTTTGTTTGGGGCCAAGATTTCCACTTTGCGTCTTTTTCCTTGCAAAACCACCCTACCTTCTTTTTTCCTTCATTTCTGTGTGTTTTAATTCTTGAGTCATCTGCCATACTGGCCAGTTTAGCATAAAAAATGAAAATAAATCTCATGCTCAAGCTCCGAATGTAAATTTGTTTATTAATAATTTAAACAGATTTATTTATGCAGTTTGATTTTTTTCAGGTTCAGGGAAGCAATTCATTTTTTCTCGCGTTGATGATCAGCAGACACCATCATTAAACTCCTTTTTCCCCCCATCCTCCTCTTCCATCTTAGCCTGTGAAACAGATAAAAGATGGGAGTCTGCTGGTCTCGGCGGGCTCCCGGGGAAGCTTTGCGTGAGCTAATGTAGGTAAATAAATAATTTGACTTTATCTTGTACCCACTTCGGACATTTCCTCTCCAGAGAAGGGGTGGATTTTCCTTCCAAATGTTTCCAGTCGCCGCCACATGAAGAGCTTCTGCCAGATGCGTCGAGCCTCCGAGGAGAGTGGCGGCATCTACGGAACACCGCGGCGAGGCTGGGGAAGATCATACGGTAAACGTCGACGTGTTAATGGCAGCCACAACATTGTACTCCTATCCAGATCGGATGAATGGCGAAGCCGGCTCCATGGGATGTGGTGGAATATTTTAAGCAATATCACGTGTATTTACTTAGAATTAGATGTCCCCGAAACGAAACCCTCCATCTGAAAACCCGCAAGCCCAAGCCCACCTCATGACAGCTTTTTGCACCTGGTTTTCATCTGTGCCCTGGGTCTGCCCAGCCCTCTGGGTAGGGATACCACAAAACCCTGGGAATGTTTGAAATTTAGATCTGTTTCCTTGTGGTTTGGACCCCTCTGAGATGAATCGAACTTTCTACCAATCTGGATTTGCTTTGCTTCTTCGGGGAGACCAAGTCCCTCGCCGAACCCTTCAGACTCATGTGAGTCTTGCCTGGCTTCGCGCTCCGTTACAGCTCCGAAACGGTATTTCAAAGGCTCACCCTTTTTTTGCCCAAAACTGCTCTGAGGGTGGAGCAAACCCGATCGCGTCGACGTGTGGCCTCAGAGTGGGGAGAAGCGCTTGGTCTTCGCTTGCTGGAGCACGGGGACGTGCGCTGTGCTGGAGGGTTCCCTTTCGTCCCAGGCTCGGCACAGGCACAGCAGACGTGAGCTGCGCCGTACTGCGGCACCGGCAAAGCGCCGGCTCTGCCGCGTGGCCGCCTTCCCCGCCATCCCCCTTCTGCTCGCTTCTGCAAAGCTTTAGCATTTCTCTTTTATCTCGCTCTTGCGAGCTTCAAAGACGCCGTGAAGCCAAGTTCCACCTTCCTGCAGACGGGGATTAACCAGCTCGTGCTTCCCGTACTCGTCCTGCAGAACCGGAATTGATTTATTCTGATTTCAGCAGCAACTGCGCAGCGGTTCCCGGATGGATGCAAAACCAGGCTTCCCAGAAGCTTTTTAGCATCCTGGCTCGAAGGGCGACGCCACCATCTTTGGCTTTTATGGCAGAAGCCCATGCAAATCCAAGCCCTCTTCCCCGTCTGCCTGCGTGGCCTGTTCTTGCAGGCAGGAAGCGGCGGGAAGTTCTGTCGGAAAACTCCCCAAAATCTCCCCACCCCGGCCCCGGTGTGCCCCGGCACGGGCGTGCGACCAAGGCTCTGCAAAGGAGCTGCTCTTCCGGCGCCGGCGGTGGGAGCCGGCGGTCGGGAGGTCGCTGGCAGGAGGCGAAGGTCATCTGCCCCACGCGAGTGTTCCCAGCAGCGTCCCGCTCAGCGAGCCGGCCGCTCCCGCGGGAGGTCGGTCCTGTCCTGCCTGGGGGGGGCGAGGAGCCCCCCAGCATCCGCCACGGGCCGCTGGGAGCGGGGCCAGCGCAGAGGGCCGGGGGGCTCGGCGGGGATGCCGCGGCCGCGCGCAGTGGCCCTGCCGCAGATAAGCAAGAGGAAGCCGCAGCCTCGCGGGACGGCGGCGACGCGTGTTCCTCTGATCCGGCAATGAGCATACGGAGCGTCGACTCCAAACGCCATCCCCAGAACAGCAGCAGCGAAGCGGTGAAGCATCTATTAAACTTATTTTAGACCACGCGAACTGCGGCACGCGGGCGTTCACGTGGTCGCAGCGTTGCCGGTCGCGCTGCTGGGCTTTCCTCGCGTTATTTTTGTCCCCGCGTGCCGTTTCCGACGAGCGCCCAGTGGTGTGGCTCAGGCCAAAAGTCTGTGTAACCCAGCGCTTCCTCTGACGCCGAGAACACGTGCAAGGTGCGGGGAACGGCTCCTGGTACCCGGCCCGGCTTCTCTTCTCCGTGCCGTCCTCCAGCGGGTCGCCGAGCCGGCACAGGCTCCGATGGGCACGGGCCCCGGGAGGCAGGCCTGGGCTGGCGGGGGAGCTTCGTGTGCAAGACCCAGCTCTGCCCCGGACAGGGATTTCCTTCACGTCTCCGGAGGATGCACGAGCACGGGGTGTTTTTTGCTAAAACACCGTTCACTGGGGAGCGTTGCCAGCAGCTTCGCCGGCCGGCGAAGCCGGTTGTCCGGAGCTGAAGCCTCGCTCCCTTCCCGATGCTTTAATGATTTGAAGATCTACAGAGTTTCTGCGTCGCTGGAAAAGTGGGATCTTGCTCTGGCGCTGCGGCGGGTGCGGGGGGTGGGTCCTCAGCTGAAGGAGCTGGCGTGCACCGCGTCCCGGCCGCCGTCGCGCCGGGCGGGTGGCAGGTCCCTCCGGTACACCCCGGTCACCGTCACCCCCGTTCCTCGTCAGCAAACCGCCCTGAGCATCTCTCCGGGACCAGTGTGCTCTTTGCATAATTTCAATTATGTTTGATGATTAATTGCCCAACTGCAGGATCCCAAACAACGGACCGAATCGATTGAAAGCCTGGTAATTCGTGGGGGGAGATGCTTTTAAATGTGATTTTGCAGCAGATAAAGCTCCTTCTAAAGGATTACACGTGCTAGCGGAGATGTAAAACACCGTGGTTACGCAGACAGCCTTCCCCGCCGCGCTCTGGGCTGCGTCTCAGACAACTCCGTGGTTACCTGCGGGTTTGCCTCTTGCTCGGATCCTTCCCGGGGCGCGGAGCGCCGGGGAGCGTGGCCGGCGCGGGGCAGAGGCACGGGGCCAGCCGGGGCTTTGCTCGGGGAAGCGGCGGCGAAAAGCCACGCACGGAGAGGACTGCCCAGGGCCCCAGCCAGGGCCGCCACGGGTTGGTTTGCACTTTTTTCAAGGAAAAAAAAATGTTGGGGCTGTTTTTAAGCTAGGTGATTCTTGTGAGAAGCTGGTGTTCACGGTACATTTCTCCGGCTTGTTCCGTTTTTGTGGAAAAGGACAGACACTCTTGTGCCGGTATGAACCACTCTGAGCTCACGCTGGAGTATTTTCACGCGAGAAAATACAAGTGGTTTTTAAAAGGGCGTGAATGGTTTCTGGAGATGCACCAACAAAGGCTGGTAATGTTTTCAGTAATATTTCTTGTTTTAAAATGTGCCTTTGGAGGAAGAGCAAAGCAGGCTGCGGGTCCCTGCAGGAGAGGGATGAGGAGAGCCGGCAGAGCTGCCGGCAGCGGGGCTGTGGGGGTGCCCGGCATCCCCCGAGCCGCTTGGGCTCCCCCTCTCCACCCAGTATTTTAGGAAGCGCCTTTCCTAATTTATTGGTTTTTCAGGTGGGGAAATGGAGGGCAGCGCTGCGCAGCCTGCCTGCGAGCCCGGCTTCCCGGGAAAGCGGCAGAAGGACATTGATTTATGATCAAAAGGGAAAAAGCAAAGCAGAATAAAAAGAATACTTAAGACTTAAAAACAGGGAAACCTCGTTTCTTCCTGTGTAGGTGTTACCTGGGAATCTTTCATGTTAAACTTAAATGGAATTAAGAATGAGGGGAAGATCACCCTGGGACTTGCGTGGTCCTTGTAGCCCTCTATTAAAATTAATCCAGGCATTGATCTTACGATTTATGAATAGCCCAGCGTGGGGAGAGGAGCCACCGCGATAAACAGCCCCAGCCCTCGCTCGAGCATCCCGGCTGCAGCAGGTTCCTCCCGTCGGTGTCCCCTCGCCGCCCGGCGATTTTATAATTGGGCTGGGTCGTTACCGTCCAAACCCCGCAGAATCAATTAGCCACCGTCCTCCCTGACCCGGGCTTTCTGTGGCGGGGGGCGAAACTAAAGACTTAAAACGAGAAACCAAGAGCAAAGACCTAAATCTTTTTGGCTGCCTGATTAATAATCCTGTCAGGCCTATCACAGGCACTAAACAGTAATGCTGGTTGCAGCTGAATTTTTTATACTTTCTATTAATCTTTAATGATAGCTTGGTCACCTAGTCTCTTTTATCTTGTCAGATAAATGTATGGTTAACAGGATAATGAGATTTCTAAGGCTCTGTTCTAGCTTACAGCCATGCAGCGCATGGGGTGACCCCTGCCCCTGCCGGGGAGCGGAGCGGAGGTGATGGTAATTGCTGGATGTGCTGTGAATGTATTGGAAGCTGATGGATGGTTTAAACTTTGATTTGAGGTCAGGAGGTCCCTCGGCTCTGGAAGGCAACTGTGGTTTTATTACTTGCAGGATCTGATGGGGATGTAATTAGATTTAGCTATTGCTTTATTAATAAGTAATTGTTCCTACTATTGCTTTGGGTTAGCAAATATATTCCGATGATAATTTTAGGCATCGATATGGCTTTATTTATTAATAAATGGGAATGTATATTTTTGCCCGTAGCAAAGACTAGCACAGAACTCTGTCTGGCCACTTCTCCCGGAGTGAAGGATTTGTTCTTTATTAATTCAATAATTAACCTAATTCTGGGGAACGCGGCTCTGCCGTGGAAAGCGCGCGTGTGCCGGCTGCGCGGGGCCTCGAGGGAGGCTGAGATCCCCGCGGTGCTCTCGGGTGCTGCGCCCGAGCTCTCCCCCAGCTCGAGACCCCCCGCCGTCACCCCGCCGCCAGCCCCCACGCCAGCCCAGCCCCTCGGGGCACTCGCGGGGCTGCTGGGAGAGACCCTGGGGCCGAGGGCGGGCGGACCTGCCACGGAGGGCGGGTGTGAGCATCGTTGCGAGCATCGTTGCGAGCACCCGAGTTTGCCGACGGAGCTGGCTCTGGGCCATCGGGAGCCCTCCGGACCCCCCCTTCCCCCACCTGTGTGCCGAGGGTGCTCTCACCCACCACCTAACCCCTCCAACCCCCCCGCGGCGCGGGCCAAGCCACCACCCCAGGGAGGGACCCCCGAGCCCCCTCCGCCTCCCCGGGCATCCGCAGTGCCGGCGAGCGGCAGCTCGGAGCGCCTCGGTTTGCAGCCCACCGTGGGAAGCGCGTGGGGCTGCTTCCTGCAGGTTGCCTTTTCCTTCCCCTTTTCCTCATTCTTTTATTTTCCAGAAACTGCCGGGATAACGCGGTGTTTGTGGCAGTACCAGCAAGGTGCTGAGCACCTTGCCTGGCCCGGTGCCAAAGGGCCGTGGGTGCCCAGCATGGGCACGCCGGAGCCAAGCGGTCCCCGCGTGCAGCCGGAGCAGGGCGCCTGTATTTTAGTAGCAGGACGGCTTTTTGTTGCTTTGCCACTCAAAGGAAGCTCCTTGCATTAATTATGTTACCATGTAGAAAGCTCTGGCCTGTCATATACTTTTTTCTTTTTTTTTTTTTTTTTTTTAGCTCTGTTTTTCATAAAGTGGTCCTAAAATGACACGGAAAGCAGCTGCTTAAGCAATTGTGCCAATTAATGGGTCTCTGAAATTAAAACGCCTACACAGTCTAGATGAGATTTCTCCAGGAGGGAATTCAGCAATTGTCTTCATGATAATCAGGCTTGACTTGTCTTAGCACACATTAATAAAAAAGCAAATGCATTCAAAGAGATGCCCTTTAGTGGAGAATATCCACAATATAGTAATGAGTCTCAAAAAAAAAAAGGCTGGGGGGGGAGGAGGGATGCTGAGCTGGCTCCAGCCTTTCCTTGGGGGAGAGAGACTTGTAATTCATGTCATGGACTCGCCGGATTCTCTTGCTGCAGCTGCTGAATGTAAATCTCCACTTTGTGCCGAAGCAGAGCCGTGGCACCGCCTGAACGGAAAGGTCACCGTGGGGTTTGAACCGACACTGGGCGCACCAGGGGCTGCGGGGAGCCCCCGGCCCACGAGGGCTGGGGCCGGGGGCTCGGCCGGGGGCTGCAGGGAGCAGCACGAGCGCCAAACTCGTCATTTCCCGCGCCGTAACGATGCCGTCCAGCACCCGCTCCTGCCCTCGCCCTGCCGCAGGGGACGGCGGGGGCTCGGGGCACCGTGTCCCACGGGAGCTGCGAGCACATCGCCCGGGGTGTCTCTGTCCGGGCTGGGGGGGACAGAGGGACGGGGGGACAGGGCCCAGCGGTGGCAGTGCTGCCTGCTGTGCAGCGGGGCCGGGTGGGCACCGGGGCCTGGGGTCTGCCCCACGCCGTGGGCTCCTCTGCCCTGCGCAGGACGGGCACCGCGTCCCCGCTGCCGCCACCTGGGGCGGCCGGGGCTGTTTCCAGCGGGATCTGTGGGACAGGCACCCGAGCCTGTTCGCGGTGACCGTCGGAGAGTCGCCGGCGCCGGGAGCAAGAGGCGCTGTGCGGTGCTGCCGCGCTGCCGCGGCGGCTGGCACAGGTCTGGCCAGCGGCGGGGTCGCCGTGCGCCACGGGCAGCGTTGCGGGGGACGAGGCCGGGCAGGCCGGGCCGCGCGCCGCACGGCACGTGCCGGGCGGTGGATCGGGCTGGAGCGAGCCGCCCCGCCGCCGCCTCGTCCTGCCCTCCGGCCCCTCAGCTCCAGCTCTTCGCCCCCGGCTCAGCAAGGCCAAGGCTGCTGCCAGGAGCCGAGGCACAGCCCGGCAGCCGCCGGCTTGAAGGGCAGCGCCTGCACCGGCGTCTCCTGCCAGAGGGCCCTGCGCGGCGCTGCGCGGTTCAGGCGCGGCTTTACAGCACGCTGGCAACGGGTTTCGCTGCGCCTGTAGAAGCCGAACGTCACGGCCACCGTCGCGCTCAGGGCTTTTCTGGCATCTCCCTTGCCGGCTCGCCGCCGAAGGAGCTCGTGGCTCGGGCGCAGAAACCGCGCGGCAGGGCAGGGCGTGATGGAGGAGAGGTGTCTGCGGAGCAAGAGCCCGCCGCTCCGTTGGGCTCCTCTTGGCTTTGTTTATGGCTGAAGACGGGAAAAGAGAAACCTCGCTTCGGCCGGGCCGGTTCCTTCTCTGAGCAGGACGGCCACGAGGAGCTCGCAGGACACCAGGGCTCTTCGGCCACCGCCCCTGCAGAGCGCGATGGCGACGCTTGCTGTGATTTGGGAGGAAGCCGGTGACGGCGGCAGGCCGGGGCGGGCACGCGGCACCGGCTGACGTGGAGCATGGCTTGCACCCACGGGCTCATGTGGGGGCCGCACGGGCAGCTGCCGGCCTGGCAGCACGATCCCTACACGTGGTGGCCGGCGGCTTGCCCAGAGCCTGGAAGAGCCGAGTCCCTTCCTGGCTCTGCTCAGCTGCATCCCTCCGGATGCTAAAGCGCCTCGAAGGAGGACCCGGCCCCGTCGCTGTGCCCTGTGCCCTGTGGGGGCTGAATTTATGGCAGGTGGTTTTGCTGTTACCATTAACATCAGGGGCGAGGAGGGAATCGTTGCGAGAAGAGCGAGATGTTTATTTTCCAAGTTAACAGCAATAATAAACCCCGTTATTGCAGCAGCATTTCCAGCGCTGTCCCGGGAGCGCGTCCGGCGGCTCTGATAGCAGTCCTGGGCTTTTTGCAGCAGCACATGCCCTCCCGGCGAGGCACCGGCGCTCACAGCAGCGGCACTGACGCGCGTGCCTGAGCCGGGCGCGCCGCGTGGGCCAGCCCAGGCGGGAGGGGAGGCTGCTTCGCTGCTGCTGCCGCTCCGCTCCTGGCTCCCCCGCTGCCGCCCCTGCGCGCCGGGGTGTTTGAGGGGGTCACGGTGGAGACACAGGCTCAGCCCGGAGCAGAAAAGTGGGAAAACGACACCGAAGGAGTTTGTTTTCCCCGTTCACAGACATGCACCACATGGCAAAAAACCAGGAGTTTGTGCAACGGAGCGAAGACAGCTCGGAGGCGGCGGGCGAGCAGTAGCAGCACCGCACTGGAAGGCATGCCGCCCGCGGGGGCTGCGCACGGCCTCGCCCTCGGGGAAGGGCCGCCGGGTCGCTCCCCGCCGCACGGAGCAGCCCAGCATCCCCGCAGGCGGCTGGCGCGGGCGGGCTTCTGGGGTTTCTTCCACTTCAGCCCTTTGCCATCGCCCTCCGGGCGGGGCGGGGGACCCCAGAAACAGGGGTGCACACCTCCAGCTCACCGTGCCCGGAGGGGTGCGACGATGCTGCTTCTGCACTTCGCTGCTCCAGAACGCGATGAACTCCCCGCGTCCCTCCCCGGTGCATCGTTACGCTGCTTTTGGAAACAAGGACTTGCATTAGCGTTAAGCGGCTGCCCCGTTTTGCTCCGGCGTGGACAGGCTTTGGGAGCGTAAGCTAAACCGCCCGGCTCTATCCCGGGATGCTGAATCGGGTTGTTTTGTGTCAGAGCACCATCCCAACGACCAGGCAAACGCGGGGCACCCCCACAGGGATGGCCCGTGCCCTCAGCCCGGCCTCCTGGCAGGGCGTCCCGCCAGCGACCGCGGTGGCTGGGCGCCGGCTGGTGCCGCAGCCGCGTGTGCGTGGCGCGCACGTGTGCACGCCCGCAGGTGCGCGTGTGCTGTGGCATGAGGAACACGCACGGTTATCCCTGCGTTGGGCACCTCGTTTCCTTCCCCTCTGAACTGACCGCTCTGGCGGTGGGCTCTGATTATGGTTGTTTGGCACCTGCAGCCTTCGGACAGTTTGTCTGGAAAAGCCTTTTTTTTTTTTTTGCCCCCCTGTTATTTTCGTTTCAAAAATTTAAGTGGCTTTAAAAACAAAAGTATTTAGAGCACACACGATCTTTCCGTATGCAAAATTGATGAAAGAAAAAGACTTACAGCTCTGAAGTCCACCGCTGCTGCTTATATACGAAAGCAAAGCCTCGAGTTCCCAGAGCGCTAATTGGAGGGGGACTGGCACAAGCGGCCGCTGGGCCCCCGCGCCAGGGTGCCCTTGGCCGCGCTCCCGCTGCCCCATCCCTCGCTGGCCCCGCGGCCACCCCAGCGGCTGCTGCCGCACCTGCCCTCAGCCCGGCTCTCCCGGCGGCCGGTCCCGCGCCCCCCGGTCCTGCGCCGGCGGGGCAGGGTTGGCAGCTCGGCCCAGGAGCACCGGGGATCCTGCAAAACATTCTTTTTTTTTTTAATCCTCGATAGCATTTTAGATTTTCAGATCCATCCTGGTTGGAGCAAATATTTTGATTGCAACTAAGCGAGAACGTAACAAATGCTGTTTAGACAAAAGCAACACATTCACTATTAGTTGTAGACAATTTGTCCTAATATTGTTTTGAATCATGCATTTATTCCCCCATAAAGATTTGATTACTTTGCTTGTTTCATTAATCTGTATTTGTTTAATCATCTGCTAAATCTGTTTAATCATTGGTTTAAATCGAAAGATTACATGAAGATATTTAACGCTTAGTGCCGGAGCTGCCCTGGCATCTAATCCAGGGCGCTCTCATATTGCTTTTTATTGCCCCAGGTCCTTGTTTTGTTCAGCGAGCACCCGGGCTTCCACCCGTTGGGATTTTCCCGAGTTGTCCGGCATTTCCCGGTCCTCCGCCAGCGGTGGGTGGCAAAGCCGAAGAAGAAAGCCCTCGCAGCCTGCCTCTCTGCTGGAGCGCAAGGCTTTGCCGGGTGCCGGGGATGACGTGCTGGAGGCGGCTCGCCCAGCTGGGGCAGGAGCCGGGCAGGAGCGTCCCCGACCGGGAGCATCCATGTTTCTGCCACTGGGTTTCGTGACGTGAAGTCAGTTCCCCCAGGAAGCAGAGGAGCAGCTGGAGATGGGTGCCAGCATCTTTTTTACGGGCGACGTCAGGGGAATCGGGAGACCTTAAGCCCTGGGGGCAGAAACGGGTGATTGCGGCTGCAGGAGCACCTGCAGGTTAAAGCCACCTTTAAGCCCGAAAAGAGGAATATGTCTTCAGGCAATTTAGCACGGACACTCAAGGCAGTAGTTTAATAATAATTTTCTTTTTTGCCCCGGCTTCTCCCCACTCCAGGGCGGCTCTGCTGACGCCGGCCGCCCGTCCCGCTCCGCTCTGCCCCCGGCCGAAGGAAGGGATTAATATTTCATGCGACGGCTGTGTTTTCCCTCGCAGAGGCTGGGTAGGAAACATGCAATATTTCACCAGCTCTCATGTTTGTCTGCTCCTGTAATCAGCGGCCTCAATCATGGGTGCGATATTTTATGAATTAATAAAAAAAAGATCATGGACGGTCCGGCGGGACCGGGGGAGAAACGCGCGCGGCAGAATCTTAATGAGCACGGTGGGGAATTTCAGCCCCCGCTCCCCCCCGACGGCTTTGCTAGCGGGGGCATCGTCTTGTTCCCTTTTCCCCCTCTTTTCTTCTCCAGCATCCCTGCGGGGGTGCGCGGTCCAGCCTCCCCCGGGCGGGGAGGTGCCGGCCACCCACCGGGCAGGGCTGCAACCGCGCCGGCGCTAATTGCACCGACCATCCGGCAATTTGTGGCATGCACCGGGCGCTGGCAGATCTTTTATGGCAGGTCTTGTACTCATTACTGAATAATTCATCGTTGCATTAATGTCTTCAGATCCCCTCGCGCTCCTGCTCTCTCCTCCTCTCGCTGCTCCGCTCTGCCCACTTGGGAAAACTTTATTATGCCTTGCTCTGACGACAGAGTATACAGATAAAAGATAATTGCTTGGTTTGACTCCCCCATTGATATGAAAATAAGATTTAAATTATTCACTTCAGTTTAAAGGTTAGTTGAAGGTTATTACAGGGGATAAAAAAATCACTCTTCATAACATTTCTGTTGGAGATGAGACAGGTTTGAAAGGCCTAATTTGCACGGCAGGCCGAGGCGGCTTGTTGTGAATAAACCGAGAGACACTCAAGAGATTTTAATCGCCAAGAAGTCAATTATTTATAAGCAAATTACGCTTAGCTGCTGGGATATATACAACACAGTTAGTCATGAATAGGGACAAGATGGAACCTATATAACTTAATATACCGCCCATTGTACAAGAGCGCAATCTTTACCCGGCGCTTTCCTGCCTCTAATCCCGGCTGGAATTTAATGAGCGGCTGAATTTTAGAGGGGGGGCCTGATCCGGGCTCCCTTGGACTCCTGTTTATTTTATTCTTCCCCTTCGGTCTCTCGGCTTCCAGCCTCCGTCTCCGGCTCCCTTTTGTGTTGCCGCCTTGTAAATGGAATTAAAGGATTGTAAATTTTCCTGCCGAGCAATAGGTCTTGAAAGCAGGACGTCACTTTGCCGAGCGATCGGCTTTACCCGAGCTTTCACTTAATGCTCTTTTATGTAGGAAACTATTTTAGCGTCTGGTGCTGGGAGAGTGGCAAATCTCCTGTACAGAGTTAATAATTAATGCCGCGGCGGTTTCTGGAAGCGGGGCCGTATTTCAGCAGTGGGCTCGCCCTGACCGCCGCGCTCTCTTATTAATCATCTGCAGTCGCTGCCACGCAAATAAATAGCTATGGAAAACCAAAATCGCTGCCCACTGTGCGACGGGATCCCAAGCCTCTGCAGATGTAATATGGCTGCATAAATCACCGTTTCCGTATGACTCTATATGTGTAAAGCATGCATGTAATAGCGAGATTACGTATCCAGGCTTCAAACGTAGGTGCATTAAAAAGACATCTACATCTTCCAGCTGGACACCCGCATTAACACGGGGGAACGCAAAGCGCTCCCCCTCCCTGGGGTGAGCATGGCTCCGGAGAGGAGCACAGGGCTGGCAGCTCCTTCCCCCAGCTCCGTCGCGCTCGACGAGCCGCTTCGCCGGCGCTGGCGCCGCAGGCGCCGGGCGCCGCCACTCGGCCGCTCCCCTGGCAAAGCCTCCCGGTCCCCGGTGCCCCGAGCGCCGGGGCTCCCATGGGCTCTCGGGCGCTGGGAGCCGCGCTGGGGCTGCCGGCACGATTCACCGCCGGGCCCTGCTTTCCGTTTGTTACTGCTCCGCCAAAGGCAGGTTGTGCAGGCTGAGCGCCCGCCTTGCGCTGAAATTATTTGAGTTTTGGGGGAACTCCAGCGGAAATAATCCATCCGTTTCCTGGCGCGTGTTTAGAGGAAGAAAAGCCTTCGCTTCGCCTCTGCGCAGCGCCGGCAGTGCTGTGCGATTGCCCCAGGGAGCCACTCCAGACCCCGAGCTGTCCCCCGTAAGGGATGCGCCGGGCTGGCTTCGCCGAGGAGCGGCCAGGTCTGGCTGAATTAGGAGCCTTGGCTCATTTCCGAACGGGAAACCCTCCCTCCAGGGCAGCAGCTCTGGTCACGGGGGTTCCCACGCTGCGGGTCTCTCCCGCCTCCGCGGCCCCGGTGCAGTGATGGTACCTGTGCCCCTTCAGGTGGACAGGACCTCAACGGGCTGTTTAACTGTTGTTAAAAAAAAAGAAAACAAAATCTTTCCAGCTCAGAAGACACCAAATCTAAAACTGATTAAAGCCACCACAACGTGGACGTTGCGTTCCCCGCATCCCCGTCGGAGATGACCGCTTTGACGGGGGGGTTACAACAGCGTTCAGGAAAGGATGACGTTATACCCAAAGAGAAGGGCATCCGAAAGGCAAGGCCGGCCGCGCGCTCCGCGGCGCCTGTGCGATCCGCCCTTGCTTCACCCGTGCAGCGCAAACCTCGCTTTGGGATTTGAGAATTTTTTATGGCAGCTTTTTCCCGTAATAACGCTGGGAAGTATTTGTCAGTCTGCTTCAGTTGTGTTAACGCTCGGCCAGGATATTCTCTACCTGTTGGCTGATTTTTTTTGAAAACGCCGCTGGTTTTTGACGGACTTGCCAAGCTTTGGAAATGGAAAAGGAGGCAGCCAACAAGGCGTGCAGTCCCGGCGGGGCTGCCGCTGCAGCGGTGCCGCTGATCGGGCGCCTTCCTCCACAGCGCCGCCGGGAAGCCCGCGAGCCGTCAGCCGGCGTTATTTACGCGCCTATATTTTGTTTGAAATGAGATGTACGCGAAGCCCCTGCGTGCCTCCGATCTCCTTTGTAGCAGAAGAAAGGGAAGAGCGAAGAGTGTGTTTGCAAGCACGTCTGGCCCCTGATTTGTAGCTTTGCTCAGTGCTGATCCGGGGTCTGGCGCGTGCCTGCCTCTGTAGGGAAGCGGGAGCTGAGCTATTTCTGTATGCACAGAGGTGTCGTGTTCGAGTTAAACCCTTTTACCTTTTATTTAAAATTCGCAGAGGCTTGACAGGTAATCTCAGGAGCTGGATTATTATGGCAGCCAAAGCCAGCCGGTAGCGAACGATGCCTTGTGAATCCCCTGGCTACGGTAATGGGCTTTATTCTGCCTCCCTTTTCTTCCCACCATTCGCGCTCCAGACCCCAGGGTGACCACCCTCGCTCTGCAGCGGGAGGACGGAGCCCTGCAAACTGTGCTCGGCCCCAGTGAGGCCGCAGCTCGAATCCTGTGTTCAGTTTTGGGTCCCTCACGCCAAGAAGGATGTTGAGGTGCTGGAGCGTGTCCAGAGACGGGCGACGGAGCTGGGGAGGGGTCTGGAGCACAAGTCTGATGAGGAGCGGCTGAGGGAACTGGGGGTGTTCAGTCTGGAGAAGAGGAGGCTGAGGGGAGCCCTCATCGCTCTCTGCAACTGCCTGAAAGGGGGTTGTGGTGAGGTGGGGGTTGGTCTCTTCTCCCCAGTAACCAGCGACAGGACGAGAGGAAACGGCCTCCAGTTGCACCAGGGGAGGTTTAGGCTGGATATGAGGAAAAATGTCTTTACTGCGAGAGTGGCCAAGCATTGGCACAGGCTGCCCAGGGAGGTGGTGGAGTCACCATCACTGAAGTGTTCAAAAAACGTGTGGACGTGGCACTTGGGGACATGGTTCAGAGAGCATGGGGGTGTTGGGTTGATGGTTGGACTTGATGATCTTAAAGGTCTTTTCCAACCTTAACGATTCTGTGATTCTATGTTTCTATGATTAAAAGCACGGGGAGTGCTGGTGCCTTGGGTGGGAAGCGAGGACGGCGCGTGGTCCCCCGAGGCTCCGGCGAGAGACGGACGAGGAATCCACCGCCCACCACAGCCGCGGGGCCACCCCAGGGTGCCGGTGAGGGGACATGGGGTCTGGGCTGTGTTCCCCCCAGGCATGGCCCTTGGTGGCAGGAAAATGCTGGGCGACGCGCTGGCAGCCCCGCTCGGCTGTTGGGCAGATGTTGGGGGCTCGGGGGCTCCCGCTCCCCAGGCTCTGCCCTGCATTTGGGGTTCAGTCCCCGCAGGCCTGGTGGAGACCATGGAAAACCAGGAATTGTCCACTGGGATGCCCTGGCCGGGCGCTGTGCTGGTCCGGAGCAGCCGTTGGTGCCGCCTGGGTCTGGCCCCTGCCGTGGGCAGCATCTGCAAATTGGGAGGGAGAGGATGCGGGGCCCTGGGTAACGCCTGAATTAATACCAACAGCAGTAATATAATAATAATAATAATAAAAAAATGCCTGGCTTCCCTGCAGCCCCAGCCCCATCTCTGCGGCAGTGGGAGCCAGGTCCCGGCACGGGGGCTGCCGCCGGCTCTGCCGGAGCGCTGGAAGCTGCGGTCTGCGTTTTCGCCCAGGCATTGCGCAGTGCCTGGGCGGGGAGAGATTAGTGAACTAATTGGGTGGAATTGGTGGAGCTGGAATACATATTGATGGGGTTGTCAGGATGATTATGTTGCTGAGGGCATGTACAGCTGGGGAGGGAGCGCTTTGATCTCACAGGAACCATGTTGCCGTCTCCTGTTCTCATTATCAGAGGTGCCTTGGGAGCCTCTTTTGAAGCACCCCGAGATGTCTGCCCCCGGGACCCGGGAGGTGAAGAAGGTTGATGGGGCGGGAAGGCTGCGGGGCGAGACGGCGCGGGGACGAAAAGCGTCGTCGCCGGACCCTGCTCCGGCAGCGGTGCAAACAACGCCGGCCAGAGGCGGGTGAGGCTCGGCATCCCGCGCTCGCCCGCCCGCCGCTGCCGGGGACGCCCCGTTATCCACAGGGAATTGCGCTGCCTGTTGCCTGGGGAGACTCCGACGGTGAGCGGCCTCGCTTCGCAGGCAGAGCGAGCTTTCCTCGCCGCGCCGGCACCTCCGGCGCCGCGTATCAGCTTTCCTGGTGTTAAGTGCCCGTGAAATGAAATACTCATCAGGGGAAAAATTGCTTGGGAGAGTTAAATTGGCGTGCCCCACGCGAGGCCGCACCTCGGGGCCTTTCTGGGGGAGGAGGAGGAGGTGCCAGCAGCGCTTTCCCCCCGCCGAAGCCCCACTGCCGTAGGGGAGCCTGGAGCAGAAAACGCTGCCCAGCTTTTCAGCAGCTGGCGATGAGGCTGGGCGCTCCCGCACTCCCACCTTAGCCTTCCCTCCATGTTCAGAGGCATAAAAATTCCTCTTAAATCATTCAGTGGTTCTCTAATGTATTCACAATGTGGACTATAGAACAAGATCTGAAACACTCTTTTTTCCCGGTAAGACTATTAAATGGTGACACTTTGACACCGGCAAGAAGTATATGAGATTAAAAAGTAAAAACTGCATAGAAATCTAAGTGCCTTCACATACTGTTAGAATAAAAATTGCTGTTAGGAGCATTAAAATAGAGTACTTGTCAGGAGCGACGGATTCCAGAGACGTGCCTGCTGGTGTCGGTGGCATCAGTGCATCTGGCTTCCCCTTGGGTAAATTACTGAGCATTTAGAGGAGGCAGAGGAGGCACTCGCAGGCGTTAAGGTAGAGGAGGAAGGGGCAGCGGGAGGGACGGGCGGCACGCTCCTGGGCCAGGGCTGGGCTGCAGCCTCTCCTCCTGGGCGATTCGGCTGCGGAGGGACTCGTGGGGTCCTGGGGAGGCCGTTTCATCTGCCCGTGACATTTGAAATCCCCTGGAGGCAGCCGGTGGATGAAAGCAGGAGACGAAGGAGCCGGCTTTTCTTAGCACGATTAATCATTTATTAGCTAATCAAGAATGCTCGCAGGAGATGAGGAGAGCGAGAGAAGCTCGTTTCTAATAGGAATTAGTTAGCTTACGGTTATTTTTTCCCTTTGCTCTGATTTCCCAAGGAAGCAATGCTTGTGGAGGTCTGCTTTTCCAGCAGCCATCCCTCCCCGCTGCCCGGCGCCCCGGGACCCCCTTGCAGCCCGGCCGGCTGGCGCAGGTCTCTGACCCAGCAAACCGCTCCGTGTCTGACATACGTGGCACAGCGCAGCAAGGGAGCAGCGCAAGGGGTACGGCCTCCTTCCGATGAAATTTCTGCTACTGCTAGTGTGGGGATGCGGCCCCACATGCTGCCCTGGGCGGCACGAGGAGCTGCTGCGGCCGCTGCGTGCTCCGGGCTGCAGGGAGCCCCACGGACCCCCGGCTCTCCCCACCAAGACAGCGTGGTGCACGAGCTGGCCCCAAAGGCTGCGGGCGCCGGGAGAGCTGTTCTGGCACCGCTGCCGGCAATCAGGCACGTGCCAGACTGGATCGACTCCTGCTTGGTTATGATAGCATTCCGCGCAGCAGGGATCTCTCTGAATTGCAGCTGGCGAGGCGGGAGCCTGCAGCACGGGAACAGCCATCGTGCCGCCAGCTCTGTCAGGGAGAAGCGCGTTTACAAGCCAAGGCAAATCCGCAGCTGTTGATGCTGCTGCGCGGCGTACACGCTGACACGGCTGTACACGGGGCTTGCGCTGGCGCAGGTTAGCAGGACCGCGTCCTGCGGCGCGGCCGGCAGCGTGGAGGTGCGCGTGGAGCTGCTCCGAGGGCAGGCAGCGTCACTGTGTGCAACGCATGGGTGTCCTGCCAGGCACAGCGCTCTCCATCTGATCTACACAGCAAAAGGAGTCTGGGAGTGGATGTGGAGATCCTCCTGGTCGTCCACCCTTGTCATCCTCGGGAAACCACGTCTCAGAGGGATGCTGGCACGGGAAGCCACCAGCGCTCCGCGCCGCCCTGCCAAGGTCAAGCCTAGGGCTCCAGCAGTCAGACTGAGTGGCACGCTCCGATCTGGGATTCTTCGCCGCTGTGTCAGCATCATTTCTTCAAGCCCTACAGACAAACGTGTCATGGCCTGGAAGAGAGAGGGAGGAACGGGAGAGCTTCGTCGCTGTCAGGAGCTGAGAGCCCACGTGGGCAGGAGCCGAGTGTCTGCGGGGAGCGGGAGGACCAGAAGTCTGGCGCAGGGAAGCAGCCGGCCCCGGCTGCAGCCCAGCCTGGGCAGGGGCAGGGGCCAGATCCGGACCCGCCTGCCGTACTGCTATGTGCATCCCGCAGCACCTCTGCCCCGGCACGGAGGGAGGGACGGGAGTGAGAGGGGATCTCGGGGCTGGGCCAGGTCCCGGGGGAGGGCTCCCTGGGATGAGATGCTGCGAGCAGAAGCCGGAGCAGGCAGGGGCAGGATCCGTGCCTGCTCCCGAGGGGAGGGCTGCCCTGAGCTCTGCACTAGCCCTCGGAGCTGGGGCAGGCTTTCCAAGTTGTGGGAAAATGGTTTTTTAGGTGACCTTTAAAGGTCCCTTCCAACCCAAACTATTCCGTGATTCTATGAAAATGCTCTCCTGAGTTGGGCTTCGCCGGAAAGATCCCTGGCACCACCTGAAAAGGCACCGCAGGCATCAAGCCTGGAGCCGTGCACAGCGCTCCGCAGCGTTGCAGGGCATCAGCCTCCTCCCGGCTTTGCCTGTGGGGGTCAAGGGCCGCGGCCGCCTCGGCCCCTCTCACAGGACCAGCAAAATCATCAGTGGCTTTTGTTAAACCTCCAGCTCCTGGAACTGTGTTAGGTGAAAATCTCCTTTTCCTTAGAAGAGAGTCAGATTTCAACCTTCATGGCTTGAAAATATGAATGCTAGTCTCTGAAACTAAATAAAAATAAGACAAAATATATTACATTTTAAAATCTTGTGACATTTTGGGGACTGACTCATGATTTTTGAATGTTTGGAACGCGTAACGCTGCAATCAATTTTGCTGCCTCCTTGGATGATTGCTTTCAGGGAGGTTTTAATTCTACTATAAATACTTCAGCTTTACAGCAGGAGTCTCAGTCAGATATGCAATAATACCCAGTTCTGCATTTCAGGTAAGGCTTTAAACTAAATTAAATCTCCTCAGTATAGCTAATCAGAGATTAGCTTTGATCACACTTTGTTAGCCCAGGCCAATCCTATTCAAATCCTCTGGCAGACCTAATATCAAGAGTGCTTTGTCCTGCGCTTATAATGTGAAGCCCCGTCCCCAGGGCAAGGCAGAGGAGCTTTTTTCTCTTCTACTTTTAGATATTTCCCTACACATGGTGAAATGTCTCTCTGGTGCAGCCGATGTCTCCTGCTGCCCTGGGAGGGCTGGCGGTGGACGCCCAGTGCACATGCTTTAGGTCTGGCTTTAGGTCTGACCTCTACCAGCTCCCAGCCTTTCCTCCGGGTTTTCCTCCTTCCCCCGGCATCCAACGAGAGGCTGAAGATCCGTACTGGAAATGGGAAGAGGTCACGGAAACAGGAGTTGGGGCGTCTTGCTAGAGCCTGGCTATAGAGTAGAATCACAGCATCACGGAATTGTTTGGGTTGGAAAAGACCTTCGAAGGCCATCCAGTCCAACCCGCCCTGCCATGGGCAGGAATGTCTTCACATTGCTCAGGAACGACACCATGTTGAGATCCTCGAGTTCAGATTTAGTAATTGCTATTTGCTGCTTTCTACTTCATTAACTATATTTTAAAGCAACGGAAATGGAGTTTTTCTCTTCCAGCGTACGGGGTGCAACAGCAGAGTGGAATCAGGCAGGGTCTTGGTGCTACTGGGGCTGCCTTCCAGCAGCTCCCCCCGATGATGGGGGTCCACAGAGGTTGCTCTGCCCGCTCCCTGCAGCACACGTTCGCGGTTGCGTGCATGGACGTGCATGTGCACGTGCGTTTGCTAAAGCGTACGGTGCCGCGTCCTGCGCGGTGTGAGCGTCGCCGTGTCCTCCGCCAGCCGGAGCAGAGCCAGGGGCAG